>NC_081414.1:881740769-882051769 GCF_030272615.1 Cryptomeria japonica
ACCGTTTTATTATAATTTAAGATTCCGCTTGGAACAACCTGTTAAGTTGTCACATCTAATTAAGCATAGGTTGCATATAATTAAGTGTTTCAAAAAAATAAAATTGTTGTTTGGGTTTTTGCCCAAAAGTTTGGGCATGACACAACACAAGATGAAAAACCATCAAAGTGCGAAAACCAAAAACCAACAATCTCCCAAAAGAGATCATATCCAGAAATAATAAAAAACATAATATCTCTCCCAAAAGATAAAGTCCCTCCCCCTAGGAATAATATGTGTTTTTCCATATCAATCTCTCCCCCTTTGAAATCAAATGCCAAAGCAATACAAAACCAAATACAAAATACCAGTTGATTCAATATACCAACTACTCCCCCTTTGAAGTAGCTCTCCTCATCATAGCTGGAATAAAATATTTCTTTGTTAATTTTGTCGATTGATGATAAACATCAACTGTCTAAGTCTCTACCGGTAGGGGTAGGACTCCAAGTTGCTCTCTAAGATACTCAAATGTTTCCTTAGGCAAAGGCTTTGTAAAATATCCGCAATCTGCTCTTTAGTATTCACATAAACCAATTTCACTTCTTTTGCTTCAACATTCTCCTTTAGAAAGTTCAGTTTGATAGAAACATGTTTAGTTTTAGAGTGAAGTACTGGGTTCTTTGATATATCAATTGCTATTGTATTGTCACAATAAATAGTGATAGGTTCTTTGCAATTCACCTTTATGTCCTTCAACATTTGCTTGATCCATAATACTTGTGTATAGCTAGTTGCTGCTGCAACATATTCTGATTCTAATGTTGATAAACTTGTACAACTCTATTTCTTGCTCAACCATGAAATTAGTCTTCTACCAAGAAAAAATGCTCCTCCAAAGGTTCTTTTTTTGTCATCCACATCTCCTGCCCAATTAGCATCTATGTATGCATATAAGTCAAAATTTTCATCTCTAGGATACTATAAACCAAGATTTGTAGTTCCTTGTAAGTACCGAAAAATCATTTTTACTGCTGATTCATGATTTTCTTTAGGATTATTCTGAAATCTTGAAACAATACATACTGCATTCATAATATCAAGTCTTGCTTGTGTCAAATACAGTAAACCTCCTATCATAGATTTGTATCTAGTCAGATTATTAGGAGTAGATTCATCCTTCAAAGATAATTTATCATTTGTAGTCATAGGTGTGCTTACCGGCTTACAATTCTCCATGCCAAATTTATTTAGTAATTCCTTCAAGTACTTAGATTGACATAGGAATATACATTTATCAGACTATGAAATCTGCAATCCTAAAAATAATTTTCTCTCAAATCATAGACATTTCAAATTCTTGCTGCATTTTATTAGAAAAGTCTTCACACAAACCATATTCTCTTCCAAAGATTATATCATCAACAAAAACTTCAATAACCAAGATGCCATCATTAGTCACTTTATAGTATAGATTGCTATTAGCATTACCTTTTCTGTAACCAAGCTTCAAAATATATTTGTCCAATCTTGCATACCAAGCTCTAGGAGCTTGTTTCAATCCATATAAATCTTTCCTTAACCTACAAATCATGTCTTTGTTATCTGTCAAAGAAAATCCATTAGGTTGCTCAATGTAAACTTCTTCTTCAAGATCTCCATTCAGAAATGCACATTTAATATCCATTTGATATACTTTATAGTTCTTGTGTGCTGCAAAAGCCAATAACAATCTTATTGCCTCGATTCTAGCTACTGGTGCAAAGGTTTCATTGTAATCAATTCCTTCTTTCTGAGAATATCCCTTACACACCAATCTTTCTTTGTTTATGATTACCATGCAATCTTCATTAAGTTTATTTCTGAAAACCTATTTAGTTCCAATTACATTTTTGTCTTTAGGCCAGGAAACTAATGACCAAGTGTTATTCCTTTCAATTTGTTCCAATTCATCTTCCATTGCTTTAATCCAATATTTATCTTCACATGCTTCATTTATTGATGTAGGTTCAATTTGAGAAATAATACATACCTCTTCATTTGCCAATCTTCCTCTAGTCATAACTCCTTGAAATTTGTTTCCAATTATCTGATCTTCAGAATGATTCAATCTTACATACCGAGGTGTTTTTGCTTGTTGTTGTTCTTCAGTGATTGTTGAATCTCCAGATGATGTTGGTGTGACTGGATCAACATTTTATACTGGTGTACTCACAGTAGGTTCATTTGTGATTATCAATATTACCAGTTCAGACTTTATGTACCTTGAATTTCCTCTAAACTGTTCATCAATCTTTACATTTGCACTCTCAACAATTTTGTGCAATCTCTTGTTAAAACATTTGTATGCCTTGCTCTTAGATTAATAACCAAGAAATATTCCTTCATCACTTCTAGGATCAAATTTTCCAATATACTCATCTCTTCTAATATAACATTTACTTCCAAATATTCTGAAATATTTAAGAGTAGGAGTATTACCAACTATAGTTCATGTGGGGTCTTACCGATTTATCCTCTGATGTGAACTCTGTTGAATGTATAAATAGTTGTATTGACTGCTTCTCTCTAGTATATATGAGGTAGATTTTCTTTAGATATCATACTTCTGGCTGCATCCAAGATAGTTCTATTTTTTCTTTCCACAACTCCATTTTGTTGGGGTGTTTGGGGTGCTAACAACTATCTTCTAATTCTATTCACTTCACATAATGCATTAGTGAATTCACCTCCTTGATATGCTCTCAAACATTTGATTTTCTTACCGGTTTCATTTTCTACCATCACCTTGAATAGTTTGAATTTACCAAATGCTTCAGATTTTTCTCTTAGAAAAGTAACCCAACACATTCTAGAATAGTAATGAATGATTAGCATAAAATATCTATCTCCTTGTATACTTCTAGTTCTTGCTGGACCACATAAATCAGTGTGAATTAAATCAAGAACATTGTTAGACTTCTCTGGAATACTTTTGAAAGATTCTCTAACTTGTTTTATAAATTGACATTCCTTACATACTGGTATAGGAGCACCCTTCAAAGGGCTCCCACCATTTGCTTTTGATTGTGTTCTTGCTTCCTAATGAATCCATTGTATATAAAATAAGAGCCATGTGCTCATTAGTCCTAGTTAGGGTCCTAGTTGAGGATTTCTTGGAAATAGAGGGTATGTGTGCATTTGAGGTGTTTAGGGGTCCTTCATAGCATGGTAGTGTCCTTAGGTTAGCCCAATTTGGGTCTAGGAGTCAAGAAAAGCAACATTGGGAAAGTTGCTCAAAAGTTGCAAAAGTTGCCAAGCAAATTTTCCACCATGAGGTCAAAATCTTTAATGTAGCATGGAAAACCCTAATATGGGCACACAGACTAAGGCAAAGGTGCTATAAGTAATTACAAACCCTAAGTTAATGGGTTGGATGTCAGTTATTGTACGGCCAAAGCAAAGTGACTTGACTGTGACTGCAATTTTGTTGCCAGTCGGCACAAATAAAGTAAAAGAAGAATGTTAATGGATTGATTTTCGAACAAAACTATGTGGAGTGTCTTCTATGGTGTATTCAATTTCATTTGGAGCATTTATATTAGGTTTTTATTTGTAAGTGAGGTGTGTTTGTAAATATTTTTTAAATTGTCTTCTCTCTGTCCAATTTTGGATTGGTTTGTGTCAATGGGCTCATAACTCCATTCCCCATTGTGTAATCAACATGAAACCATGGGATATGAGAGTATAGATCCTATAATATAATTCAATGCAAGAAAGGCCCTTGAAAATGCAAGAAGGCCATTTGAAGACCCATTCCTAGGTGAGATTGGACAGTGCCCAACTAGGAAGGGTTAAGTTGCAGAGGTCTTGGAGAGAAAGGAAGGTCAGAGGAGGAGGCACCCTTTGGAGGAGTTGTAGAGGGGTGAGTGAAGCACCATTGATGTGAAGGAGGAGCTTCCACCAATCTAGACAAGGTGGTAAGAGCACCAAACCTACACTGTGACCCTACCAGGCCTAAAAACCCTCTTAAAACACTTAAAAACCTTAAAATCCACTTAGGGCAGTGTACGGACACTTGGAGGCCTAAAACCTAAAAAATCCTTGAGTCCTTTCCAATTGAATAGTAGGTCTTTTGGGAAGTTTCACAAGAAAATGCATCATTTTCAAGAGGGAGCCCTAAAGGATCGGGTAGGAGGCCTAATTGGTCACAATCCTTGTAGCCCTATTTTGTAGGCAAAACACAAAATAGTGAAATCGGTAAGGGGTTGAAAGCTTGAAACCTGTTGGGGGCACATGAATGGGTGGAAAAACCATGTATCAGACCTAACCTATCTTGCTAAGACCTAGGAAGGTGTGGAGCAAGCCTAACCCTTATTAGCCTAAGTAGGGGTTCTTGAATCTCACGAGTAGGTGAGACCTTAGGAGTAGTTTTTCAACTTGTTGGTGGGTGGATTGGGCAAGGTCAGGGGAAATCCTAGAGACCCTAGGGTGTGGTTAGAACACCTGGTGATCCAAGGAAAGGATCCAAGAGCATAGACTAGGATAGTCTATCCCAAGCTTCATCCCATCAGATTGGTATCAGAGCAAGTTAAAGATTTGGTGGACCATGTATGTCTCTATATTATGGTGAATCAATAGGGGAAAGCACAATGGTCACTAATGCAGAGCTAGCTAGGGAGGTAGAAGAGAAGAAGGAGAAGAATAGACCCTTTGAAGAAGCTATGAGTGAGATAAGGGATAAGCTGCAAGAAGTGGTGGATCAGAGGACACAAGGACCTTGGGGTGAAGACACCAAGGATAAAGGAAAGAAAACTATAGACATAGATGACATTATACCTGAACCAGATCCCTTGTTCAATGAAGAACCATTTGTAAAGGCTATTAAGGCTTTGAACACCAAAGCTTTTGAAGGATTGCCACATTTCAGTGGAAGGATGGACATTGATACTGTCATGGAATGGATTGAGGGCATGGAAAAACACTTTGAGTGTGAGGGAGTGACAGAGGCTCAAAAGTTTAAGGTTGCCAAATCAAGACTAAGGGGAGCAGCTTTGACATGGTGGAAGTATCTGCAAGAAGAGAGAGGTAGCATGGGAAAGCTACCTATTGCCAATTGGAAGGCCATGGTGAGTAAGATGAAAAAGAACTACTTACCAGAGGATTATGAAGTCCAACTTCATATGAAGAGATAGGGATTGAAGAAAAAAGACCTTGATGTGACCTCCTACACTGAAGAATTTCAAAAGCTTTGTCTTAGATCCAAAGTCCAAGAAGATGAATCTATTAAGGTGGCTAGGTATCTAAGCAGCCTAAAGTGGAACATTCAAGAGGAGATAAGCCTATGGACTCCTACTACTATTCAAAAATGTCATCAACTTGCTGCCAAGGCAGAGGAGAGGAACAAAAGGAAAGGAAACTCTAATAACAGGGGTAGAGGCAGAGGTAGAGAACAAATGAATCACCAAGGTGGTTACCAAAGCAAGGCAAATGAGTAGAGGAACCAAGAAGAAGCCAAGTTGATAGAACATGGCAGTGAAACCAATCTCAGAGGGGGCCATTCTATAGGAAGAGGTACACAAGGTGGTCCAAGTAGAGGTAGAGGTACCAGTAGGGGTAACTCCTACTTTGCAACTATGAAATGTTACAATTGTGGTCAATTGGGACACCCAACTTATAGATGCCCTGACAAGCCTACCTCATCAAACAGTTGAAAGATGGTTTCTTATGCACATGAAGACTCTTCAAGTAGCAAGACACCTAAGGTGGACCATATTGAATCAGATATTGGAGAAAATCTAATGTTCAATAGGGTCTTGATAAGACAGCCAGTCAAGAATGAACCTAAGCATAAGAGAGCATTGTTTAGGGTGAGATGCAAGATCCTTGGTAAAGTTTGCAAGGTGATAGTTGATTCAAGGTCAACTGATAACATAATATCAAAGGAGGAAAACAAGAAGTTGAAACTCATAAGGATACCCCACACTAACCCAGATAAGGTGACATGGTTGAATCATGAGCAGAGTGTGCTTGTCAATGAACAGACTTGGGTAGAGTTCTCTATTGGAGGATACAAGGATAAGATCCTCTGTGATGTGTTACCCATGGATGTTTGTCACCTACTGCTAGGTAGACCCTGGCAATTTGATAGGAAGGTTATCTATGATGGAGAGGAGAACTCCATTTCCTTCAAAAAGGACAGCAAGACCTTTAAGATTCGGTCTTTGATAGAGAATGAAGAGGGAACTTCAAGAACACCTAGTGTCTTATTGGCTACTGGTAAAGAGTTCTTACACTTGCTACATGAGGAGGAGATAGTGAAGTGTGCCATCTTTGTGAAGCCAAAGGAGGAAGAAGACAAGTTGCAGGCAGAGGTACCTAAGGAGGTGAAGCAAATGTTGCAAGAGTATAAGGACATAGTGAATGATGGAGCACCTGCAACACTCCCACCAAGAAGGTCTATAAGCCATCAAATAAAATTGTTTCCTAGTGCATCCCTACCTAACAAAGCTACATATAAGCTCACACCTGACCAAAACAAGGAGGTACCAAGGCAAGTGTAGGAGTTATTGGAACAAGGACTGATCAAGAAGAGCATTAGCCCATGTGCAGTCTCGATAGTGCTAGCATCAAAGAAGGGAGGCAAGTGGAGACTTTGCACTGATTCAAGGGAAATCAATAGGATCACCATAAGGTATAGGTTTCCTATTCCTAGAATAGAGGATTTGATGGACTATTTAGGAGGTTCTATGTATTTCACTAAATTGGACCTTAAAAGTGGTTATCACTAGATTAGAATCAAGGAGGGAGATGAGTGGAAGAATGCTTTCAAGACCAGAGAGGGATTGTATGAATGGCTTGTGATGCCATTTGGACTCACCAATGCCCCAAGCACCTTCATGAGGTTGATGAATGAGGTGTTAAAATATTTCACAGGCAGGTTTGTGGTGGTGTACCTAGATGACATTCTCATCTATAGCAGAACCAAGAGGATCACCTTGAGCATTTGAGGTTAGTCTTATAGGGGTTGCATGAGGAGAAGTTATCCATCAACCTAGAGAAGTGTGACTTCTTGAAGCAAGATTTGGGCTACTTAGGATTTGTGGTGTCTAAGGGAACCTTGAAGATGGATCCAAGCAAAGTGGAGGCAATCTTGAATTGGCTTGCACCTACAATAGGGACTGAAGTCAGGATTTTTCATGGTTTAGCCCAATTCTATAGGAATTTTGTGAGGAACTTCAGTGGCATATGTGCACCAGTCCTTGAAACCATAAAAGGAGGCCTTAAAACTAAGTTTAAATGGATTGAGCAGGCTGACAAAGCATTTCAATTATTGAAGCAAGAAGTAGCCACAAAACCTATCCTTCTCCTACCTGCTTTTGATAAGCTATTCACATTGGAGTGTGATGCAAGTGGAATTGCAGTATGGGGTGTATTGAGTCAAGAGGGAAGACCTGTGGCATTTTTTAGTTAGAAGCTCAATGAAGCAAAGAAGAAGTACTCAGCCTATGACCTAGAGTTGTATACATTAGTGCAGTCTCTTAAAAAATAGAGGCATTACCTACTCCCAAAGGAATTTGTGGTGTTCACAGACAACTAGGCTTTGAGTTATATTAACACTCAAGAGAAGCTTAGCAATAGACATCTGAAATGGATGGAATACCTCCAATCCTTCACCTTCACCATTAAGCATACAAAGGGGAAACTCAACAAGGTGGCAGATGCTTTAAGTAGGAACTTGTTGATAGTTCAAGAGTTACAGTTGTAGAGCATAGGAATAGAAGGTTTCAAGGACCTTTATGAAGGAGATGAAGACTTCTCATCAACTTACAAGTTTTGCAAGGAGTTTGAGAACTATTTCCATGGTGAGTATGTAGATTACACTGTCCAAAATGGTCTCTTGTTCAAAGGTAATCAGTTGTGTGTGCCTAGAGGATCCATGAGGGAAAACCTCACCGAAGAAAAACACAATGGTAGTTTAAGTGGACACTTTGGAATCAACAAAACCTTGGATTTAGTATAGAGGTACTACCATTGGCCAAACTTGCCAAGAGATGTGAAGAGGTATGTGGAGCAATGCGGTGTATGCCAAAGGGCAAAAGGAGGATCAAGCAATGTTGGTCTCTATCAACCATTACTGGTCCCAAATAGGCCTTGGGAATGTATAAGCATGGACTTTGTAGTAGGACTTCCCAAGATAAAGATAGGTATGGACAGCATCTATGTGGTAGTAGATAGATTTTCCAAGATGAGCCAATTCATTCCATGTAAAACTACACATGATGCTAGCTATGTTTCACATCTCTTCTTTAAGGAGATTGTGAGGATTCATGGACTCCCTTTAAGCATTGTTTCAGATAGGGATAGTAAGTTCATGGGCCATTTTTGGCAAACATTATGGAGGAGACTTGGAACTAACCTCTCATTTAGCTCGGCTTACCATCCACAAACTAATGGTCAAACTGAAGTCATCAATAGGGTGTTAGGAAACTTGTTGAGGTGTTTAACTAAGGAATATGGAAAGACATGGGACCTAATCATTCCTCAAGTAGAGTATGCATATAATGACAATGTAAATAGGACCACTGGTAGAAGTCCTTTTGAGGTTGTCTATGGTAGACATCTAAGAGGAGTGTGTGAATTCAGGGAACTTGGTTCCTTGGAGATGAAGAGTGGGCAAGCAGAGGAATTCACTCAAACCATCAAGGAAATCCAAGAGCAGGTTAAGAAAGCCATCCTTGAATCCACTCAAAAGCTGAAGGCCAAACTGGATGAGAAAAGGAGAGAGGTTCAGTTCAAGGTGGGTGACTTTGTGATGGTCCATTTGAGCAAAGCTAGAATGCAAAGTGGTAAGCCTACCAAACTGCAAATGAAGAGGGTAGGACCTTGTAGAATTCTGGCAAAATGTGGTGAGAATGCCTATAAGGTTTAACTTCCTTCAGACTTAGCCATTTCACTAGTCTTCAATGTTGCTGATCTGATCATGTACAAGGGTGAGATAGAAGGGCAGATTGAGAACAAAGCCAAGGTACTACAAGAATTGGATGTGAATGCCTTACCTCAAGTGAAGCAGCCTATAGCAGAGGAGATCTTGGAGTCAAGGGTGAAGAAGTCTAATAGACACTAGGTCTACATGGAGCACTTGGTGAAATGGGCAGGTCAACCTGTATCTAAAGCTACTTGGGTGGAGGAGAGCAAGTTCAAGAAGCTTGGCATTGATTTGGCTCTTCTCACTCCCCTAATTCCTTAGCTTGTTGTAGAGGGGGAGTATGGTGTAGGAGAACCCTTCAAAGGGCTCCCACCATTTTCTTTTGATTGTTGTCTTTCTTCCTAATGAAGCCATTGTATATAAAATAAGAGCCATGTGCTCATTGGTCCTAGTTAGAGTCCTAGTTGAGGTCTTAGGGTCATGAGTCAAAATTAAGGATTTCTTGGAAATAGAGGGTATGTGTGCATTGGAGGTGTTTAGGTGTCCTTCATAGCATGGTGGTGTCCTTAGGTTAGCCCAATGTGGGTCTAGGAGTCAAGAAAAAGCAACATTGGGAAAGTTGCTCAAAAGTTGCATGACAACTTTAAAAAGTTGTCAAGCAACTTTTCCACCATGGGGTCAAAATATTTAATGTAGCATGGAAAACCCTAATATGGGCACAAATAACAAGGAAAAGGTGCTATAAGTAATTGCAAACCCTAAGCTAATGGGTTGGATGTCAGTTATTGTATGGCCAAAGCAAAGTGATTTACTGTGACTGCAATTTTGTTGCTAGTCGGCACAAATGGAGTAAAAGAAGAATGTTAATGGATTTATTTTCAAATAAAACTATGTGGAGTGTATTCTATGGTGTATTCAATTCCATTTTGAGCATTTATATTGGGTTTTTATTTGTAAGTGAGGTGTGTTTGTAAATATTTTGTAAATTGCCTTCTCTCTGTCTAGTTTTGGACTAGTTTGTGTCAATGGGCTCATAACTCCATTCCCCATTGTGGAATCACCATGAAACCATGGGGAATGAGAGTACAAACCCTATACTATAATTCAATGCAAGAAGGGCTCTTGAAAATGCAAGGAGGCCATTTGAAGACCCATTCCTAAGCGAGACTGGACAGTGCCCGACTAGGAAGGGTTAAGTTGCAGAGGTCTTGGAGAGAAAGGAAGATCAGAGGAGGAGGCACCCTTTGGAGGAGTTGTAGAGGGGTGAGTGAAGCACCATTGGTGTGAAGGAGGATCTTCCACTAATCTAGAAAAGGTGGCAAGAGCACCAAACCTTCATTGTGACCTTGGCAAGCCTAAAAACCCTCTTAAAACCCTTAAAAACCTTAAAATCCACATAGGGCAGTGTACGGACACTTGGAGGCCTAAAACCTAAAAAATCCTTGAATCCTTGCCAATTGAATAGCAGGTCTTTTGGGAGGTTTTAGAAGCAAATGCACCATTTGCAAGAGGGAGCCCTAAAGGACCAGGTAGGAGGCCTAATTGGTCACAATCCTTGTAGCCCTATTTTGTAGGCAAAACACAAAATAGTGAAATCGGTAAGGGGTTGAAAGCTTGAAACCTCTTGGGGGCACATGAATGGGTGGAAAAACCATGTATCAAACCTAACCTATCCTTGCTAAGACCTAGGAAGGTGTGGAGCAAGCCTAACCCTTATTAGCCTAAGTAAGGGTTCTTGAATCTCATGAGTAGGTGAGACCTTAGGAGTAGTTTTTCAACTTGTTGGTGGGTGGATTGGGCAAGGTCAGGGGATTCCACAAGCAGGGGAAATCCTAGAGACCCTATGGTGTGGTTAGAACACCTGGTGATCCAAGAGCATAGACTAGGCTATTCTATCCCAAGCCCCATCCCATCACATACCGGATTGTGAGGTTTAACAATCTTAGGTAAATCTCTAACTTCCTTAGTAGTACTAATTTTCACAATGCAATCAAAATTTACATGACAAAGTCTTTTATGCCATAACCAACTTTCATCAATATGTGCAATCAAACATGCTTTCTCATTGTTGTTCAAATGAAAGATATCACCTCTAGTCTGATTACTAGTTGCAATTTCCAAACCAGTTCTATTTAAGATTTTGCATTTACCATTCTTGAATTGTAACTGAAATCCTTTCTCAACTAATTGACCAACACTCAAAAAATTATGCTTTAAATCTTCAACATAGTAAATATTATCAGTATTGTGCTTACCATCAAAAGATATAATGCCTTTTCCTTTGATCAAACAAGCTTTATCATCTCCAAACCTTACTAGATCTCCATTGTAATCTTGAAAGGTTAATAATTTACTCTTATCACCAGTCATATGATGTGAACATCCTGAATCAATAATCCATTCATCCTTATCTTCAACTTTAGCTGCTAGGGCCTTCTCTACCGGTTGAACAATAGGTGTCGGTTGATCTTCTGTTATAGCAACAAAATCTCATCCATTGTCTATTGGATCTTCATCAGAATCATCAGTAACTCCTTCATCAACATAATAACAATATTTGTCTTTGTTCTTCTTAAACTTGTATTTCTGATAGTCAGGGTTAGGCTTATCAGGACATCTAGATGCCATATGACCAATCTTATTATAGTTAAAACATTTAAGGGGTGCTTTACCTTCATACTTACTTCCAATTGGACCTTTAGGCATTTTCCTTGCAAATAGTGCTTCAAGTTCTTCATTTTCTCTCCTGCTTTCTTCAAGTTTTCTTCCGTAGAAGGCTTTCCAATCAAATTTGTCAAATAATGATGATGGTCCTGAAGTTGATGATGATGCTTTAAAAACTAGATCTATCTTGATAGTAGTAACAGGACCAAATTCCTCAAGCTCCAAAGTTGAAAGTTTTCCAACCAAAGTGTCTCTAGATACTAATGCATTAGTGTAGCATCCTAAAATTGCGACACTTGCAATTTCGACCGCATTTGGGTCTTCACGATGGCGACGCAACACTAAACCTGAATGGAGACCCCGAAACTTGTCCATGACATCAAAAACTGCATTTTCTTGCACCCTGGCCTGATCCTCCTTGCACCTTGTTGTCCCGAGAGGTGGGACCAGAGCGCCCAGCGCCCTGGTCCCTGGCCCTATTTTGGGCCCAGTCTCTTATGGGGCTTCGGGTCTTTTAGTTTGCAAATTGGAAAATATTGTTTCCTGGTCGGCCTAAGCTCAGAAAAATCAGTCTATTAACCCTAATTGGCAAGTATATAAACTACATTTCCTCTTCCATTTTGGGTAGATGGAAAAAGAAAGGACATATGTGTACAAGACGTGGGAAGTGATACTCAAACATTCAAGCATTCAAGCATTCAAGCATTCAAGCATTCCTTCAAGCAATTGATCATTCTAAGTCTCCATTCAAGGCTAAGTGTTGCATTCAAGACAAGGATTCAACCATTGAAGAGGAGATCACATACTACATACTACATACTACATACAACATACAACGTACAACAACATCTACACCTTCGCATGTAAGAATACAAACATTCTTACAACAAGGTACTAGTACTTGTTTTGCATTACAGTCATTTACATTTACAGCATTTCTCATTTCTTGGTTAATTCCAAAACTGGGGTTTGACCTAAGGGAAAACCCCTAATCCCTAACCCCCCAATCATCTTTGCTTTTCTGTGTGTAGGTTGCAGGTACGCAGCTGAAATTGAAGATCTGGAATCCTTGTGCAGAGATGAACAGATCCCCCTTCATTTCACAGATTTTTTGGAGGACCGTGTGCACGCCGGGCACCATCATCCTATCAACTTTCACTCAAATTTGTAGGACAGTGCTGTCTCGACATTTTACTGCTAATTCCAAGTCCCCAGCTTCATCCTATATCCTTATCTCAGTTTATAAGTGAATCTTTCTCACTTTTCATGCATTCCTAGCTTGATCCTTCTATCTACATTCTTTACAAAACAGGGTAGCCTTGTTGTCTTAACCCTTGAAACTCATTTAGAATCCAATCTTGCATTGTGTGGGATTGGATCTTGTGGGTTTCAACCCCTCTTTTGAATGTAAAGTCTCCCCTAAGTGAAAACCGATAGTCCTAAGTGACCCCCCCTTTCCCCTTTGGAGTGGTGGAGGGAACACTTAGGGTTCGCTCGCGATTTTTCGCTTTACATTTTGGTGAACCCGACGTGAACATCCTTTCTGATTATTCATGGTTGGATCTAAAAATTGGATGCCTTGATTACATTTCCATGTTTGATCTTTTGCAAATTTTAGAGGTTAACTGCATAAAAACCCTAAATTTTCTTTTTAGTAATTGAGCTTGTGAAATGTTTAATTGTTAATGCTTGTTTCAGATCTACCCTTCTATTGCAAACTATCAATTCATATTTGTGCTTTAATTCTGAAAATTAAGTGGTTAAGTGTCAAAACCCTAATTTTTGAAACCCTCTTGATTCAACCTTTGACTGATAATTTCACTGATCAAAACATTTCCAAATCAGCTGTAACTTTGGATTCCGCAACAAAATCATAATATCTTTCGTCCCTGAAAATTTGGAAAAAAGTTGCGAGGACCGTGTGCACCCCGAGCGCCATCGTCCCTGACATTTTTTCCGAAATTTCGGGAGCTAGATCTTACTGTATTTTTCTGCTAAAATCCAGAATTTTGGCTGATTTTATCAATCTAACACATTCAAAATTAAAGTCAAAGTTGGTCTAGGGATTGCTTGGATTAAGGCTTCTAATCATTCAAAAATTATTGAAATTGAAATTTTATGTCAAAATTGTGTTTCTTACTATCCTAAATCTGAAAAGTGTGTTGGCATTCATTCAAAATTTCAGTGCTTTATTCAAATTCTTGCAATTTGTGACTTTTGAAATTAAGTGTTTAATTACAACAACTTTGATTTCTGCTTTCAAAATTGAATTTTGCATGAAATTGAGTCAGCTTTTAAATTTCAAAACTTGTATTTCTCTTAACATTACCTCTAAAATCATAAAATTCAAAATTTCAGTTTCCCTCTCTTTTTCAAAATTCAAATTTTGCATTTTTCAACAATCTTGGTAGGGTTCAATTTTGAGATTGCAACTTTAATTTGGCCTATCTACAGATCGTAAAATCACTCAATTTTTTCAGATTAGCTTTAAAATCATCATAACTTTCATCCCTGTAAATTTCAAAAAAAAGTTGCGAGGACCGTGTGCACTCCGAGCGCCACGGTCCTGGACATTTTTTCTGAAATTTTGGGAGATTGTCATGATTGCATTTAACAGCCTAAATCTAGGAGATTGGCTGATTTTATTGAAATTTGCTACCTCTAAATTCAAAATCTTCTCTCTCTCTCTAGTGCATGAGTTTTACAACAATAAGCCCTACTTACACTATTCCCGTTAGACGAAGCCTTAGAATTAAGTCTTTCCAAGGTTTAATTACTGAGGAGATGGAACC
The DNA here is from genome assembly GCF_030272615.1 of Cryptomeria japonica. Taxonomy (NCBI): domain Eukaryota; kingdom Viridiplantae; phylum Streptophyta; class Pinopsida; order Cupressales; family Cupressaceae; genus Cryptomeria; species Cryptomeria japonica. The sequence continues at coordinate 881,755,113 of NC_081414.1, forward strand.
TAGTTTGAATGGCCTTTTTAACGAGGACACGGGTAATTCCTCTAATCCTCCTAATGATGAAGAAGCTCTCCATGAGGTTTCTGTAGAACAACTTTCGAAATTGGATAACCAATTTGATGATTTTCAGCAATGGATGTCTCAAGAGTATCCTGATAGTCAAGCTCTTTCATTAATTGAGGGTCTAAAACATATGGTTCAAAGTGATAAGAATGGAATTGATATCTTGCATGGTATTGCACACATTGTGGATTCGAATGTGATGCCTATGAAGAGTTGTGCCAAAACTTTAGGTTATACACAACCTCCTACACAAGTCAATCATTCTATTCCTTTGACAACTTCTATTGCTAGCATACCTACCTTTACATCAAACATAATGACTACTTCTATACAAGACATTTCGCCTATGATCACCAGTCATGGGGGCAATCCTTCCTCTTCAATTAACCCTCTTCCTTCATTCAATCCGACTTCTTCATTCATTCCTTCAATGAGTGTTCCTATTACATCTCCACAAATGAACATGACACAAGGGGGCAATTCATTTAACCATTCCATTCCTCCTTGTAGTGCTCCTCTATTCCAATCATCTCCTATGACTAACTATCATAGTGTCCCGCCACCTTACTCTCAATCAATACCTTCTTTCAATAACATAATACCTCCATCTCAATCTAACACGTCTAATATGAATTCTTCGACTGAAGTGACCATTAATAATCTTGCACAAACTCTCTCTTCTTTACAGCAACAAATTGCCTCTATGAATCAATCTAAGTTTAGTGTGCCCACATTTGATGTTGCGAGCCCACTTTCTCTTGACATTGTTCGAGTTATCCCTCCTAAGCATGTTGAAATCCTGCATTTGGAGCTTCATAATGGTAAAGGTGATCCTCTAACACATGTTAAGACTTTTCAAACAATATGTACCGATTTTGCTTATGACCAAAGGTTGCTTGCAAAACTGTTTACTAGAACATTAAGAGATAAAGCCCTACAATGGTATTGCTCTTTACCTTCTTATTCTATTACTTCTTTCGAACAACTTGCAAATGCTTTCATTCAACAATTTCAAAATAATATAAGTCCTAAAGTTACTTTGATTAGTTTAATGCATTGTAAACAAGGTGTTAAAGAAAAAGTGACTGATTTCATTGGTAGATATAAGCATTTGTATGCTCAAATATCTTTTCCAGTGCCTGACAATGATATTCAAAGAATCTTTATTTCTAATTTACAAAAAGATATTCGAGACAAACTTTTGTTTTCTGAGTTTACTTCTTTCCAACAGTTGTGTGCAACTCTTCACAATTATCAACTGACTGTGAGTCAAATGGAACAAGCAAATCCTATGACTCTGAGTGATAAGGGTGATAGTAGTCAACAACCATTTGGGAAGTTTAAACCGAATAGAGAGTCCATTAAATTCAATGAAAACATCATCAACAACAATGTGAATGCAGCATCAGGTGTGCCTCCTATTTCTAAGTTTTTCAAGAAAGAAAGAAAGTTTACTCCTTTGAATGAATCATTGCATAGTATTATGAATAAGTTATTGGAACAAAATGTGCTTACTCTCCCTCCTATAAAGCAAATAGATCCTACAAAGATTAATTCACCCTATTTTGATAACAAATCTTTTTGTCAATTTCATCGTCAACCTGGGCATGATACTGAAAAATGTTTTGCTTTAAAGGGTAAAATTCAAGATTTGATTGATAATAATACTATCTCTGTTTCAGGAGTGAATGATAAAGGCAATACATTTGTAGCTCCTCCTAACCAAAATCTTAAGATTTTTACTGATCCATTACCTTCTCATACCTCTAATGTGATTGAGACTAATTATTCCTCTTTCTCGTCTGATGGTCTTGTGTCTATGACTCCGAATGTGATTAACTTTGTAGAGCAGCAAGAAAACCCTAAAGAACCTTCCATCACATTTGATTCTAGTGAAACTATCAGGGCACCTGATGGTCCTTTATACATAGTTGAAAAAGTCAAAAATACACCTTGCCGTGGAGTGCTTATTGATCCTTCATGCATGGTTAATGTTATTACTGAAGAATTTCTTTTTACTTTGCAATTGAATCAAGTGATCTATGACAAAACAGATGTGATTGTGAAATTATTTGATGCATTTTCTTTTCCTGCAATTGGTTCTATTACATTACCTATTGAGGTCCATAACAAATCCCTTGATGTGAACTTTTATATTATTCCTTCATCTGAACAATTTCGTGTGAAGCTTGGCTATCCTTGGCTATCTTCCATGAAAGCTATTGCTTCTCCTATTCATAAATGTTTGAAATTTCCCCATAATGGTGAAGTTGTTACTGTCAATCATAGTCTCTTTAAACCATCTGAAAGAACTTCTAGCGTTCCTATTGATTATTTTTGGCCTAAACAATTCCAATCTCTTCCTCCGCGAAGTGATCATCTTTTCAAATCTTATCAAAAGTGGAAAACAGATATGATCCTATCTCTAAGTGAACCTAGAACACCTAAACTTGATATTCCTATCGTTCTTGAGAAGGAAGTTCTTCCTTTGAAAGATAAAACTAATGTCTTTCCTCAAGAAGATTCCCAACCCATTCCTATGGATGTGACTATGTCTATGTCTAATAAACTTTCTAAAAGTAGACCTATACCTCCTTGTCATGATGGACTTGGTCTCCTTCCTAAACCAAATATTCCTCCTTTATACGGAGCAGTTCCTCGTCCTTCCTTTTATAGAGAGAAGAGACCTTCCTCTTCTCCTATTATCCAGCCTAAGAGACCACAACCTAAACACCCAAGTGATAAGGATAAGAACATTCCTCCTCCTCAATCTTCCCCACTTCCTACTAAGACTAGATGAAATCGTTCTGCACGTGAACGCCGACGAAAGTGTCATCTTAGAGCTTAGGCAGCTGCTTCTCAAACTTTGCAATCCCCAAAAACACCTTCAACAAGCATTATTCCATTTTCTCCAAAATCTCCTAAACATAAGATGCATGATGGGTTTGATCCTATGTGAGTTAAAGATCCTATTTTTATAAATCTTGATGATGATATAGATGAAAATGTTATTCATGATGAAAATGTTACTTCTCTTGCTTCTGATAGTGAATATGAATATGTTGATGTTGATAACCATTTATCTAACAAATTTTCTAAAGCACTTATCCTAGCTCCTAGACAAGAACAACGTGGCTTGGAACATGAACATAGCCCTTGTTTGGATCTTGTGATAGCTCCATCTACTGTGTTGGATGTTCCTCCTCTAGCGTGTTCCCTACCTTCCCGAAACATTGATCAGCAAGATCGTGGGGTAGATGACGTGCTAGACTAGTTTCATTAGCATAGAAGATTCTCTCCTCCTCTCTTTTGTCACTTCTTCTATGTGTTATTCTCATTCTTCTATTTGTTGTCCTTAGTGTTGTTTACTTGAGGACGATGCAAAGCATTGAGATCTCTTTTGGTCTCTCTCATGTTGACTCAAAAGACACATGTGTTCCCTTCTTTTAGGTGACCTTCCTTGATTGGGGAATGAAGAACAATTATGCATACATACATATGATATACATGAATTATCATACAGCATACTGACCCCGAGGAAAGCAAAGTCACCTCGTGCTTTATGTTTTGTGTCTATTATCCTTGGGTTTATCTCACACTTGCGGGCTAAATCTTTGTGATAACGTGCTCCTTTGCCTTCTCATTTCTTATGTGTATCACTACTAATTTAAATGGTAATAAGACATGTGCTGATAAGAATTACAGTGTTGAGAATGACTGTTTTATTTTTCAAGTTCAACATGATTATGTCTTTGCAAATGGTAGAATTGATTGGGATAGTGAAACGTATGGTATCTTGTGGGAAGGCCTCTATAGTGAGTTGTCTCATGGTTTTACTTGTGTTGAAGTAATGTGTGACTACAAAGTTCAGAATCAGACAAGAGGTATGCACACCAACTATTATAGTAATGAGACAATAGAGGTTGATTATAAGGATTATGCTCAGCTGTTATTGAAAAGTGCCTTTGTTTGGATCATGGCATCAGATGATGAGAATCAAATTTTTGACAGAGGTAAATGTTGAAGATTGTTTGAGCAACTTATATTCAATTTTAAGCATGTTTGTATATCTTGTATAGTTGCTTTGCTTCAGTTCTGTGGTTTTCAATAAAGTGCCCTATTGTTCGGGTAGAATAAGGAAGCCCTATTTTTGAAAAGAGATGAGAAGAGAAGAATGATCCATTTTTGGGTGGCCTGCTTAACCAAAGATATCTGGATTCTTGTGTTGATCTTGCAATCAACCATCCCTAGTCAGAGCCACTATTGGGACTTATTAAAATTGAGTCAAGTTTAGAGGCCCAATTCAAAATTTTACTCTGCATGTCAGAAAAGTACCTAAATGAGTCAGTTTGAAGGGCCTAGTTTGTGAGAGGGCAAAATGGAGCCGGTTGATTTTTAGAGGGTAAGGCTCGAAAGACATGTCCTACACCTTTCATTTGGCCTATTTAGTGATGTGAAACTTTCAGAATTCAGTTTGGATAAGTTTATGAGGTACCCATTTTGGGGGGTGAGCTGAAAGTGCATTTTAGGCACAAATGCAGATTTTATTGAGTAGCCTACTTTGAGCGATTACATCTTTTGCCCTGTTGATCGTCATGGAGAATTTAAAAATGGATTCAATTATATGCATAAATGTGAGTTATCCTACAAAATTTCAAGTCCTAACAAATCCATTTGCTCAGTTTTCAAAGCCAAATCCATTTGCAGTTTGTGTGGTTTGACTAGTCCCTGTTTCGATAGCTAGTCGGAGCCCTGTTTCGCACAAATGTAAGAGTTACCTCAGTAAGTGTTATGACATAATGTTTTCTCCTGGTTATTACTGGTATAAATGATGAGCTACGTTTCAAATTTTAAGCCTCTGTCAATCCATTTGATTGGTTTTCAAAAGGGTTCATTTAGCCATCATTTTCAGTCTTCTGTACTTTCAGTGTTATATCAGTTAATGTAGCCATTTTCATGAGCGCACCATTTTCATCTTGTCAGTCTTGTGATCAAACCAAGATTTCTAAGTTTTAATATGTACTTTAAGGTACCTATCTTTCAAATTTGAGGGCCTACTGAGGTCGTTTGGTATTTTTGAGAAAGGTGTCATGTGTTGCCAGAACATTGACTTCATCAGGTCTGCAGTGTCGACAAAGCCAGTTGGTCATTTTCGCCAATTAATATCTCTTTGCTCAGGACTCATCTTGAGAAACTGTTTGGTAGAGTTCATCCTTGTATATTAGAGTACACGCCTGTCAGATGGCAAGGTCCAGAAAGGTGTTTTGACCACTTTGAAAATCATGTCTTCGTGATTAAATGCGAAAATGTGGCGTAATTGCCTGAAAGTCGCAAAAGTCAGTTTAATGATCTGAAAACGATGTCGATCATTTCCAAAGGTGTATTTAAGGTGTCTAATGCATTTCAGAGGTGAGTTGCATCAAAACAAATTTTTTTTTTAGTCGAACCCACTTTGGGGCCCGACCTAGCTCATGCTCGCGCGTTTTTTTTATTGGTGACGTGATTCTGCTAAGAGGTGTTATTGCATGGGTCATTGTGAAATCGAGATTTGGTTTTCTTAATTCTTGTTACTATAATGTCAAAGAGAGTATCAGGTGTAAAGCATGGTAGTCATCAAAACCTCCAATAGCAATTTCAATTGGCAGGCATAAGGCCCATGATAATTTTATTTTGTCTTCATTGCTATGGTGTGAAAAGGGCATTAAACTCCAGAAAGATTGCATTGTGCCTCCTATGTTTTCCCTTTTGTGTATAGCTATCCTTTGGCATTGAAATTTATTTTCAAAGTTGTTAAATGTGACTTTGCCATTCTCCAAAATCTCTACGTGGTGTTTAGCAAAGGGGTTGTAGTTTAATGTTGTGGAAAATCACGTGTTCAGACAAGGGGTTGCAGAAAGTTTCAAATGCTCCAAGCAAACTATAGACAAGATATACTCCCCCACATTTTTCCTCATCTTTGCCAAGGATTGATATGGTGTTTGGAGGAGCTTGCAAAGCTAATGCCCACGTAATAATGAAGAAGGCTGCCACAAAACAAATGAATGCTAGCCAAAGACTTTCTTCTATGTGGTGTTTTGGGGTTGTAGTCAAGAGCCAAGCATGCTCACATGGTGGTAGAAAGGCTATCAAAATTTCAATTAAATGCACATTGGCGTGGTCTCCCCAATTCTCCTTGCTGTGAGTGGTTTGTAAAAAAAAAAAACAGCAGCAAATTAAACATTAAAACAAAAACTATAGCAAATGCCAAGGTTTGAAATTGTTTCCTCCCTATGAGTGGCGTTATGGTTTGTGAAGAGGCCATTGAAATTCCTTCAAGCAAATGCACATTGGCAATGTTGAAAACCCCAGCGTCCTCCCTCTTTGCTATACCTTGGCCCATTGGAGTTTGTAGACTGCAGTAAGAGCATGTAAAACCCCAGCTGAAGTTTTGGAGTGGCAGCGTGGCATTTGAAGCTATGTAAAACTTTCAAATAATAATTACTCTCCCTCCTCCCCACGTGAAGTCTCTGGTAGCTGATAATAGCAGTAGAAGCATTCAAAAAAATGCATTTGAGATTGCCAGCATTTTTCAAATGCAGCCCCTCGCGTGGGCCATGAGAAACTCCAGGGCATTTTAAAAAAAAATCCTTGCATGCTTCTTATTTGCTGTAGCATGGAGTGGTGTTTGGAATGAAGGTTAAAGCATCAAGTTAATTTAAACAGCCAATGCCTCCTCCCAGTATGGTGTTGTTGAGAGGGCCATTGAATTCCAAGCAAATGAAAAAGACTTACATGAAAGTCTCAGGCAAAGCTTCAAAGTGTAGTCCCAGGTTTAAAGCCTTATTCCCACATTCACTAGGAGGTGTATCTTTTTTATATTTATAACCAAAAGCCCACACATCTATAATGTCAAAGCCATCAAGACTTTTGATGGATGGTGCCCGTTGGGCGCCCAAGGTGGGCCAATGCACGAGTGCACTTCCTGAGGCGACTGGAGGAGGTGACTGAGCGGCGACCAAGTGGACCCACGTAGGCACGCTTCTCGAGGTAGATAGGGAAAAATTTGCAGAGAAAGGCCGACTTAACCAGCAAGCATGTCCGAGATGGATTGATAGTCAGCGTGACTTCGCGAAGGCGAGATGCAGGTGAGTTAAGCCCTACGAAATGACGAAATGGTGAAATGGTTTGGTGAAAATGCAGCAGTGGTAAAGATCGAGCAAGTTTGGGTTGATCCGACGGTCTGCGCGATTTTAGAGCTTGAAGATGCTTACTCGTTAGAGGTCACGAAATGGAAAAAGGCAAAATGAAAAATGGTGAAGTCCAGGTGGCGATGATGTGGTAGGTATTGTCAGATGTACAGTAGGTAGGTCCCGTCCTGGTGGCGATGATGTGGCACAGAGGTGGTGCCTAGGTGGCGATGACATGGCACTGAGGTGGTGTACACATGGTGGCCAAGTGGCAGTGACAAAGCGGATGACATGGCAGTGATGAGGTGTCATCCCAATGGCATCCAGTCAACCCCATCAACCAATCAAAGGCTGCCACGTGGCAAAGCGTCAGGGCCAAAAGGGAGGCAAAAATCAAATTTAAAATCAGTTTAATTACATAGTGCAAACTATATGAATAATTCAAAAATTTAAATGATTGTGCACATGTGAATGATTAATTCACAAAGGGCTGTAGTTTTGGCCAAATATGAAGTATTATATGTTTCTGGAAAGCTCTGGGAATGAGTAATCCAATTATGAAGTTTTTTTCAAAAAAAAATTAGACTTTTCGAGAGCATTTTCCACAGGAGTGAAATTCAATTAGAGAGGAGACACTTGGCAATTACAGTTGTAGATTTTGATCTTTCCCTCCTCTTCTTATTCTCAATTCTTCTCAATTGTAAGGGTTCCCGAAATTTGGAGAAATGGCTCCAAATTTGATGGCTTCCATTTTCTGAATAGCTTGACCCAGATGTGTAAAGTTCTATGGTTTGTCTCAGGGTATAGAGATTGCAGTGCAGTATTGTAAATGTGGTTTTAGTTGCAAGTCTTACTTGTGTCAGGCATGAGTAAATTCCACATAGTATTGTCTCTAGGTATGTATTTCATTATCATAAATTGAATCCTCAAGGATGATGAAATTTGTCAATTTCAAGGAGATTGTTGGGGCTGTGTATAGGTATCCTTTAGTGAAGGTTTTAAATTCTATAGTCAATCATAAATGATGAAATATATATCCAGATCTAATGAATTTGTGAATGAATCAAATAGTGCATTAATATAAGGTATTGATGCATGAATATCTTGTTTAAGGAAAACAAACTTGCATCTATGATTTATATTAGTAGTTCTGTGTGTGACTCTGCTACCCAATGAACAAGGCACTGGTCATTGACAGATTTGGGAATGGTCTCAGAACAACAATTTTAAAAGAAAATCTATTTCCCTTTATGTTTAGGGGTTGTATTCTTTCATTCCAAGCTCTTTTTCATTTGTGGTTTATATAGATCTAGCCAATCTGTAGTGTGTTTCTAAATTGGATGAGTTTATGGAATGCTCTATCTACTTCATTGATGTTGTCATGGTGAGTGAATAAGTTTGATTCAGTGCATCAAAAGGGTGTTCCCCCCTAGGTCTAGCAGAACTTGAAGTGCAGGAGGATCAATTAGGGTCCTATGTTATGTTGTCCAAGCTCTGATGTGTTTCATAGACTGAAATTGGCCATTTCATAGAAGGATTGCAGGTATACTTGGGTTATCACTTTTGGTGAACAATAGAAGGTTTTGTCATTGATGGAAACCTTACAATCCTATGACACCGGCAAGGAAATTTACTAGCATCGGCAAAGACAGACTCTACACTGGCATAGAGACCACCGACAGTAAAAGGAACCATACCAGCACAGAAATCGATAGGAATTTTGTTTGTAATATATTTTGTTAATTATTGTAAAATCATTGTAAGCCGACTTGGCAAGTTGTATAATGACTCATATATATAAGAGATCATTGTAGAACATTTTTTAACAGATGGAAGAAAATATATAGGCAAAATAAGGTAGACCTATTATGCGAATTATAGGATAAGGGTTTATGTATGAAGCAGAGCTATAAACCAGTATTGGATCTGGCATAGTAGATGCTATCTTGAAGCAGTACAAGACATTGGATTTATATAATCCATTTTGTAAGTTAGTGAGACTTCCCATTTTGTAATTGAGCAGTAAGCTCTAGGCACTTGGCCTTCTTGCATGTGTAGGCCCCTCTTGTAGCAGTAGCATTCTCTTATTGGCCAGTAAGTGAATATTGTGGGCCACAAATCCCACTGAGGTTTTTCCCACACTGGGTTTCCTCGTTAAACTACTGTGTTATGGTGTGTTTTTCATGTGGTTGTTGTTATCTCTGTATATTGCATTACTTTCTATTTACCGGTATACAGTATTGATATGCTCTACATGTTTTAAGTTAAGAGAATCTTTTAACCGGTTAGATACTGATTCACCCCCCCTCTCAGTATCTGTGGGAATCCTAACAGTCATATGATGTGAGCATCCTAAATCAATGATCCATTTATCCTTTACTTCAACTTTAGCTATCAGGGCCTGCTCTACCGGTTGAATAGTAGGTGTCGATTGATCTTCTATTATAGCAACAAAAACCCATCCATTTTCTGCCAGATCCTCATAAGAATCATCAGTCACTCCTACATCAACAAGATAACAATATTTGTCTTTATTCTTCTTAAATTTGTATCTCTAATATTCAGGGTTAGGCTTGTATGTTCTTCTAGCTTCTTCTCTTAGTCTAGCATGTCTATCAGGGCATCTAGAAGCCATATGACCAATCTTATTACAGTTAAAGAATTTAAAGGGTGCTTTATCTTCATACTTATTTCCTACTGGATCTTTAGACATTTTTCTTGCAAATAGTGCTTCAATTTCTTCAAGTTCTTCATTTTCTCTCCTGCTTTCCTCAAGTTCTCTTGCATAAAAGGCTTTCCAATTAGACTTATCAAATGATGGTGCAGATGATGTTGATACCTTAAAAGCTAAATCTATCTTTATAGTAGCAACAGGACCAAATTCCTCAATTTCAAAAGCTGAAAGTTTTCCAATCAATGTATCCCTAGTTACTGATGTATTAGGCATTGTTCTTAACTCATTTATAGCAGTAACCTTCATTTTATATGCCGGTGGCAATCCTCTTAAAACTTTTGAAACAATTTCATCTTCACTTAAGGTTCCTCCACAACATTTAATACCCAAAACAATTTCATTAACTCTTTCCATAAAAGCAGAAATCCTTTCATCTTCTTCCATTTTTTTATTTTCATACCTGACCCAAAAGCTTTCAAGTTTTGCAATTTTGACTGTGGAATATCCTTCACTCAGTGTTTCCAAATGATCCCAAATATCTTTAGCAGTTAATCTATCTTATAATCCCATGATTTGCTGATCTGTTAATGTGCTCAAAAGTGCTTCTCTTGCTTTGCAATCATTTTTTTCATCTTTTCCCAAGGTAGGTGGATTAGGATGACTGGGAGTAGGAGTAGTATAGCCATTCTTTGTAACTTCTCAGATGTCCTTTCCAATGCAATTTAAATGTGTCTGCATTCTAATCTTCCATATGCCATAGTTAGTTCCATCAAGTTTAGGATTTTCCTTCCTGAAATAGTTAGTAGACATTGGATCTCCTCAAGCTGTTAAACTTCTACAAAAATAGGACTAGGCTCTAATACGAATTGTTAGGTTCTAGAGGCAACTGAGAGGGGGGGGGGTGAATCAGTTGTCTAATAAATTCAAACCTAAAACAACTTAACCAACTTGATGCTTAATACTGGTAAACCAGTCTTTTATACTGGTAGACAGTTTTATCAGTTAATTGTGATACTGGTAAAGATTAATGCATGAAATAAAAGGACAAATTCATCCACAACGCATAACAACAATATTTGTACGTGGAAACCCTATAAGGGGAAAAACCATGGTGGGAAACCTTACCCACAATTAGATGATACTACTGCAGATAGTAAGTGTATACAAATGGGGTCTGCACATGCAGAAAGGCCAAGAGCCTAGAGCTCACTGCTCGAACACAAAATAGGAGTCACACTGACTACAATTGGATGGTTAAATCCAATAAGAATGTATTGCTTAAGTTAGCATCTTTCTATGTTGGATTCAGTACCAGTGTAGTTCTGATTGTCTTCACAAAAACCCTCCTTTAACCTTCAAATGATGTATGCATGTATAACTCTTCTTATTCTCGCATATACCTTCACACAATCCTTTTTCATATTCCACATCCGATCGTACAAATAAGATCTAACATTTATATCATAACCTAGGACCAATTTTAGTAGGTCAGATCTAAAGGATATTACAATAAAATCAATTTACAAATAAATTAATGCTCGATGCAATAACTGATTCAACATGTCGGCTTAATGCATTTACAACAATAATAAATCATCTCCATAGTGTGCCATGTTGATCTGGAAAAGATAAGCCTGCCGGTGTATAACGTGGACCTATTTGTCGGTAACAACAAATATACTAATAAAAAAATCTTCAAGACAAAGTGTCGAAATGATGTCTTCAACATAAACAAGTGTTTTCCATGCCATTCCAAGTGTTGGTGATCATTATATCCTTCCGGTGTACCAAATACCGGTGACTGTGCATGAGTCATTTGCTTGTCGATGATGTTGTTGATTCTCTAAAGTGCCAGAGTTGATAAGTGTTAGTAGGTGTTGACATCAATGACAAAACCATACCAAAATACCAGCATTTGCTTGGTCTTATGAGAACATGAAGGTGTATAGACAAGATCTATTTCAACATGAAGTCCCTTTTCATCTAGATGCTAAGCCTTTCGATAGAAGCAAAGACCTATCAACCCCCTTTTGGAAACCAAAATGCAACAAGAGTTAACCAAGTTGAGGGAAGGGGATATTATTAAGCCTATAAGACATTCATCATGGGTTTCTAATTTAGTCCCAGTTAGAAAGAAGAATGGGAACATAAGGCTTTGTGTTGATTTCAGGAATCTAAATGTTGCTTCTTTAAAAGACAACTATTCTTCCCCCAATATGGAGGCAATGTTTCAAAGAGTAATTGGGTGCAATTTGTTGTCCATGATGGATGGGTTCTCACAATACAATTAGGTATTAGTGAAAGAGTCCATACAGTTCAAGACTACTTTTACTACCCCTTGGGGGACGTATATATATGTAAGGATGCCATTTGGTTTAAAAAATGCTGGAGCTACTTTTCAGAGAGAAATGGATGTAGCTTTCAAGGAATTTATCAACATCATCATGGTTGTGTACCGGGATGATTTAACATGTTTCTCTAAAAGGGCAGATGACCACTGCGGGCACTTGTAAAAATTTTTCAACAAAGCTTTGGAGTTTGGTGTTTCCTTAAATCCAAAAAAGTGTCATTGTGCAGTTACTGAAGGGAAGTTGTTTCGAAATATTGTCTCCAAGGAAGGGGTTAGGATAGACCCTGAAAGGATTGAAGCCATAAATAATGTACCTGAGCCAAAGAATGTCAAAGGTATTCAATCTTTCTTGGGTAAGTAAATCTTGTTAGACGATTCATTGCTAATTTTGCTGAAATAGTCAAACCTATTGTTAAGTTGCTTAAGAAAGATGCAAAGTTCTATTGGGATGAAGAAGCTACAAAGGCTTTTGGTAAAATTAAAAAGGCTATTTAGGAGGCACTAGTGTTGAAGTCCCCTGATTATAGTAAGCCCTTTTCATTGTTCTCTTTTGCTTCTTATCATACAGTGGCTACAGTCCTTCTTCAAAAGGATGCTGAGGGATATGAACACCCTATTGCTTTTTATAGCAAATCTCTACAAGCTGCAAAGCTAAAATATGAAATCATGGAGAAGCAAGCATATGCCTTGGTTAAAGATGCAAAAGCATTTAGGCCATATCTTGTGAAAGCACAAATAATTACTTATGTCCCTCATGCGGTTGTCAAGGACATCTTATCTCAGTCTGGTCACTAGAAAGAGGTGCAGGTGGATAACTCAGATCCAAGAGTTTGATTTAGAAATTAAAATTACCAAATTAGTAAGAGGGTCAGGTCTTCCTAAGTTGATGGATGAATCAAATTTCCTTAATGTTGGAGTTAACAATGTAGAAATTGAGAATGTCATGGTCACAAGTATTGAAATACAACCCTAGTATTCAGAGGTAGTACATTTTCTGAGGGATGCAACATACTCAGAGGGGATGACTCCTAACCAGAGAAGGACATTGAAATTGAAGTCTCAAAAGTATGTCCTTATTCAGGGTGCTCTATATTGGCAAAATAGAGATGGGGCATTGTTGATGTGCTTAGATAAATCCCAAGCTAGAAGGATGCTAACTGAAATGCATAATGGAGTATGTGGAGGCCACTACTCTACCAAAACTACAGCTGGCAAGATAGTCCGGGCTAGATACTATTGGCCTAATTTGTTCAAAGATGCTCATGAGCATGTCAGGAGGTGTGACCCATGCCAAAAAAATTCTTCCAAGTTAAAGTATGAAGGAGCTTTGCCCCTTAACCCAGTATAGTGGAAGCCCCTTTTGTTTAGTGGGGCATTGATTTTATTGGGGAAATAGCTGATAAATCAAGAAGAGGTCACAGATGGATTATAGCAGCTACGGATTATTTTACTAAGTGGATTGGGGCCATACCCACTAAAAGAGATACTAGTAAAGTTGTCATTGAATTTCTGATGGATAATGTCATTACATGATTTGGTGTTCCTGTGAAACTGATAATGGACAATGCCATGAGTTTTAGATCAGAGGAATTCACTGAAGTTTGTACTAGTCATGGGATAATCATGTCTTACTCTTCACCATACCATCCACAAGGCAACGTCCAAGAAGAATCCAGTAATAAAAGCCTTTTGAATATTATTAAGAAAATCCTTGAGGAGAACAAAGGTCTTGGGATCAAAAATTAAAATTGGCCTTATGGGTAGACATGATTACTGTTAAGAAAGCAATTGGTGTATCACCATTTGAATTGGTTTATGGCACAAAAACTAGGGTTCCAGTCAAAAACCTTCTTCCTATATACAAGTTCCTACAAGCTGAGGAGTTGGAGTTGTTAGAGCCCATGGAAGACAGAATGGTTCAAATGGTGGAAGTGGAAGAAATCAGGACTCTGGCTCATAAAAGAAATTTGAAGATTTAGTTGCAGTCCAAGTATCTTTTTGACAAAAGAACCACATTAAGGAAGTTTCAAATCAGTGACTTGGTTCTTCAATGGAATGCAAGAGGACAAGATAAGGGAAAACATAGAAAATTTGAGTCATTATGGATGGGCCCTTCTATTGTTTGTGATATTAATGGAAAAGACTCATACTTTTTGCAAACAATGAATGGTGAGGTGTAGGAATTTGAAGTGCATGGAAAATTCTTGAAGCATTACTTCTCTTAATTTTCAAAGTCCATGCATAGTAGGTTAGTTTGTACATAATTAGGTTTGCTTCTATTGGTTTCTTTTGGGCTTATTTTTTGGTCTTTTCTCCAGAGTTTTCTGTGTTCTTGTGTTGATTTCGCAATCAACCATCGCCAATCAGAGCCGTTGTTATTACTATTTTGATTATTTGGTGATTTTTGTTCTTTGATCTGCTAAAATTTGCAAAATTGTTCTTTTTTTCTTCATTCTACCTCTGAGGGTTATCATTCTAAGGGTTTAGGGTTTTTTCTATTCACCTTTTCCATCTTGAAATCCCTGCGTTCTATTTTCATGTTACTTTTTCCACTTAAGTTGAAGGGTTAGTCTATCGTGAGAAGAGGTCCCCCCTTTATGTTTTTCCTTAGGCGGGTCATTAATAATGTTTCTTAATTTTTTGCCTTCTCCTAAGTTTTCATTTCTTTGTCGGGCTTTGTAAAGATCATGCAGGTTCTAGTTGATCCAACGATGTGCATGATCTCACAAAGGGAAGTAACCCGGTGTTTACCTTTCATGAAGCAACAAAATATTGGTGGGCTCGACAGGTAAGCTAAACAATGAGTTAAGGATCATGCATCTTGTTCTTGATCCAACGATTGTCATTGTCTCGCAAAGGGAAGATGCATGAAGTTTATGCTTTGCGAAATAGCAAAAAAGGTGGCGAGACCAAGCAAAGTAGTCATAGGGAAGGCTAAAGGTCGAGCATCTTCCGATTGATCCAACGGTCCGCGTTGCTTCATGATGAAAAGACAAGTGATTTTTATCCTTTACGAAGCAATGAAAGGATGGCGGGCCCCAAAGGTAAGTGGATCCCTTGGTTAAAGATTGAACATTTCTGACAAGATCTAGTGGTTGGCGCTATTTTGTATGGTAAAGATGCACAAAGTTTACCTTTCACAAAGTAGTAAAAAGGCAGTGGGCCCAGCCAAAGGGTGGCTTGCAAGTTAAAGAAAAGGCATCTCCAAATAGATCCAATGGTGTGCAATGTTTTGTAGCCCAGTGAAAAGGAGATGGTGGTTACATGGCAGATGAGGTGGCAATACAACTTGATTTCTGTTTGAGGCAAAAGGTGATTTTTCAGTAGGACATGTGGCTCCGAATGGATCATGAGTGGCCATTTTGATTAAGCGAAAATATTGATGAAATTCATCGCTAAACAAGACACATGGTTGTTCAAATGTGGAGTTTGAAAGAATTCTTAAGCAAATGAATGGTCAACACGTGGGGGATATTTGCTAGAAATCTGTAGGACAAGTGGTTTCTACTTAGAGGGCCCACTTTGAAGGTTAAAGGAGTTAAAAGCCACGCATCTCAAAATAGATCCAACAGTGCGCATTGTTTCACAGCCCAAAGTAACATGATGACTGACCTTTGCGAAACAATGAAGAACCACTAGCCATGGTGGTCATAGTTAGTTGAATAGACAAGCGATCACCATGAAGAGTAACGGTCTAGTGGATAGTGGATGATCCAACGGTTAGTGTTGTTTCGCATGGAAAAGATGCAAGCCTTTTATCCTTCGCAAAGTAGTGAAAGGAAGGTGAGGCCCATTTCTAAGAAGGATGACTCCGGTAAGGTAAAGAATGTGCACATCTTTTAGGATCCAATGGATGGTGCTGTTTCAGAATGAAAAGATATGAGGTTTTTATCTTTCACAAAGCAACAAAAAGGCAAGACACTTAGAAATTCTTTGTGGTCTATTGGAGCCATTTTCGAATTCAATTGCAAATTGATTGCTGAAGCATGTGGCTTAATGTTTCTATTCAATGATCAGTTGTCATAATAAGCTTCACATCAGCTGAAAAATTTGGTGTCACTGGGTGCTTGAATTCTCAAAAGTCTGTCTAATTTTTAATTGAAATAACTGTAATTACAAGATGGCACCACAAAGAGATTTCATAGGGAAGGTAAATTATCAGGGGAGAGCCATTTGTGATGATTTTTTAGAGCATTTAACTATGTCTACTAATGTCACAACTAAGATGAAAGAATTGGTGCCTAAAGCTCCGCGCTTGAGAATTGGCGAAGGTTTGTATGACAAAGGGAATTGGTTAAGGGATTCTCAGATAAGAATATTAGGTTTGGGACTTTTTAAAGTAGGATTTGGCTAGATAAATTCCCCTACTCTAATGAATAGTATATGGGAGTTAAATGTTGGAAAGCTCATAGTCCCTGGGGTTTTCATGGATGTGGACCTATTAACCCATATTGCAAATAACTATGACCTTGTTGCTAGATGTGTGAGAAATGTAAATGGGGGGTCATTAATTGAAATAAATGACAATGAGTTCAGGAGAGTTTTCAGGCTTAGTGAAGTATCAAATTACTTAGAGCCCATCAATTTTGAAACATTAGAAAAGGTGTATGAGGCTCAGAGAGATCACCTTAGAAGTGGTCCTCTGAATGAATTTTTTGTCAAAATAGGAGGACTGACTATTGTAGGCCCTAGCACCATGGAACCCTTCTCCCTAAATCTATTTACTTTGAGGGCTAAAGGGATGTATTGGTCCTTATGTTAGATTCTTGGGGAAGATGCTGAAACAACAATGCCAACCCACTATATGCTCATGATAGCACAAAATTTGAATCCATCTTTGGTAGTAACTTTTGATTTTGCACCTTATCTCACTGATTCCATTCATGATGGATTGATGGGGATAAAAAATGCTAAGGTGGATAGACCTTTTGGATAATATTCTCTTCTTATGCACATGTTTTTATTCAAAGGTGTTGACTACTTTGCTAATGAAATGAACCTGATTAAGGAAAAGGATGGTGAGGAGATGCCCATTCAATTGTGGAGCACAATTTTTTCTTGGGGTAGAGAAGATGCGAGTTACTTAAAGTTTAATATATGTTTTTCATCTAGGCTTCGAATCCTCATATGCCCACAGAACCCTAGGATCCCTAAAGCTCTCTTAGAGTTCCTTAGGCCTAAGAAATTTGCTCAAGATATTAAGATTGTGCGTAATTGGGGTGACATATATTTGTACCCTGTCTCTACTGTGTTCAAAGTTTATGGTTTCAGAGAAACTCCATATTTCCTCCCCTATCAAGTTCCATTGAAGATAGGAATTGCAGAGGTCCTGAGGCAAATTGGAGGTTTGCAAGAAGCAGAATTGACAAATAGGGGGAAGGGAACAATTTTACCAACTATCACCATTGCACACAAATTTGTAATCACCAAGGGTGGTTGGACACATTTTGATGATTTCTTTCAACCCTAAAGATTGTCTACTACAGTGGCCAGATTTGTTTATTTGGAGGATTTCTTTAATGGCATGTTCAAGAAGAGAGCTGTATGCAAAGGTAGAGTACACCAATTCCATTTTCCTAAGGATTTGATAAGAAATGAATTCAATCTAGATGAACAAGAATTGAGAAAGGAAAAATGGATAGCATATAAAAGGGCTCTGGAAATTATCCACTAATTTGATAGTGGTTATGATCCTTTGTCTAGTTTTACTCCCTTTGAGGAAAAGGCTAAATTCTTGATACTTTATTTTGAAGATTTAATGCAAACCTTAAAGGAGGAGAGGGAAGCTATATTGAAAAATGGCCCTGAAAAGTCTAAGTTGGTTCTAGCCAAGCCTGCCTTTGCTAAGGCCACCCCTCCAGGTAAATATGTGATGCACAAGAGGCCAAAATACAATGTGCTAGTGCCAGTTAGGAGTGAGCCTTCTACGTCAAAAGGGAAAAGAACAATAGAAAATGTAGTGGAAATCCAAGATTCCCCTAAAAGGCAAAGGGTGGGAAAAGAGGTACAAACAGGTGAGCCTTTATATTCTCCATCCCAATCCCCAATCTATGTAGGGGATGAACATGTACTGGCTGAGCCATTTTTGTAGTTGGGAAGTCTTGGGGAGATTGCCTATACTTATGAAGAAGTACAAGAAGGAATGTCTGAAGAACCACCAAATGCTGAAATGGACATGACTGCAGAAGAGTTTAAAGGCAAAGAGTTACACCCTATCATCCAATAGGCTAGTGAGGAATTTTTGGCTAATAATAATTTTGTTACAATAGGATTTGTCATGCAATTTGTTTGGAGGCAAAATATAGAACAATTTAAAGCAAAATATGAGAAAAAGAAAACTGAACATCCCCACAAAGATACATATATAGTGTTGGTATTTTGGTATGGTTTTGTCATTGATGTCAACACCTACTAAAACACTAACACTTTGGAGATCCAACAGTATTCAGCGGCAAGCAAGTAATTATTGCACAGTTATTGTTATATAATGTTCACCGGCAGTATATAATGTTCACTGACAGGATATAATGATCACCAACACTTGGAATGATATGGAAGACACCTGGTAATGTCAAAGAAATCATGTGGACACTTTGTTTTGAAGAATTAATCGCTGGTATAATCATATTTGCATATTTTCTTTTACCGGCAAATAGGTCCAAGGTTACCTATGTTTACACCAACAGGTTTATCTTTTCCAGATCAGCATGGCATGCTATGAAGATGATTTATTATTGTTGGAAATGCATTAAGCTGACATGTTTAATTGGTTATTGCATCGGATATTATATTGATTGTAAAATGTTTTTATTGTAATATCTTGTAGAGCCGACCTACTAAAATTGGTCTTAGGTTATGGTATAAATGTAAGATCTTATTTGTAAGATCGAATGTGGAGTGCGAAAAAAGAATTGTGTGAAGGTATATGTGAGATTAAGCAGAGCTATACATGAAGACATCATTTGAAGGTGAAGCTAGGTTTTTGTGAAAGCATATCAGCATTACATCGGTACTGAATCCAGCATATGAAGATGCTATTTTGTGTAGTACATTCTTATTGGATTTAACCATCCAACTATAGTCAATGTGACTCCCATTTTGTGATTGAGCAGTGAGCTCTAGGTTGTTGGCCTTTTTGCATGTGCAAACCCCATTCATGTACACTTACTATCTGGAGTGGTATCATCTGATTGTGGGTAAGGTTTCCCTCCGTGGTTTTTTCCCTTACAGGGTTTCCACGTACAAATATTGGTGTTATGTGTTGTGGATGACTTTGTATTTATGTTTCATGCATTAATCTTTACCGATATAGCAATTTACAGTTAACACTGTCTACCGGATACTTAACTGGTTTACCGGTATTAAGCATTAAGTTGGTTAAGTGGTTTTTTGGTTTGAATTTATTAGACAACTGATTCACCCCCCCCCCCCTCTTAGTTGTCTCTAGGACCTAACACTTGGTATCAAAGCCTAGTCCTCTTTTTGTAGAAGTTTAACAACTTGAGGAGATCCAATGTCTACTAATTATTTCAGGAAGGATAGTCCTAAACTTGATGGATCCAACTATGGGATATGGAAGATCAGGATGGAGACACATCTGAATTGCATTGGTAAAGACATATAGGAAGTTACAAAGAATTGTTATATTGCTATTGTAGCTGGTCAGACTACTCCAACTACCTTAGCAAAAGATGAGGAGAATGATTGCAAAGCAAGAGAAGCACTTTTGAGTGTATTATCAGATCAACAAATCATGGGATTATCAAATAGGTCTACTACTAAAGCTATTTGGGATCATTTGGAAACACTAAATGAAGGAGATTCCACAGTCAAGATTGCAAAACTAGAAAGCTTCTGAGTCAGGTATGAACATCTAAAAATGGAAGAAGATGAAAGGATTTCTGCCTTTATGGAAAGAATAAATTAAATTGTTTTGGGTATTAAATGTTGTGGAGGAACCTTGAGTGAGGATAAAATTGTTTCAAAAATATTAAGAGAATTGCCACTGGCATATAAAATGAAGGTTACTGCTATAAATGAGTTGAGAACAATGCCTAATACATCAGTAACTAGGGATACATTGATTGGAAAACTTTTAGCTTTTGAAATTGAGGAATTTGGTCCTATTGCTACTATAAAGATAGATTTGGCCTTTAAAGCATCAACATTATCTACTCCATCATTTGACAAATCAGATTGGAAAGCCTTTTATGCAAGAGAACTTGAAGAAACTAGGAAGGAGAATGAAGAGCTTGAAGAACTTGAAGCACTATTTACAAGGAAAATGCCAAAAGGTCCAGTTGGAAGTAAGTATGAAGGTAAAGCACCCTTTAAATGTTTTAACTACAATAAGATTGGTCATATGGTTTCGAGGTGCCCTGATAGACATGCTAGACTAAGAGAAGAAGCTAGAAGAACATACAAGCCTAATTCTAAATATCAGAGATACAGATTTAAGAAGAACAAAGACAAATCTTGTTACATTGCTGATGAAGGTGTGACTGATGATTCTGATGAGGATCCAATAGACAATGGATGGGTTTTTGTTGCTATAATAAAAGATCAACTGGTACAAAGGTAAATTCTTGAACTTTCAAGAATATAATGGAGGTTTAGTAAGATTTGAAGATGACAAAGCTTGTTCAATCAAAGGTAAGGGTGTAATATCTCTTGATGGTAAGAATAACACTAACAATGTCTACTATGTTGAAGGATTAAAGTATAATCTTTTAAGTGTTGGTCAATTGGTTGAGAAAGAATTTCAATTACAATTTAAGAATGGAAAATGCAAAATCATGAATAGAACTGGTTTGGAAATTGCAACTGGTAATCAGACTAGAGGTAATATGTTTCATTTGAATAACAGTGAAAAGGCATGCTTGGTTGCACATATAGATGAAAGTTGGTTATGGCATAAGAGACTCTGTCATGTAAACTTTGATTGCATTGTGAAGATTAGTACTTCTAAGGTAGTTAGAGATCTACCTAAAATTGTGAAACCTCATAATACAATTTGTAAGGAATGCCAATTTGGAAAACAAGTTAGAGCTAGTTTCAAAAGTATTCCAAAAAAATCCAATAATGCTCTTGATTTGATCCACACTGATTTATGTGGTCCAGCTAGAACTAAAATCTTACAAGGTGATAGATATTTCATGCTAATTATTGATGATTATTCTAGAATGTGTTGGGTTACTTTTCTCAAAGAAAAATTAGAAGCACTTGGAAAGTTCAAACTGTTCAAAGCAATGATTGAAAATGAAACTGGTAAGAAAATCAAATGTTTAAGATCAGATAAGGGAGGAGATTTCACATCTAAGGAATTTAATACATTCTGTGAAGTAAATGGAATAAGAAGACAGTTATCAACACCTCGAACACCATAGTAGAATGGAGTTGTTGAAAGGAAAAACAGAACTATCTTGGATGTAGCAAGAAGCATGTTATCTGAAGCAAATTTACCACATGTATTGGAGAGAAGTAGGTAGCATTGCTGTCTATACATTCAACAAAGTTCACATCAAAGGTGAAACCGATAAGATCCCTCATGAACTATGGTTTGGTAATACTCCTACTCTTAAGTATTTCAAAATTTTTGGAAATAAATGTTATATTAGAAGAGATGAGTATATTAGCAAATTTGATCCTAGAAGTGACGAAGGAATATTTCTTGGTTATTCATCTAAGAGCAAGGCATATAGATGTTTTAACAAGAGATTGCAGAAAATTGTTGAGAGTACAAATGTAAAGATTGATGAACAATTCAGAGGAACTTCAAGGTATATAGACTCTGAACTGGCAATAGAAATTGTGACAAATGAACCTACACTAAATCCATAGGTACAAATGAAGATCCAGTTACCCCGGTACCATTAGAGGATTCCACAGTAATTAAAGAACAACAACAAACTAAGACACCCTGGTATGTAGGATTGAATCATTCTGAAGATTAGATAATTGGAAACAAATTTAAAGGAGTTATGACAAGAGGAAAATTGGCAAATGAAGAGGTATGTCTTATTTCTCAAATTGAACCATCATCTGTTAATGAGGCATGTGAAGATAAATTTTGGATTAAAGCTATGGAAGAAGAATTAGGACAAATTGAGAAAAATAATACTTGGACATTAGTTCCCCGGCCTAAAGATAAAAATGTAATTGGAACTAAATGGGTATTTAGAAATAAAGTTAATTAAGATGGTAAGGTTGTCAGAAATAAAGCAAGACTAGTGTGTAAGGGATATTCTCAAAAAGGAGGAGTTGATTACAATTAAACCTTTGCACCAGTAGCTAGAATTGAGGCAGTCAGATTATTCTTGGCTTTTGCAGCTCACAAGAACTACAAAGTTTATCAAATGGATATTAAATGTGCATTCTTGAATGGAGATCTTGAAGAGGAAGTCTATATTGAACAACCTGATGGATTTTCTTTGACAGATGACAATGATATGGTTTGTAGGTTAAGAAAAGCTTTGTATGGATTGAAACAAGCCCAAGAGCTTGGTATACAAGGTTGGATAAGTATCTTTTAAAGATTGGTTTTACTAAAGGAAATGTAGACAATAATTTATATTACAAAATAACTAATGATGACATCTTGATTATTGAAGTATTCATTGATAATATAATCTTTGGACGAGAAGATGGGTTATGTAAAGAATTTTCTATTAAAATGCAGCAAGAATTTGAAATGTCTATGATTGGAGAAATAAAATTATTTTTAGGATTGCAGATTTCACAGACTGATAAAGGTATATTTTTGAGTCAATCAAAGTACCTAAAAGAGTTACTAAAGAAATTTGGAATGGAGAACTCTAAACTGGTAAGCACACCTATGACTACAAATGACAAATTATCTCAAAGGGATGAATCTACACCTGTTAATCCAACTAGATACAAATCTATGATAGGAGGTTTACTGTATTTGACACAAATAAGACTTGATATTATGAATACAGTATGTATTGTTTCTATATTTCAAAGTAATCCTAAGGAAAATCATGAATCAATAGTAAAAAGGATTTTCTGGTACTTACAAGGCACTGTAAATCTTGGATTATGGTATCCTAGAGATGAAAATTTTGATCTATGTGCATACACAGATGCAAATTGGGTAGGAGATGTGGATGATATAAAAAGCACCACTGGCGGAGCATTCTTTCTTGGAAAGAGATTAGTTTCTTGGTTGAGTAAGAAACAGAGTTGTACATCTTTATCAACAACAGAATCAGAATATGTTGCAGCAGCAACTAACTATACACAGGTACTATGGCTTAAACAAATGTTGAAAGACATAAAGGTAAAATGCAAGGAACCTATCACTATATATTGTGATAACACTGCAACAATTGATATATCTAAGAATCCGGTATTACATTCTAAAACAAAACATGTTTCTATCAAACTGAATTTTCTAAGGGAAAAAGTTGAAGAAAAAGAGATAAAACTAGTTTATGTGAATACTAAAGAACAACTTGCAGATATTTTCACAAAACCTTTGCCTAAGGAGACTTTTGAATATCTCAGAGATCAGCTTGGAGTCATACCACCACCAGTAGAAACTTAGACAGCTGATGATTGTCATCAATTGACAGAATTGAAAGACAAATCTTTTACTCCAGTCTTTGATGAGGAAGCTACTTCTTAGGGGGAGTAGTTGGTATATTGAATTGATTGGTATTTTGTATATGAACTTGGTCTTATTATAACTTTTCAATTTGATGTCAAAGGGGGAGAGATATCTATGGAAAAACACATTATCTTTTAAAGAGAGATTGGTATTGAAAATCCTTGGATAAACACATGTTGCTCCCAAAGGGAGAGATTGTTGTTTAGGGGAGATTGTTGGTTTTTGGTATTTGGCATTTCTATTTAGGCACTTTGATGGTTTTTCCATCTTGTGTTGCCATCAATGCCAAAGGGGGAGATTGTTGATATTTTGGTATGGTTTTTTCATTGATGTCAACACCTACTAAAACACTAGCACTTTGGAGATCTAGTAGCATTCACCGGCAAGCAAGTAACTATTGCACAGTTACTGGTATATAATGTTCACCAGCAGGATATAATGATTACTGACACTTGGAATGATATGGAAGACACTTGGTAATGTGAAGGACATCGTGTGGACACTTTGTTTTGAAGAATTAATCAATATTTAATATTATTTGCATATTTGCTTTTACCGACAAATAGGTCTAGGGTTACCTAGGGTTACACCGACAAGTTTATCTTTTCCAGATCAGCATGGCACGCTATGAAGATGATTTATTATTGTTGTAAATGCATTAAGCTGACATGTTTAATCGGTTATTGCATCGGATATTATATTGATTGTAAAATGTTTTTATTGTAATATCTTGTAGAGTCGACCTACTAAAATTGGTCTTAGGTTATGGTATAAATGTAAGATCTTATTTGTAAGATCAAATGTGGAATGCAAAAAAGAATTGTGTGAAGGTATATGTGAGATTAAGCAGAGCTATACACAAAGACATCATTTGAAGGTGAAGCTAGGTTTTTGTGAAAGCATATCAACATTACACCGGTACTGAATCTAGCATATGAAGATGCTATTTTGTGCAGTACATTCTTATTGGATTTAACCATCCAACTGTAGTCAGTGTGACTAACCCATTTTGTGATTGAGTAGTGAGCTCTAGGTTGTTGGCCTTTCTGCATGTGCAGACCCCATTTATGTACACTTACTATCTATAGTAGTATCATCTGACTATGGGTAAGGATTCCCACCGTGGTTTTTTCCCTTATAGGGTTTCCACGTACAAATATTGGTGTTATGTGTTGTGGATGACTTTGTATTTATGTTTCATGCATTAATCTTTGCCAGTATAGCAATCTACTGTTAACACTAGCTACCGACATACTTAACTGGTTTACTGGTATTAAGCATTAAGTTGATTAAGTGGTTTTTTGGTTGGAATTTATTAGACAACTGATTCACTTGCCCTCTCAGTTGTCTCCGGGAACTAACATATAGTGGAGGAAGAAATAAAATAACAAATGATGATGAAATTTAAAGCCATTACTCATGAGCAGGGGATAGAAATGGTAGCAAAAGCTGGTGTATTAATTCTTCTTGAGTGGGATATAGCATATGCTTTAGTGCTTGAAGCAGTAAGGAAAGAAACAAAACCCTTGAAAGGAGTGACATTTAGCAAGGACCATGCTGCCTTGGTTATGTGGTCTCTAAGGAGGGATGAGAGCAGAAAGAGGAAGGACACCTTAAAGTCTAGCTATCTTAGAGGTATGATTGTGAAGAGAATGCAAGACACGGGGGTAGTAGAGATTGGTAGCATAGTTTTGGAATCAGCAAAATTTAGTGTGGTAGTAGCTGAGAAGGAAGCCAAAGAAAAAGTTGATCTCTAGGTAAAAGTGGAGATGATTCTAAAGGCCTCTAATGAGGCCAAAGGGAAAATAGCCCACAAGGATACTACCATTGCCAAATTGAAGAATCAATTTATAGGGAAATACCAAAGAGGTCAATCTTCTACTTTAATGATTGCCTCTTCTCTAGCGAAACCTCCATCCACCAGTCCAATCAGTGAATTTCTCCCTTCTCCTATGACTTCTTGTTTTCAATCAACTGAGACCATACAAGATGAAATAGAAAAAATGAAGTAGGCTCAGGCCCTATTTGCAAGTAATTATGAGGAAAACATCAAAGGCACAATTTTGAAGTTTGTAGACATAATAGGGGCCTCTAATGTGTACATATATATGAAGAGTTTTAAGCATGCTGAATGATCTAAAGGAAGACAAGGCTACTATGGAGCCAATTTTGAATAAGTGGATGGCAAGGGAAGCAGATTTGGAACTTATGTGTTAATCTTATGAAGAGGCTAAGGCTGATGCCAATATTAAATCCACATGTGAGTTGGTTAAAGGTATGTCTAGGTTAGCAGAAGGAAGAGCCGGTTTAGAGAGAAAGGCCAACTTGTGCAGAAAAAGAATATGCTAACCAGAAATTTGAAATATTTCCTGGAGGTTTTGTCAGCACAAGTGAGTTAAAAGATGAAAAAGTATGGCTAGATGAACTAGGACATAAATTGTTTCAATGAATAAATGAAGTCATCAATTTAGATGACACGTCTTTATTTATTCGGACAATTGAAGTAATTGAGAAGATGAAGTCACATTATGGATTTTTGAAGACAGAGCTTAAGAAATTAAGAAACACATGGAAAAGATTGAATAAGTTGAAGAAGAAAATTGTTAACTTCTCCTGGCCTGGTGAAGACGTGTTCCAAGTGTGGAAAAACAATTATGTGGTGCAAGAAGCAGAGGTTCAAGAATAGTTAGTTGATGCTGCAGCGGTATAACAAACCTCAAGAAGTTAGGAATGAAAATGATTGTAACCTCTTTTAAGAAGGAATCGCGATTGAAAACAAACTATTCCTAGGAAAGTCTGGAGCTTGTTTGCATCCATATCATTATAAATGGATACCAGGACTTTAGGAAAGGACATCACAAGAAATTGTAAAGATACTCTGTTGAAATATATCTAAGGTTTTCTGGTTCTTTCAGAAATCACCTTGAGGTATGTAAGATTTTCAAAATGAATATTAATATATAGATCAAAGCTTTCTAAGCCTAAATCTTCATTGTCTTCTTGTGTGCATTCATTGATTTACTGGTTCCTTTTAAATAAACTAGGGTTGTTTGATTGAATAGGGTTTGCAAGGCAATCTTACAGACATGTTTTAGGTTTTTCTCTTAAGGAGGGGAATTAAATATATGTGAGACCTTTCTATTAGTAAATCAATTGTTTTCTGCTCGAATTTGATGATTGGGTTTAGAATAGAGAAAAGACCTATATATATGTCAAGCATAATTAGGTTGATAAAGTTGAAGCAATGAAATGTATGTAAATGCTCAGATTTGGAATTCTTGTTTAGTTTGGGTGACTCTGTAGCCCAGAATAGGCATTGATATCATTTATGGAGTTCTTCTATCTTAGTTGGGGTCAAGATTGAAAATGAATACATGTTTTCTCTTTAGTTTTCAGTATTATTGAGGTGATGAGGTTCATAGGTTTCTAACACTGGTTTACTATGGATCTTATATTGAAATTGTGAAAGTATTCACAAGAGGTATACCCACCTAAGCTTAGGATCAGCTTAAAGTGTAGAAGGTTTTGTAGAAACCTTGTTATATGTTATTTTGGAGTTCTATTTTCTTGTTCTTCTCTCCATATGCAATAGAGGCTTTGAATTTTCTTACATAGGGGATTTGGGAAATCATAATTTGAGAACAACAATATCAATTGAAGGAGAAATGGGTTCTATTTATAGAAGAATTGGAGAATTGGATGGCCAAGATTGAATTGGCTTAAGGAGGGTCAAGATTGAAATTTATGAATCCATGTGATATTTTCAACCCAATCCCATGTTGACAAGTGTCACTATGAGATTGCTTGAGAGGAGAGGGAGGAGGCATTAAATGCTTTAGAATACTTAATGGTTAATCCCATGTGGGAAAATTCATGGAATAAAGCTTTTATCCAATAAATAAAGATATTGTCCAATGGACAAAATCTTGTGCAAAGCTCAATGTGTTGAAAATGTAAAGCTCTTTGGAGACCTTGGAGGTTATCTTGTTGGAAGTTAGATAACCTTCAAGACTTTTGTGAGAGTCCTACAAATTTGGGGAACTCAACAAAGTTAGCTTGTTGAAAAGATAAAACTTTAAATGCATTTAGAAGACTTTCTTCCAAAATTAGAAGTGACTTCCCCAACATTTAGGGATGTGACTATGATAGAAGAATTAGACTAATTAAGTGAGTTATGAGAGGTTCTAGAAGAATGCTTAGGAAGTTAATCGAAAATGTAGGAGAATGCAAGTGGGAGAAATGGGAATTTTTAATTAAAATAAAAAGATTTATTTCAACTAAAATGAATGCAACTTGCATTTGGATAGATATTTAAATAAATATTCATTTATTTAAATATGAATGTGAATTTTGGATTTTTCTAAATAAATCTTAATTTATTTAAATGAGAAAAACGGGGATAAAGCATTAAATGCTTGAAGACTTTGAGGGAACCCATTAAAGGCTTAAGAAGACTTTAAGGGAAACAATTAAAGGTTTGAGAAGACTCTAGAAGGAAGCCATTAAAGGTTTCAAGACTTTAAGGGAAGCCATTAAAGGTTTCAAGTGGGTGGGGATAAATAGGATTTTTTAGATAAAATTAAAGATTTATTTTAGCCAAAAGGAGATGCAACTTGCGTATGTTGAAAAATGAAAGTGGGGTGAGGGAAATATTGATTTTAATTAAATGTTAAATTTAATAAAATGGAATGGGGATTTTAATTAAATGTTGAATTTGTTTAAAATGGCTAGAAGGGGATATTTAATTAAATGTTGAATTTGATTAAAATGGCTAGAAGGGGATATTTAATTAAATGTTGAATTTAATTAAAATGGCTAGAAGGTGATATTTAATTAACTATTGATTTTAATTAAAATGGCTAGAAGGGGATATTTAATTAAATGTTGAATTTAATTAAAATGACCAAAAGGGGATATTTAATTAAATGTTGAATTTAATTAAAATGGCTAAGAGGGGATATTTAATTAAATGTTGAATTTAATCAAAATGGCTTAGATAGAAGAAAGGTGGAATTAATTAAATCTTTAATTTGATTAATGGTTGATTAGAATAAAAGGGATATTGATTAAACCCTACTTTAGTCAACAAGCTGATTAGGGTAGTTAAACAAATATAAATTAATTTAATTAGTTGTGCAAGTTTTAGTTGTCTACAAAAAGGATTATCCATTTCTGAGAGCTTTACTACCAGCTTATAAGATGAAGGCTACTGCAATTAATGAATTGAGAACAATGGCTAATACTTCTGTCAATAGGGATACCTTGGTTGGGAGATTATCTACTTTTGAGCTTGAAGAATTTGGACCTTCTAGAGCTATGAAGTCTAAACCTAGTTTTCATACATTTACATCAATAACCGACAAGCAAGATTGGAAAGCTTTGTATGCGATGAAATTGGAAGATATGGAGAGGGAAGATGAAGAGTTTGAGAAACTTGAAGCCATATTTGCTAGAAGAGTACCTAAAGGACCAGTAGGAAGTAACTATGAAGGAAAATCACCCTTTAAATGTTTTGCATCTAGATGTCTTAAAAGGAATTCAATATTTGAAGAAAGAGCTAGAAGATCTTTTAAGCCTAACCTTGGATATTAGAACAAGCATAAGTATAGGAGAAACAAAGAAAAATCATGTTACTTTGTTGATGAGGAAGGTGTGACTGAATCTGATGATGAACTAGCACAAGACTCTGCTAGTGGTTCTGACAATGGAAAGTGTATATGGTGAAAATGGATAACAATAATAATGATATTGAAAGGCTAAATGAATTCAACCACAAAACCCTAGCCTAACAACAACAAAGATCCACCATAACATATGAAGATTACCTAAGACAATGTAAATCAAATGAAATCACAAAGATTATACCATCACATGTCCAATAGGGTCTGGATCTCCATTATTCCTATCTCCATTGATCTTGTTTGATGTATTTTCTCTCAGATTTTATGTGCATAAGAGCTCAACAAAGAATGGAATAAGATTGAAAGGTGTAAAAGGAGGTCGGCTATGATTAGAGGGTAGGTAAAAGAAATAATAAAATAATGAAAGGGGTAGGTAGTGTATGAATTAAGAGATGAATGACATGTGTCATGGGTAGAAAAGGTTAATGAATTAATTAAATAAATAAAGATTTATATAATTAATAGAAGAAGTGGGATCAATTAAATAAATAAGATATTTATTTAATTTAGGAAAAGGATAATTTAAATTGTAAAGCGGAAAATCGCGATCGAACCCTAGTTGCTCTCCTCTCTTCCAACTCCAAGGAGAGAGAAGGGAGAGTCACTCTAGGGTTGATGGTTTTCACTTAGGGGAGAGACTTTACATTCAAAAGAGGGGTTGAAACCCACAAGATCCAATCCCACACAATGCAAGATTGGATGCTAAATGTGTTTCAAGGGTTAAGAAAGCAAGGCTACCCTCTTTTGTAAAGAATGTGCATAGGAGAATTAAGCTAGGAATGCATAGAAAGTGACAAAGATTCGCTTATAAACTGAGATAGGGATACAGTATGAAGCTGCGGACCTGGAATTAGCAGTAAAATGTCGATACAGCGCTGTCCTGCAAATTTGAGCAAAAGTTGTCAGGACAATGGCGCCCGGCGCCACGGTCCTCCGAAAAATCCACGAAACAAAGGGGGATCTGTTTGTCTCTGCACAAGGATTCCAGATCTTCAATTTCGGCCGCGTACCTGCAACCTACACACAGAAAAGTGAAGACGATTGGGGGGTTAGGGATTAGGGGTTTGCCTTTAGGTCAAACCCCAGTTTTGGAATTAACCAAGAAATGAGCAAGTGTTGTAAATGTAAATGACTGTAAAACAAGTACTAATACCTTGTTCTAAGGATGTTTGTATCCTTATGTGCGAAGGTATAGATGTTGTATGTTGTTGTAGTATGTTGTATGTGATGTGTGATCTCCTCTTCAATGGTTGAATCCTTGTCTTGAATGCAACACTTAGCCTTGAATGGAGACTTGAAATGATCAATTGCTTGAAGGAATGCTTGAATGCTTGAATGCTTGAGTATAGTTTCCACGCTTTTCCATCCCCTCCAAATGAGAGAGGAAAATGTAGTTTATATACTTGTCAATTAGGGCTGATAGACTGATTTTCCCGACCTTAGGCTGACCAGGGAATGTAATTTCCAATTTGCAAACAAAAAGACCCGAGACCCCTTAGGAGACCGGGCCCAAAATAGGACCCAGGGACCAGGGCGCTGGGCGCCATGGTCCTGGGGACCAGGGCACTGGGCGCCCTGGTCCTGAAGGACCAGGGTGCTGGGCGCTCTGGTCCCACCTCCCAGGACAGCAGGGTGCAAGGAGGTTCAGGCCAGGGTGCTTGAAAAATGTAGTTTTCAGTGTCATAATCAGGTTTCGGGGTCTCCATTCAGGTTGTGTGTTGCGCCGCCATCGTGAAAACCGAAATGCAGTCGAAATTGCAAGTGTCGCAATTTTAGGACACTACATAAATAAATAAATGTATTTATTTAAATGAGAAATAAGGCTAGAAGAAGATAAATGAATTAATTAAATAAATAAAGATTTATTTAATTAATAGAAGAATTAAGCTTAGATAATTAAATAAATAAAATATTTATTTAATTAGACTGGACAATTTTGGGTGTCTATATTTTTCCCCTCTTTGAGACAATGCGGCTTGTCGCATTGTTTCAAAGAAGATAATATGAACTAATACAGAGTTGCCCCAAGATGGGAATGATATGCCCCCTCGAGAGATTGGATGAAAATGTGTGAAAAGACCACAGACTATCTCTCGATAAGAAAGAAAGGCTAGAAAGGATTGACCGGATAAAGTGACAGAGTCACGAGATAATGAAGACTGACTCAGGAGACTAGGGCTAGGGTAGTCTGTAAGATAGACCACGAGGGGAAAACATCCTCATTGTCATCCACACATCCAAGAGATCAGAGTGCAGAGAGAGAATAAAGCAGCAGCAGTTAGCAGCGATGGCATTGGTGCATAGATTCGATCATGTTCGCCGATTTTAGAGGCCAGTAGAGGTAGGAGAGCCAGTAAGTACCACAAAACCTCCTTGTACTTTGATGCATTTATTGTTGTCATTAATGCATGCTAGGTAGGGTAATAAATGCGCTTAGAATAGGGTCCAAAAAATGTCAAAAATGTGTAGGCATGTCTGTGTTGGTGTCAGGAACGTTTATGCTGTCTAAAAGAGCGTTTATGTCATGAAAGCACATTTGTGTCCAAAAATGTGAATTTGTGTCTTCTAGGTCAAATCGGTAGTTCTGTGATGAACATATGTTGTTGATTGGATAAGCTGCTGAGAGGATACACTCAAGTAGGTCCTCTAGGGAAGACTAGGATAGTAAATAGGGCTAGGATTGACAATTCTGTGATAGAACATACGTTGCCAATTAGGAAACTACTTAAGAGGATTCACTCAAGCAGAGGCCCTAGGATAGGATAGATCAAGGCATTTTGTGATGAACAGTGAGTACCAAGATAGAGTACTTTGTGATGAACAAGGAGTACTAAAATATGAGCAGCACTTTGTGATGAACAGTGAGTGCAAATGTGAGCAACACTTTGTGATGAACAAGGAGTGTCAAACACGTAGTACTTTGTGATGAACCAGGAGTACCACTAGGATAAAAGCAACACTTTGTGATGAACAGTGAGTGTCACTAGGATTGAGATGATTGATTTGTGTGACTGTAGGAGTATTTGCCTATGCTGGAGTCATGGCAGAGATTCCCATCGACTTAGAGGTTGTGACCTGAGTTGACAGCCGAGGACTGAGCTACGATTGAGGCTATGGGTCTGAGATACATTATGTATGTGCCTGAGTTTCGGGCGAACATGGGGTTGCTGATTGAGCTGGATGAGAGATGGCACTCAGAGATATGTATGTTCCATTTACCGATGGGGGAGATGACAGTCACCCTAGAGGATGTATACAGGATTCTACGGATACCGATCGATGGGGAGCTGATTCCATACGATCAAGATGGAGACAGGGATGCTCTTAGATGAGTGTTCTAGGATCTGGGACTGGAGATGAGGGTGGGACATGTGGCATGGGATACCATGACATGGACAGGATTAGCACTATGAATAGTGTTGGTAGGAGTTATTAGTGGGTTCCTCTG
This sequence comes from Cryptomeria japonica, assembly GCF_030272615.1. NCBI lineage: Eukaryota > Viridiplantae > Streptophyta > Pinopsida > Cupressales > Cupressaceae > Cryptomeria > Cryptomeria japonica. The sequence goes on from NC_081414.1 coordinate 881,788,121, forward strand.
TTTGAATAGGGCGACATGAGGGGTGGCTGTAGAGGACATAGGGGCTCTGAGGGAGGGAATTTATCATAGCCATAGAGGGCTCCCTATGTATCAGTATTGTACCATTTTTGTATGATAATGTAGACACCTGCGGGTGATTGTAGCCATATGATTTTGAGATCATTGTATCATGACACTTTATATATATATATGAGATGATTCATCTTTGCGGTAGCTATATGCATGTGTACCTATGTGATGAGATGTTCTTATGTGATGCTTATGATATGGATGCAAATATGTACATGAGGAAATGCAATATTTTTTTCTTTTATGTTTTTATATGTTATGCTAATGCAAATGTGAATGTATGTAATGCAGATGAATATGATAATGCAAATGTAAATTGTGCTAACAGGTGTTGTGTGCAGGATGTGATGCAATTGTGATATCTATATGTATGTATAAAATGCTTATATGTGGTAATGCAGGTGCAACTATATGAAATGCAAATGTTTTTGGTGTGTCATTATACTTAGTCATGTGATAGCAAGCTACGTGGACTTGAGAAGGATGATGGAAGTCAATCAAGAAAGGGGGATGGAAGATAGAAGATATGAAAGTGAAAGAGATTCTTGTGCGTTATCATCATTGAGCTTTATTATGGCAAGTAGGTTATGACAATCGAGGCATATGTTCGACCCAGAAAGTCATTGTACCTATTTGCATGGATATAAGACAGTCACAAACAAGGAATGCCCTAGTTCACACTAGACTCACAGTGTCCTCATATCCTTGGACAAGTCATAGCATCACTAAGAGACAATCCACAAACAACAAAAAGAAAAATAGGTGACAATACCCCATCCTCGCCTTTCTAGTCAAAGACATCCTGGAGATAGAATCTCTAGTCAAAGACATCTTGGAAAAGCTAAAAGACATGTCACCAAAAGATAAAATCAAAAGAAAACCAAGACTCGACACCAACATCCACTGTAGTCCTCAAGTTTAGTGTCTCTTGTCACTTGTATAAGTCTATTTGATTGTGGTCACAATGTTTACTTTCACAAAAAGGATAGATAGCACAGAACCATATGTTGTCTGAGTTTGTTGAAAGATTTGATTTTGTTGAAGCCCATTGTTTCTGTTGTCTCATCTGAAACTGACTGAATCCATGAAACTAATACTTTATTGAGAAGAAGATAGAACTTTATTGTGGATTATCGATGCAGATGCTGCTTTATTGCGGATTGTGCATGGACAGACTGAAGGAAGCTGGAAGAAATTGTACTCCTCGAAACATGTGATGTTCTCAGTTCCACACCCATCACTAGATGTAGGATTTTCCTTAGCCACAAATAGGAGCAGATTTATTATGGATGGAAAGGGAGGTGAAAAGGGAGGTTTATTATGAATGGCTAACCAATCTTGGGTAGATCAATAACAAGCCATGATGGGAATGGGTAAGTTTATTATGAATGAATAGGTTGTGAGTGTGTGCAAAGTGAAAGGATGAAAGTGAATCCTGAAGGAGGGAGGAGCAATGTCTCTATGCATGGCGCTGGTGACCCTGTTTTCACCATGGTACTTGCCCAGGGCGCCACCGAAGTGGTTTTCAACATTGGACTAAATTATTTCTCTTTACTTTTTTTGATTTTTTAATGTTTTTTGTGTCACAAGGCACCTGTTTGCCGGGTTTTCATCAAGTAACAATTTTTATGTTATATGATTTTTTTTGTATTTTTGAAATTTTTAATTTTTTTTTTTGTATTTTTGAATTAGGATATTCCAAAGAGCTATGTGTAGAACCTATGAAGGTGCATGGTGTTGATAGGATCCTCCAAAGGTTTAGCTTCTGTAGTTGAGAGCTGATATGCCCCAGATCCATATGTTGTTGTAATGATGTAAGGACCAAGCCAATTTGGTTCGAACTTGCCTTTCTTCTCTCTGTCTTGCTAATTTTTGGGGTTTTCTCTTAGAACCAAGGCACCCACCTCAAATGTGTGAGGCTTAACCTTATGATTGTAACTGCAACATTCCTTGACTGAATGATGTGTATCTTGAGTGACTGTCTTCCTTGATGAAGAAACTGAGATAGAATTACTAGTGTGTGGACTACATAGGCCCATATGCATACCACCTAAAGAAGTTTGGGCATCCTTGATAACAAATTCCTTCGAGTAAGCTTCATTAAAGGTCCATGATGTATCGCCAAAAGGGAATGGATGTGTGGAACAAGTGGATGAGCTATGAAGGCTCATGATTGTGAAAAGAAGTGAAAGTAGGATAGCATGATGGAGACTTAGGATCAACAAGTATTCTTTTTGACTTGAAATTTTAGAACTTATGCCCCCAATTATTTTGATATTAAGGGAGATCAACTCTTCATCTTTTTGCTTCATAGGAGGTTTATCCTTGACCTTGATTTTTGTAGAGTCCAATAGCTTTTGATTTTGATTTGGACTAGAGGACTTTCCTTTATTTTTGACTTTTAGATTTTTCTTTTCAAAGCTTGATTCTTGATCCCCAATGACTAAGGGCTTTTGTGATTCTTGTTGATCCAAGTTTGGAAGTGGAGTGGAAATGGAATGAGTGGATGATATGGTAGGGCTATGTGATTTCTCAAGAGGGTTGGTGATACGCTCAATAGATTCTTTGTTGGATCCACTCTTAGGACTATTGATATCAAGAGTTGCTTGCACCACTAGAGGAGATTTGCATTTAGACTCAGTAGCCACAACACTAGGTGGTTCACACCCAATTCCTTGACATTGCAAATTGTTTGTAGTTTGTTCTTGTCGACTGAATGTCTTAGCAGATAGTGGGAGTTGATCAACATGAAAGATATACTCACCACATCCCATGTCTTTAAACTTGAAATTTTCTTTGTGCTCTACTTGTTTTGATGTAGAAGCTTTCAATGATTCTAGATCCACATATGCTGATGAAGGAATAGCTTCTCTATTGGCTGGAATTGTTATTTCTGATCTAGGTCATAGATTGTTGCAATATATAAATGGATTTGGGTCAGCTTTGACGGTCACTTCAACTCCATTGTGAGGAAACTTGATACATTGATGATATGTAGATGGGACTGCGCTCATCTCATGAATCCATGGACATCCTAGCAATATATTGTAAGTGAGATCTAGGTCTAGGACTTGACAAACCACATCCTTCATAACTAGCCCAGCTCTAAGAGGTAAGGTGACTGTACCCTTGGATGAACGCTCTTCATCATCATATGCTTTGACAGTAATTTTGTTTGTAGAATTCATAGCTTTGTCAGAATATCCCAATTGTTTAATAGTGTTCAATGTACAAATGTTTAGACCTGCTCCTCCATCTATCAGGACTTGTTTTATTCGATATTTGTGTATGAAGGTGTAATGTCCCTACTAGTTAGAGATCGTTGTCCTGCAAAATAGATTGTTAGAATACAACATTGTAATAATGATGACATAATTTTGTACATACATATTATAATAATTATGCCATAACTATTAAAAACACATTATAATAATTCTATAACTACACATTATAATAATAATGACATAACTATTAAAAACTACACGTATATTTATATGTGTGTGTGTGGCACACACATCCACACACATATATGTACCTGTGGCGCCTCTGTTGTTTCCTTCCTTTACTCTTACCTCTGTCTACATAGCAGTAACTCCTATCTTTTCCTATGTTCTCGAATATATTTTCCTATGTTCTGCATTTTCAACATTTAAATAATTTTCTTTTAATTCTTTAACTGCAGATCTGAATATTTATTTTATCTTCTATTCCTCACGTCTTCACCACATCTACTCTTATACAACACACCTTTTAATATGGTCTGCAGATTAAATATTTTTATCTGGTTGACTCCATACACACAACACATATGCACAGGTTGTCTTTTTTTAAATCACAATTTCTGCCTTACACATTATAACCTCACCTCACACATACACTTATATATTCCTTTTTTCCTCCCTCAGAATAAGAAAAATAAAATATATATATATCCCATAACCTGAATGGTTGCATCCCTTGACTATAAGAGACATGCATTTCCGTAATCGTGACTTTTCACATTTCACACAGATCGCATCTGATAATGATTATTGTATTCCCTTAATCATGATCGATATCATCATTTAAATGGAAATCGATGATCCATACTCAATGATTATTAATTGAGCCTTGACTATATACTTATCATTATCGTAGCTATGTTTAAACACTTCATTATTATAACGATTCAAGTTGAGGATTCGTTGTTTGCCTTTAATCTTTAATAACTGCTTGGGCATTATGTTCTAGTTCGATTTGGTAGATGATGTTCTGTATTTACCTTTATCATTAGTATCGTGCCAATTCACTATTATTGATGAATATAATAACTTTCATTGCTATCAATATATGCCTGAACCGAAAAATGATTATATTCAATTTATGGAAGCATTGTTATCACCGATTCTCCCTAATCATTATTTTGAGTCCTTGTTCCCTTGGGAGGCTTGCTCTTGTATACGATCTCTACCTAGCTGACTGTATTGCCACGTAGGAAGATTATGTGTCAATATGATTAATGACATTAATACCGTATTTGCCCTCACATAATATCAGAATCTCTTAAGAAATTATCGTAGACTATGGTCAACGGAGCTGGCCCCCTTAAAACAGTATTTGTGTAGCGTATCTTTTGTATGATGGGTCGTTCATGAGCCTTAGGCATTACACCCCATCTTCCCTCTTTGCTACGTAGTTTCCCTTGTGTTTTTGTTGCAAAGGCAGGCAGACAAATCTGACATGTGTGTCAGATTTGGTCTGCCACTGTGTTTCTTAAATAATTATTTAATAGTAATCAATATTAATTGCAAATTAATATTTATTTTAATAACAATATTAATTGCAAATTAATATTTATTTTAATAATTTATTATTATATATATAAATGATTATTCATTATTGATAATAATAAATGGAGGATTAATCAATATTAAATAAGTGTATTGATATTAATTTTTATGTTTATTCTTTTGTATTTCAATTGAATTATTATTTATTATTGAATATATAAATTATGTTGATAATATATAATATTTAAATCATGTTCATAAATAATATTTAATTAATGAGTTTTAAATAATCATTCATTGGTAATTATTATATTAATTAATAATAATAACTTCTTCATTTTGGGTCTCTCTCTTCCTCTCCATATATATGTAGCAATCCAGGAGGGGACAGGACAGTCCGCCCTTCTCAAAATTGCTTGTCCTCAAGCAATTGGCAATTTTCTCAAACTAAGTTATCTCCCAATATGAATCAAAACACGGAGCATACACCAAAAACACGAAGCATATACATGGATAATTTCAAACACGAAGCATACACGTGAATACACACATTGTCAGATTTTTCTTATTGACTAGAATGATTCAATGATTCATCTTTACCCTACAAGATGGCAGGATCATAGCTTTGATACACGTGGAAGGCACAAAGCATACACATGGAAAACACGAAGCATACATATATGCAAACACGGAGTATACATGTGAATACACACATTGTGAAATTTTCTTCTTGTTATGAGTAGAAACACAAATCAACACCAGCTTGATTCAAAAACATAAACACTCAATCTAGTTTGTGATCTCAGGTAGAGTATTTAGAAATTGCAAATGGAGTAAATATAATGAGTCTAATTAGCCATATCGACAAAGAGGATAGATAGCACAATTTTTGGATACTTGCCTCAAGTATTAATTAAATGGACTATGCTTAACTCCCTATTCACCATTAATGAAAGAGAAAAGATTTAGACACAACGAGACGCCCGTAGCACTTATCAGGCCCAAGAGCGATACACTCCCCCTTGGCCCAACTGATGGCAGACTTTTAGTCATCCACAGCGGGTTGCCTACCTGATAGAGGCCTAGTTTCTGCTGACCTCATTGGTCTATCTCTCTCCCACACTAGTGGTGATTGTGAAGTATACATCTATTATTAGTCAATTTCTTTAAGATAATACTGTTATCAATGAGATAATTCCATACTCATTCCCTAGTGAGACCAAGGAGAAGTAGGTGCGATAGGATGCCCGTAGCGCTTATCAGGCCCAAGAGCGGTACACTCCCCCTTGGCCCACCTTGTGGCAGATTTTCGATCATCCACAATGGGTTGCCTACCTAACAGAGGCCTAGTTCTTGGTATCCCATGATCCTATTCCCTTGTATCTTACTGGGTTTGGGTATGCAATTTATCCATTCATCATTACTTAATAATTAATCCATGGTTTTATGGAACTAATCCTTGTGATCTTAAAATCACATTAATAATGCAATTCAATACTGACTTGTAATTTCAATAAATGTTTGTGTATGCATTAGCCTTCTCCGTATTCACTTCCTCAGTGAGATAAAAAGGATTTAGACGCAATGAGACGCCTGTAGCGCTTATGAGGCCCAAGAGCGGTTTACTCCCCCTTGGCCTCACTAATGGCAGACCTACAGTTGCCATAGCGGGTGATGTACCTGACAGAGGCCTAACATCTGCTGACCTCATTGCTCTACCCCATTTCACTAATGGTTCATATCGAATTTATGCTTAATTTATTCTCAATGTACATGCCAGCTTATTTGTTATATATATATATATATATATTTTATATTTTTTTAATTTTTTTTTTAATTTATTATATATATATATATATATTAAGTATTTTAAATGCCACATGGATATGCCTAGTTATCCACAATTCTAATTTGAATTATTCTGAAGTCATACCCATTCAATATCTATTTGGCTGATAATAATAAATTTTAAATTCATCTTACGAGATGGCACCCTCGTTGCTTATCGGTCATGGTATTTGCCTCTGTTTATTGACTAGAATAAATCATTGATTCAATCGTACCCTACAGGATGGCAAGATCATAGCTCTGATACCATTTGTAATGTCCCTACTAGTTAGAGATCGCTGTCCTACAAAACAGATTGTTAGAATACAACATTGTAATAATGATGACATAATTTTGTACATACATATTATAATAATTATGCCATAACTATTAAAAACACATTATAATAATTCTATAACTACACATTATAATAATAATGACATAACTATTAAAAACACATTATAATAATTATGTAACTACAATTATAATAATAATGACATAAATACTAAAAACTACACGTATATTTATATGTGTGTGTGTGGCACACACATCCACACACATATATGTACCTGTGGTGCCTCTGTTGTTTCCTTCCTTTACTCTTACCTCTGTCTACACAGCAGTAACTCCTATCTTTTCCTATCTTCTCGAATATATTTTCCTATGTTCTGCATTTTCAACATTTAAATAATTTTCTTTTAATTCTTTAACTGCAGATCTGAATATTTATTTTATCTTCTATTCCTCACGTCTTCACCACATCTACTCTTATACAGCACACCTTTTAATATGGTCTGTAGATTAAATATTTTTATCTAGTTGACTCCATACACACAACAGATATGCAGAGGTTGTCTTTTTTTAAATCACAATTTCTGCCTTACACATCATAACCTCACCTCACACATACACTTATATATTCCTTTTTTCCTCCCTTGGAATAAGAAAAATAAAAAATATATATATCCCGTAACCTGAATGGTTGCATCCCTTGACTATAAGAGACATGCATTTCCGTAATCGTGACTTTTCACATTTCACACAGATCGCATCTGATAATGATTATTGTATTCCCTTAATCATGATCGATATCATCATTTAAATGGAAAGCGATGATCCATACTCAATGATTATTAATTGAGCCTTGACTATATACTTATCATTATCGTAGCTGTGTTTAAACACTTCATTATTATAACGATTCAAGTTGAGGATTCGTTGTTTGCCTTTAATCTTTAATAACTGCTTGGGTATTATGTTCTAGTTCGATTTGGTAGATAATGTTTTGTATTTACCTTTATCATTAGTATCGTGCCAATTCATTATTATTGATGAATATAATAACTTTCATTGCTATCAATATATGCTTGAACCGAAAAATGATTATATTCAATTTATGGAAGCATTGTTATCACCGATTCTCCCTAATCATTATTTTGAGTCCTTGTTCCCTTGGGAGGCTCGCTCTTGTATATGATCTCTACCTAGCTGACTGTATTGCCACGTAGGAAGATTATGTGTCAATATGATTAATGACATTAATATCGTATTTGCCCTCACATAATATCAGAATCTCTTAAGAAATTATCACAGACTATGGTCAACGGAGCTGGCCCCCTTAAAATAGTATTTGTGTAGCGTATCTTTTGTATGATGGGTCGTTCATGAGCCTTAGGCATTACACCCCATCTTCCCTCTTTGCTACGTAGTTTCCCTTGTGTTTTTGTTGCAAAGGCAGGCAGACAAATCTGACATGTGTGTCAGATTTGGTCTGCCACTGTGTTTCTTAAATAATTATTTAATAGTAATCAATATTAATTGCAAATTAATATTTATTTTAATAACAATATTAATTGCAAATTAATATTTATTTTAATAATTTATTATTATAGATATAAATGATTATTCATTATTGATAATAATAAATGGAGGATTAATCAATATTAAATAAGTGTATTGATATTAATTTTTATGTTTATTCTTTTGTATTTCAATTGAATTATTATTTATTATTGAATATATAAATTATGTTGATAATATATAATATTTAAATCATGTTCATAAATAATATTTAATTAATGAGTTTTAAATAATCATTCATTGGTAATTATTATATTAATTAATAATAATAACTTCTTCATTTTGGGTCTCTCTCTTCCTCTCCATATATATGTAGCGATATAGGAGGGGACATGACAGTCCGCCCTTCTCAAAATTGCTTGTCCTCAAGCAATTGGCAATTTTCTCAAACTAAGTTATCTCCCAATATGAATCAAAACACGGAGCATACACAAAAAACACGAAGCATATACATGGATAATTTAAAACACGAAGCATACACGTGAATACACACATTGTCAGATTTTTCTTATTGACTAGAATGATTCAATGATTCATCTTTACCCTACAAGATGGCAGGATCATAGCTTTGATACACGTGGAAGGCACAAAGCATACACATGGAAAACACGAAGCATACATATATGCAAACACAGAGTATACATGTGAATACACACATTGTGAAATTTTCTTCTTGTTATGAGTAGAAACACAAATCAACACCAGCTTGATTCAAAAACATAAACACTCAATCTAGTTTGTGATCTCAAGTAGAGTATTTAGAAATTGCAAATGGAGTAAATATAATGAGTCTAATTAGCCATATCGACAAAGAGGATAGATAGCACAATGTTTGGATACTTGCCTCAAGTATTAATTAAATGGACTATGCTTAACTCCCTATTCGCCATTAATGAAAGAGAAAAGATTTAGACACAACAAGATGCCCATAGCGCTTATCAGGCCCAAGAGCAGTACACTCCCCCTTGGCCCAACGGATGGCAGACTTTTAGTCATCCACAGCGGGTTGCCTACCTGATAGAGGCCTAGTTTCTGCTGACCTCATTGGTCTATCTCTCTCCCACACTAGTGGTGATTGTGAAGTATACATCTATTATTAGTCAATTTCTTTAAGATAATACTGTTATCAATGAGATAATTCCATACTCATTCCCTAGTGAGACCAAGGAGAAGTAGGTGCGATAGGATGCATGTAGTGCTTATCAGGCCCAAGAGCGGTACACTCCCCCTTGGCCCACCTTGTGGCAGATTTTCGGTCATCCACAATGGGTTGCCTACCTGACAGAGGCCTAGTTCCTGGTATCCCATGATCCTATTCCCTTGTATCTTACTAGGTTTGGGTATGCAATTTATCCATTCATCATTACTTAATAATTAATCCATGGTTTTATGGAACTAATCCTTGTGATCTTAAAATCACATTAATAATGCAATTCAATACTGACTTGTAATTTCAATAAATGTTTGTGTATGCATTAGCCTTCTCCGTATTCACTTACTCAGTGAGATCAAAAGGATTTAGATGCAATGAGATGCCCGTAGCGCTTATGAGGCCCAAGAGCGGTTTACTCCCCCTTGGCCTCACTAATGGCAGACCTATAGTTGACATAGCGGGTGATGTACCTGATAGAGGCCTAACATCTACTGACCTCATTGCTCTACCCCATTTCACTAATGGTTCATATCAAATTTATGCTTAATTTATTCTCAATTTACATGCCAGCTTATTTGTTATATATATATATATTTTATATTTTTTTAATTTTTTTTTTAATTTATTATATATATATATATTAAGTATTTTAAATGCCACATGGATATGCCTAGTTATCCACAATTCTAATTTGAATTATTCTGAAGTCATACCCATTCAATATCTATTTGGCTGATAATAATAAATTTTAAATTCATCTTACGAGATGGCACCCTTGTTGCTTATCGGTCATGGTATTTGTCTCTGGGTAGAATTCTCAGGGGTTTTGTCCTTGATGATAATGGTAGAGACATAATTGTCCATCGAGATGTGATTGATGGTTGAATCATAGTTATAGGTTGCTCTGGTATAGTTGGTTTGGTCATCTATGACTTTAGCTTTTCCTTTGTCATGTTTTGGGAATGGTTCCTTAAACATCTCATGTTCTTGATTGGATGAGTGCCCTTCAATCTCAATGTCACCTCTATCAATGAGATCTTGTATGATGTTCTTCAGTCAATGACAATTTCCTATCTTATGACCTTTGCTCCTATGAAACTCACAATACTCGTCATCATTCCACCAATTTGGTTTAACCTTTGGTTCATATGGAGGAAAATCTAGAACTGTGATTACTTTGTTTGCCACTAACTTTTTGAAGACTGACTCAAGTGGTTCTCCCAATGGAGTATACTTCCTTCATGATTTAGAAGTTGTTTGAGTATTCACCTGATTTGATCCAGAAAAAATGAATTTGGGTCACACTATATTGGCATCAACAACACCATCATTTATTGTGTTCTTGTTTTTATTCCAAAATCTTGGCTTGTCTTTTCCTTTAAAGTCATCTTTGTTTTCCTTGAATATCTTAATGACTCCTTGTTCAATTAGGACCTTCTCTGTTGCTAAGCCTTTTTCAATGACGTCCTTGAAGGTGGAAAAACAAGCTTTCCTTAAGTCATAACCAATCTCTTTGTTAACATTTTGGGTGAACATTTCTACCATTTATTTTTGTGGAATTTCACAAGAGCATCTGCTGGCTAGATTTCTCCATCTTTGTAAAAATGATGCAAAAGACTCTCCCTCTTTTTTGCTTGGTGTTGCACAAAGTAGTGACTGATATGTCTATCTCTATGTTGTAGGAGAAATCTTGAATAAATGCCTCTACTAAGTCACCCCATGACTTAATTCCAGGTGGAAGTTGGGAGAACCATTCCATAGCTTGATCGCCTAGGCTCTGTGGGAATAATCTCATCAAATATGTCTCTTCTGCTGCTATCTCAATGCAAGCTGTGAAAAATTGTCTTATGTGTGCCTTAGGATCCCCTTTTCCTCTATACTTATCAAATTTAGGTGTCACAAAGTGCGTAGGAAAAGAAGGCATTGGAATGCTCTTGTGAAATGGATAAGGACATATGTCTCTCATTGTGTATGTTGGCTTTGGTGTATTTATGTCCTCCATTTTCTTTTGTAAGTCCCTGATTTGTTGCTCCAAATTTCTCTTAGGTGGAGATCAACTTCTTGGACCATACCCCATGCTTGAGGCACCAATTGGAGGAGAAGCATGTTGCATATGTGGATGATATTGATCATACACATGTTCATATGGAGGAGGTCTATAGTGATGCTGCATATATGGACCACTTGGTATAGATTCATCTTGAGGAATGAAATATCTATTTTGTCCATGTATACCATACTCTACAGGCATGTCATGTTCTAATGTGTTGCCCCCAAATTTGACACGGGGTTTCCTTGTGTCCAAATTTTGAGCATGCCTTTGAATATCCAATTGCTTTGGTGGTTGATCCTTAGCATTGATATGTGATTGAGCATATTTCTCTGCATAAGACTTCCATAATGGTCTGCGAAGGTGAGTATCATATGCTTGACCATGTGTATGTGGGACCTCTAGTTTTTGAAACAAAGATGATGGTGATTCAGGCACAAGATTTGGTCTTCTATTGCCTCCACTATTAGGCCTCCTTTGATCCATGTTGGAGTGAGGTTGTTGCAAAGGTCGATTTTCCATTATTTGAGACATGTCAAAATCATGAGGCATCTTGGCTCCACTTTGTGCCATCATTTGTAAGAAGTATTGTCTATCCCTCCTCATTATTTCCTCAACCAATCGATTGAAATGGGGATCCATAATGGATTCTTCCACATTTGCTAAATGTACTGAAAAGTTGTCCATATTGTCATTATGTGTATCATTGTTGTTTGTAGTGTCCATGTTCTCAACATTTGGAATGTTTGTATAGGCATCCATGTCAGGTAATGTAGTATGATCAGAATTGAAAAAGATATCATTTTCATACTCATAAGAACTCATGTTTGCGGACTCTTGAGCCTCTTTAGTTTCTCTCCTAGATTTTTGAAGACGGGTTTCAACCATGAACTAGGTATTGACTGAGATGTGTGAGACTAGATGAAAAATGGAAAAAGTATGGAAGACCAAGAGTTGGATGGAATGTAAATGAATGTGAGGTGTACTTGCAATGTCCAAAGTGTAAGACCAAGTATGTATGTAGTAGAGTAGGTGTGACTTCCAAAGAGAGGATAGTTTCTCTTGATGAGGTAAGTTGACCTTGACTCTAAGTAAGACCAAATAAGACCCAAAGGTGATAGACCTTGATGAGGGACCACTTAGCAAAATGTTGTTGTATGTAGTGTGTTGACAAAGTATGATGAGGACAAGCAAGTGACCTTTTGACTCAACTTTAGACAAATGTAAATTTAATGCAAGATGTAAAGCAATGATGGACTTTGTGAGACCCAAAGACAAGTTGAATGCTAGATGAAAACCTGGAGAAACAACCTAGGAAGCTCAAGAATTCTGAAACTGATTGCTCTTGTTTGCTGGACTGTAAAATTTTTCCAATTTGTGAAGTTGTTGGTTGTGACCAAATCTGAATGTTTGACTGTGACAAGAGGACACAATGTTGATGAGGACTCAATGTTTGCAAGTGTTCAGACTCAAAATGACTCCAAGAAAAGTGTGTTGTTTGATGTAAAAATGTCTTGCATACACTTGAAGACACAAAAGACACAATGTTTTGCTATCTGGTCTTGAATGTTTGAATGTTTAAAATAAGTCAAACACAATTCTTATGGCTGGCCAAGACAATATTTGTTGATCCCACATGAGGTTTTACCCCCGAGGCTACGCTATTCAGAGCGGATACTTAGATGATTGACCTCATTGGCTCCACCCTCGACACTCACTTCTTAGGTCAACCAAGCATCAGTCCCCATGAAAACTCCCCATGGTGAACTTTGTATCTCTACTAAGAACCGTATGTGTGTGGGCCGCTACCAGAGGTCCGACCTCCTACCTCAACAACTAGAAGGATTTTAGCTTCTAAAACAAAAAGGTGCTAGTAAGGGCATCCACTCATGTGGCCATACATGCGGCACTTTCAGCTCTGTAAATAAAGAAGGCTCCCAGCCGGTAGGGTTATTCCCTACAACTGATCAAATAAATTTGATCAAACGGGTTTATGGGGAGACATAGTGTCGGTATGAACTAATCAACACATGTTATCCATAGTTTTCACCATGAATACAGTTGTTTATAGTGGTTTGAAAGAGGTGGGTTTTCCTCGCTACCACTTGGTTCATTCTCTTCTCACTAGTAGTCCTAAGGACCACATGGGAAGACAGGCCCTCTAAAGATTAAACAAAAAGAGCCTATTGCTCAAGACACAAAAGACAATGATTCAATTTTAGTGCACCAATTGAAGTGTTTGCTAGTCTATGAAAATAAGGCACACAATAAAAATCCAAAAACCCTTGCCAAGGACTTGCAACAAAGATTTATTAGTAGTTTGGATTGTTTGAAATAATCACCCCTTCCTGCAAGCACACAAGTTAGGTAAATTTTAGATCCAAAAGACTTTGTGAAATAGGGGCCTTCAACAATGAATTTTGTTGACCAATTCAAATATTTGATTTATCATAAAAAAATACCACTTGTAAAATTTCAAGAGATTTCCAGAAATGTAAGAAAATCCAAAAAATTTGCTAATTTGCTCCAAAAATTATTTTTTTATGAAAAATCATAAAAAAATAATATAAAATGCAAAATCAATCCAAAAAATCAAAAATTTTTACTGGAGAGTCCTGATGGTCTTCCAAACTTGCATAAAAAAAATTCTACAACAAATCCAAGCATTTTGTGAGATAGGAGTAAAATAATGCAAAACCCTAATTTTCAAAGATTTGATTTTTGAGGAATAATTTTGCATAAAATTTAAAATCGCAAAGAATAGATCCTATGTATCATTCTAAGAGATTTCCAAAAATGTAAGAAAATCCAAAAAATTTGCTAATTTACTCTCAAAATTAATTTTTTATGAAAACTCATAAAAAATTCATATAAATTGACAAAATGATCCAAAAAATCTGAAATTTTTACTAAATCCTTCTAATACTTTTCCTGACATGCAAAAAAAAATTGATGTCAACATTCGAGGCCATTTGTGAGATCTGATCAAAATAAGGAAAAACCCTAATTTTTAAAGATCTGATTTTTAGGGAAATATTTTGCATCAAAATTAAAATCACAAAGAACAGATCCTATGTATAATTATGAGAGATTTCCTAAAATGTAAGAAAAACCAAAAAATTCTCTCATTTTCTCTCAAAATTAATTTTTTATGAAAAATCATAAAAAATTCATAGAAAATGAAAATGTGCTCCAAAAATTCTGAATTTTGGATTGAGAGCTCCTGATACTTTCTTCAACTTGTAAAAAAATTTGGTGCAAAATTTCTTAGCCGTTTGTGAGATATGATCGAATCTCTCCAAGATCTTGATTTTGTGTCCAAAATCCTAGCTGCACAAGATTATTCTCCAAATTGTTTTACAAAACAACAATATAGAGTTAGAGAAATTTGCAAAAAAAATATAGATCTAACAAAAATCCATGTCCCATGGGGCATGCCAAAATGTTTATGGTGAAAATGGATAACAATAATAACGATATTGAAAGGCTAAATGAATTCAACCACAAAATCCTAGCCTAATAACAACAAAGATCCACCATAACATATGAAGATTACTTAAGACAATGCAAATCAAACGAAATCACAAAGATTATACCATCACATGTCCAATAGGGTTTGGATCTCCATTCTTCCTATCTCCATTGATCTTGTTTGATGTATTTGCTCTCAGATTTTATGTGCACAAGAGCTCAACAAAGAACAAAATATGGTTGCAAGTAGGATCGCATATGCCAAGTAGTCAATTGATCAAGTAGTTAGGGTTTGATAATGAAGGAAGCATCTCCTTATATAGAAGACACTATATAAAATGGAGGGATAAGATTGAGAGGTGTAAAAGGAGGTCGTCTATGATTAGAGGGTAGGTAAAAGAAATAATAAAATAATGAAAGGGGTAGGTAGTGTATGAATTAAGAGATGAATGACATGTTTCATGGGTAGAAAAGGTTAATGAATTAATTAAATAAATAAAGATTTATATAATTAATAGAAGAAGTGGGATCAATTAAATAAATAAGATATTTATTTAATTTAGGAAAAGGATAATTTAAATAAATAAATGTATTTATTTAAATGAGAAATAAGGCTAGAAGAGGATAAATGAATTAATTAAATAAATAAAGATTTATTTAATTAATAAAAGAATTAAGCTTAGATAATTAAATAAATAAAATATTTATTTAATTAGACTGGACAATTTTGGGTGTCTATAGAAAGTAATGGGTGTTCCTAGCTATCAAGGAAGATGATCCAGTACTGGAAGAGAATCTACTTGAAGAAAAGGCCCTTGCTACTAAAATTGAAGATAAGGATGAATGGGTAATAGACAGTGGATGTTCACATCATATGAATGGAGATAAAAGGAAGTTCCTATCTTTGCAATAATTTGATGGTGGTCTGGTTAGATTTGGAGATGACAAAGCATGGATAATCAAAGGAAGAACCATATCATTAGATTGTAAGCACTATACTAATAATATTTATTATGTTGAAGGTTTATGGCATAATCTTTTGAGTGTAGGATAGTTGGTGGGTAAGGGATTTCAATTATAATTCAAGGATGAAAAATGCAAAAGGCAATATATTTCATTTGAATTCCAATGAGAAGACATGTTTGATTTCACAAATTGATGAGAGTTAGCTTTGGCATAAAAGGCTATGTCATGTGAATTTTGATTGTATGGTAAGGATCAGTTCAACTAAGGTGTTAGAGATATACCTAAGATTGTGAAGCCCTATAATCCAATATGTAAAGAATGTCAAATGGGAAAATAGGTCAAAACCTCTTTTAAGAGTATACAAGACAAATATAATGATGTTCTTGATCTTATTCATACTGATTTGTGTGGTCCTGCTAGAATCAAAAGTTTTCAAGGTGATAGATATTTTATGCTAATCATTGATGATTATTCTAGAATGATGTGGGTTACTTTTCTAAGGGAGAAATATGAGGCTTTTGAATAGTTTAAAATATTTAAAGCTAAGGTTGAAAGTAAGACAGAATTGAAGATTAAGTGCTTAAGGTCAGAGCATGGTGGATAATTCACATCCGGTGAGTTTAATAACTTTTGTGAGAAGCATGGCATAAGGAGACAATTTTCTACTCCCGGAACACCTCAGTAGAATGGAGTTGTGGAAAGAAAGAACAGAACTATCTTAGATGTTGCTAGAACCATGATGATGAAAGATAATCTACCTCATATCTACTAGAGAAAAGCAGTGAGCACAACATTTTATACATTCAATAGAGTTCATATCAAAGGAGAAACCAGTAAGATGCCTTATGAGTTATGGTTTGGCAATATACCTATAGTTAAGTACTTCAGAATCTTTGGTAGTAAATGTTACATCAAGAAAGATGATTTCATTGGTAAGTTTTATCCTAGATGTGATGAAGGAATATTTCTTTGTTATTCTAATGAAATAAAAGTATATATATGTTATAACAAAAGACTGCTGAGAATTATGGAGAGTGCTAATGTCAAGGTGGATGAGTAGAATAGAAGTCAAATCAAAATTTATGAGTAAGAACTAATAGTGGAAATGGTCATAATTGAGCTGGTAACACCTCTACCAAAATAGAATACTAAACCAGTTACTCCAGCAGTATCAGAAAATTCAATAGTAACTGAAGATCAGGGAAGAGGAACCAAAAGACAAAAGACTCCTAGGTATGTAAAGTTGAATCATTCAGAAGATCAAATCATTGGGGATAAGAACAAAGGAGTGGTGACAAGAAGAAGATTGGCAACTAATGAGGTATGTTTAATTTCTCAAGTTGAACTAGTATCTGTAAATGAAGCATGTAAAGATGAATGTTGGATGAAAGCTATGGAAGAAGAATTAGATCAGATATAAAAGAATAAAACATCAATTTTAGTTCCCCCGCCTAAAAATAAGAATGTTTTTGGAACTAAATGGGTTTTTAGGAATAAATTAAATGAAGTTGGACAAGTTGTTAGGAATGAAGCTAGATTGGTTTGTAAAGGATATTCTCAGAAAGAAGGAATTGATTATGGTGAAACCTTTTCACTTGTAGCTAGAATTGAAGTTGTAAGATTATTTCTTGCCTATGTTGCACATAAAAACTACAAGGTTAATTAGATGGATGTTAAGTGTGCTTTTCTAAATGGGGATCTTGATGAGGAAGTTTATATTGAGCAACCTGATGGCTTTTCACTTTCAGATGATAAAAACATGGTTTGCAGGTTAACGAAAGCCTTATATGGATTGAAATAGGCACCTAGAGCTTGGTATGCAAGGTTGGAAAATATCTTTTAAAAATTGGTTTCACTAAAGGTAATGCTGATAGTAATCTATATTATAAAGTCATTGATGATGATATAATCATTATTGAGGTCTTTGTTGATGACATCATTTTTGGAGGTGAAGATAAGTTTTGCAAGGAATTTTCTAACAATATGGAGAATGAATTTGAGATGTCTATGATTGGGGAAATGAATTTTTTCTTAGGTTTGCAGATTACTTAGACTGATAAAGGTATTTTCATCTATCAAACTAAGTATGCTACAGAGTTGTTGAAGAATTTTGGTATGGAAAATTCTAAACTATTTAGTACTCCTATGGTTACAAGTGAGAAATTGACAAACAAAGATGAATCAGCATCGGTAAATCCTACAAGATACAAGTCTATGATTGAAGGTCTTCTATATTTGACTCAGACTAGACTGGATATAATGAATGTAGTTTGCATTGCATCAAGATATCAAAGTGACCCTAGAGAAAATCATGAGAGTGCGGTGAAAAGGATTTTTAAGTACTTACAAGGAACATCTAAATATGGTTTTTGGTATCCTAAAGATGATGACTTTAATTTATGTGCATATATAGATGCAGATTGGGCAGGTGATGTTGATGACCGAAAGAGTACTTACAGTGGAGTTTTCTTTCTTGGAAAGAAACTTATTTCATGGATCAATAAGAAATAGTCATGTACTTCCTTATCTATTTTTGAAGCTAAGTATGTTGTTACTGCTACTAACTGTGCACAAGTTCTATGAATGAAGCAAATGTTAAAGGACATAAAAGTGCATTCCAATGAACCGGTAGTTATTCACTATGATAACTTTGCTGCTATAGACATATCAAAGAATCCAGTATTCCACTCTAAGACAAAGCACATATTTATCAAGTATAACATTTTGAAGGAAAAGGTGGAAGAAAATGAAGTCAGATTGGTTTATGTGAACACTAAATAGCAGATTGCAGACATCTTCACTAAACCTTTGTCTAAAGAATCATTTGAGTACCTCAGAGACAGATTAGGGGTTTCTACCCCTCTGGTAGAAAATTGATTGATGCTATTTGGCATTAATCTGGTATGCATTATCAGAGCTATTATTCATTCCAGATTGATCCAGTGATGCTACTACTCAGGGGGAGTAGTTAGTCTTTTGATTCAGTAGTTTATGATTTTGCTTTGATATTTATGTCAGATCTTTGGCATTAATGTCAAAGGGGGTGAGATATTCATGTGAAAAACTTAAGGAGTTATATACATTAGGGGGAGAAATTTGTAGAACTTAACTATGATATCATCTACAGGGAGAGTATGAATTAGAACTTCATTGCTATATTCTTATGTGCGAGATCTATTTGGAATTTCTTGGCACTTGGATGTTTTTCACATCTAGTGTTTCCATCAATGCCAAAGGAGGAGATTGTTGGCAATTTTGAGGAATTGATTATGTGTTGCATTGATGTTTTGTCATTGATGTCAACACTAGCTACTTTGGTTATTTACTAGTATTCGGTTGGTCCCAGTAGGATGATTGGTTTCTGGTTGGTAAGATCATGTTGATCCGATATACTCTGGTATGCTTTGGCTTATGGAATTGGCTTAGATATGCTATTTATTCTACTCAGATATATGTTCAATTAGTTGGTATTGATTTGGTGATCAGATGTTATCTTATATGTTAGTAAGACTGGTTTATTGATCCGATGAGGGTTTCACCGGTAGATCTTTATTGAAGATCTTTTGATATTATGCATAAGTGGTGTTGGTGAGGCTTCTAGAAGGGATTCAAGATGCTGATGGTGATCATGTTCAAGCCTTGACTGATTGGGATAATTTCTTTAGTGCGTGTGGACCTAAATTGGGTCTGCGGCTATCTAGGTTATGGACCAGCTTAATGCAATGTGTTGTTGGGACTTCTCAATGTGTTTCCAAGATAACTTATGGGTTGGATGATATTTGTGTGGACTTAGGCTGACATGTTTTATAATTATGTAATATGTTTTATTGTCTAGGTGGCTGACCTAATTGGTTAAGGTCTAGGGTTTGTATATATATGTGTATGATCTCATTGTGGATCATGGTATGCAAGTGAATAATATAATAATCATTCATGCAGAGGATTTGGTCGATCATAGGTGATTGAGTTGGGTTTATGCAAAAGGTTTAAGACCTCTGGTATTGAGCTTAACCAGAACTGTATTCAGGCATAGGAGATTCTATTATTACAGTTCATTCTTCCTTCCAGACTGTAGTCTAGATTTCTTATGTTGTCAGTGAGACTCCTTTTGTAATGAGTAGCGTGCTCTAGGCTGTTGGCCTTCTTACAAGTGCAGGCCCCTCAATTTGAAATCACATACTACAAAAATATTATCTAACTGTGGGTAGGCTTTTGACCATGGTTTTTCCCTTTACTGGGTTATCCACGTACAAATCTTGGTGTCATGTGGATGGTAACTATTCTCTAATTGTTGGTTGTGCTTAATTGGTATATCTTCTATTTCAGTAATTGGTTTATGTATTTCGGTATTGATCTTATCTATTTCGGTAATAAAGTTTTAAATTCTTAACGTTCTGGCAATCTGGTGACAACTAATTCAACTCCCCTCTTAGTTGTCCTCTGGTTATTTGATCTGTCTAACACTTTTCTGATTCAATTTTAAAATAAAGATCTTTATCGATAGACCCCTTTTGAAATCCTTGAGTCAGTAGATACTTGTCTAACCTTCCATACCAAGCTCTAAGACATTTCATCAACCCATATAATGCCCTCATCAATCTGCAAACAACATCTAGATCATCTGACAACTTAAATCCTTCTGGTTGTTTAATGTATACTTATTTTAACTCTCCATTTAGAAATTATGACTTCACATCCATTTGATATACTTTGAAATCCTTAAATATTGTAAAAGCCCAAAACATCCTAATATCTTTTGTAGTCACATAAATTTGTCCATTTTAATTAAATGAATATTTGCTATTTATTTGATTAAAAATCCACTAGCCATCAGTTAATTAAATTAACATTTAATTAATTCATCTTCAAACATTCTCCTATTAATTAAATAAATTTTCCAATTTATTTTAATTAATTCATTAAACTAAATTCACAATCAATTAAATGAATAAATCCTACTTATTTCATTTAACCCCCTTTCCTCTTTTAAATAAATTAAATAGAACATTTATTTAAATCATTATATCCCCCCCCCCACTTGCATTTTCCTAAAAATGCAACTTGCACCTATTTGTTGAAATAAATGAATTTTATTTTAATAAAAATCCTATTTTCCCTCACCCACCAAACCCACTTGCAATCCTAATCTTGTTCTAGATTCTCCTAACCCCTTCCTAATTAGCTTAATCCATCCCCTAATTATTGTCACATTTCTAAGCAACTTGAAGTCACTTCTCAAAGACTCCAAAGTCTTTGAAAAGAATTAAATTCTTCATGTGTTCAACAATTTAACTTCTAAAGTCTTCCAAACCACTAATGTCTCTTAGATGACCATTAATGGCTCTTACATAACCATTTATGGTTAGTTCCACTTGCACCCATGGTTAGGGACTTTGACCCCTAACTCAACCCTCATGTAACCCATGTGTCTCCTCAAGCATTTATTTCTTTGACCATGGTTATCCTCACTAACTCTTGCACAAGAGTTTATCCATTGGATAAAAGCATTATTCTTTGGATAATGATTTTTTTCACTCAACTCAACCTTAACCTTAACCTCCCAAGTTAACCCTCAGGTCATGTCAAGCATTTAATGCTTCTTCCCTCTCCCCTCAACCCCTCTCATGTTGACACTTGTCATCCTGGGATTGGGTTGAAAGTCCTGACATGGATCATAAACCATTCAATCCTGACCCTTTTTGAGATTACTCAATCTCAACCATCCATTGCTCCATTTTTCCTATAAATAGAGCTCATTTCTTCATAATGTAGATCCTAAAAAACTTGTATGCATTTACCTTATAGTCATTTTCAGATAGAGAGCATTTAGTATAAATCATTTACATTCACTCTTTTGGCTTAAAATCAACACTAGCTAATTAAATAATATCTCATTTTAGCTTTTGTTTACACTTGCATAGCATAGATTAATCATATTCAATCTTGAACCTCCATAAGACATCCATAGTGCAAAAATATGTTGAGAGCTACACTTATTTGAAACTTGGAGAGGAGAGGAACAAGGAAGGAGAAGCTACTGACATGGTAGAGAGCATTTGGAGGTGTTTAGTAGCATTTCTTAGATTTATTAAGCTTTCTATCTATTTTGTAGTGTCTTTCTTGATATGCTTACTTAGGAAAGGATTTTTATTGTGATTTCTAACACTAACAATTGGTTTCTTGTTTGTTGTTTGTGTTTGATTATCCTAACTAATCCCTCCATTTTGCAGAGCATCATTTGGTGAACATGACGTGAATCCAACACCAAAAGTTTTTAAAAAAGTACTAACATTTTTCTGATTTTAATTGCACCACACAGGTCCGCTTTGGTGCTTTTGAACACACTTTAGCTCTTATGAAAGTTTGTGCTTTAGCGCTTTTGTTGACTAGAATAGCACTATTGTCTGGAAAATAGTGCTTTTGAACTTAGAGTAGCACTTTTGTCCTTAGCTTAGCATGTTTGACCTCCCTGTTTGACATAATTTATTTTTGTCCGACAGAGTCTTTTAGCGCATTTGTAATAAGTTTAGTGCATCTGTAATTAGTTTAGCACATCTGTCAGTTATTTAGCGCTTTTGTGTTAAATAGCGCTTTTGTGTTTACACAGAGTGGCGCTATTGTAACAGAGAGTTGTAATTTTACACTTTGTAACCGAAAATCAAAATTTAGGCTTGTGGAAGCCCATGTAGACTTTATCTTTTTAACTTTTTGATTGATTGTGCAGGGTCGAGGAGTTTAGAGTAGAAAACATTTGAATTTATTAATTTTGTTGCTTTTCAAAATTGGATAAAATGAATTCATCTTCTTTTTTGGTTTAAAAATTGAACTTCACACTTTATTTTGGGTTCTTAAAAAGAAACAAAACTTTTATTTGGTCTTAAAAAAAACTTAATTTGTCCAAAGTTAAAAAGAACAACAAACTCAAAATCCCACAAATTTGCTTTCTTCTCAAGTTAGGACACACTTTATTTTGGTGCTTAAAACAAGACAAACAAATCTCATTTCTTGCATCAAACTTAAGGAAATTCACAATCAACACTTCAATTCTTGTGCAAGTAAAAAGAACAATCAATTTGTTGAAGGTTTTCATGTTCTAAAGCAATTTACTTCAAAGCATACGTGTTTTAAATTCAGTTGACCAGGATTTCAATTTCCTATTTTACTCAACATTTTGCCTTTGAAGTTAAAAAGAACACCATGATTGTTGGAGAAACATCTCCCAATAGTTAGATCACACTGCGATGATGGATTAAAAAGAACAAGTGTCTTTGTGTTTGGCACACTTGTGCAAAGTTTGTCGAGTGCTCCTACTTCTAACACACACTATCCTCTCCCTTGGCTTTCATGGTCCTAGGTGCAAGAGAAAAGTGTTAATAACACTCAAATTTTATCTTTTTAAGAGAGGTCTGCCAAGAGACACATCACTCTTGGGAACAACCTTGCGTGCTAAATCCTTTGAGCTGCTATAGAAATTAGGTGTGAGTGAAAGTTGTAACCTTGGGTATAGCTATTCCTATAGTGTAACTTGCCGAAAGGACAAATGGGCCCCAACACAAGTTACAAGGCTCTTAAGTGAGTCATTGCAGAATGAACTTATGTCCAAAGACATCAAAAATTAGTAAACACTTTTATATAGTAGCCCACCTGTTCTATTGATTGAGGATATTTGTGAGAAGTTCAGTGCAAGAGCATAGATGGTTCTTCTCCCAAGATACTCACCATACATATTTCCTTGAGTAGAAACATATCTTTTTGAAAGGATACTTGTAGATTGATAAAAGTGGTGACTCCCCCATCATAGGGATCATCTATTTGTTATGCTCACGCAAGACTTAGTATATCACATCCTTACCTACCACGGCGAGATTCATAAGGTATGTAGTACCAAAGTTGAAGAAATATCAAGATGTGGGCTAAAATTATCGCAACTAGCCATTTGACCTTAGGGATAAAGTGTGTTTGAATTATCTTCATTTTGTGTCAAGACTAGTGATAAACTGAGCCAATTTTAGGCTTTTTGGAACTACATACTCAAAAACATTTGGAAAGAAAGGGTCATAAAATTCCAAAGATTGGGTTGATTTAGACCCACACTTATTTGTGCCTTTTGAGGCAAAATTCTTGTGTTTGTGTGCTTGCTTTGTTTTCTTGTCAAAGAAAAATCAAAAACCAAATTCCAAAACAAGTATTCATCCAACATAGAATTTTCAAAACACCAACATTTGACAAAGATCACAAAAAAAAAAGAGAGACAAGCAAAGGTATCAAAACTATATGACCATCCTTCACATTTTGAGAAGGAAGAATCTTCATCAAAATATTAATTTGAAGAAAAGACCATTAAGCTCAAAGGCTTTCATCAAAAGAAGGAGATTTTTCTATCTCAATGGACAAATCTTGTCTCACATAGAACCTTCTTACATCACATGTGTCTATATCTTGAAGGAAAATCTAACGAATTTGATCAAGAGTCTTTAAATGGAAAAGCTTTTACCCAATATAGAGCTTTGAGCTATCATCAAAAAAAAGGAGGCAAAATCAATCCTAACTTCTTTCCAAACATTTGCATCACATATAACATAGCTTGGGAAGAACCACCAACCCCCGAAAGAGAAGAGGAAGAATTTGTCCCATTTGTGACATAGAGTTTCTAGTGAAGTTAACATTCCATCCATTTTCATATCCACACACATCATCAATCTGTTCCAAATCTCAAAACATAAGAAGGTATTTTCCTAAGTTCCTTTTTTTCGATATTTCTTGAATCAAATACAACTCATCACTTTTTAGAGTGTCTCTACATCTAGGATAAACTCATCCTAAGAAAAATTTCTATGCAGGTTAAAACTAGTCTATGAGTGCATCCTCTCATTACTAGGTAGTTGGGTTTGTAACACATCTCAAGCCTCTCTAAACCTTATCATATCAAACATTGTCAACTAAACATGACAAGCAATTCATTGAAGGACTCTGGTAACATCTACCTTTCATGTTAGAGATCCATATAGAAAAAACTTCACCAAACATATATCTCTCATTCCATCACCAACTCATTATCATTTTCACCAAACTTCAACAAAAACTTGTAAACAAACTGGCTCAAACTAGATCAAGGACTAGGCAACAAGAAATTGAAGAGGAAGAAGAGGAAAATCTCAATGAGTTCCAAGAATCCCTTGGAGGCAATGCAAATGATGAAAATCCTCATACTCCCACTCCTCAAGCAATTGAAAGGGCACAATACAACCCCCTCTTCAATCGAATTTTTGATGAGATCCTCAGAAACAAGACGGATGCTCACTTTTTAAAACTTTCCCAAGAGGGAGCCAAACTACCCTCTGATTTTGATACAACACAATTATGGCAAGCATCAGAACACCAGAGTCATAATGAGGATGGAAGAGGTTGAGATCACATTAGATACAACCTTCATCAAGAAAATCCCCCACCTCCTCCACCTCTAAATGACATTGACATGTTGCAGAAACAAGTCAAGAATCTTGCCCAACAATTCCACAGTGGTGTAAAACAAACCAGTTTTCACTTAACGATATTTGTCCCTATTCCTTTGATAGGAATCTACATATGCCACCTTTTCCATGAGGTGTTGAAACACCTAAGTTTGAAAAGTATTAGGGAAAAGGAGACCCTCATGATCATGTCAGGGAATTTCACTCCGCTTGCCTAGAAGTGGCATATGAAGACACATACCTAATGTGTCTCTTTCCTTAGAGTTTGGCAGGGACAACCATCCAATGGTTTTTATGACTAACATGCATCATTAGGATGTTCGAAGATCTGGTCTAGAAATTCATTGCACATTATTCCCATAACATAGAGCGCGATGTCACCATGGCAGACCTGTGTAACACAAAGAAAAAACCAAGGGAGCTATTTTTTGCTTTCCTACAATGATGGTGACAAATGTATAGCAAACGTTCCCTTCAGCTACCTGAAAGAGAGCTAGTGGAAATATTTATTTCCAACTTGAATAAAGAAATAGAATTTCATTTAGACATGAAAGGCATAGAGTCTTTCAATGACATGATCACACAGGGTTTAAAATATGAATGGGCCCTCATAAAAAAGGGGCTTATCAAAATATACAATGAACCAAAAGATACCCCTCGCTCGCGCTTCAACAATGATAAACCTAACTTTTGGAATAAAAACAAAAACATCGTCAATGATGGGGTTGTAGATGCAAGGACTATCAAGAGTGCACAACCCATGGTCTGATTTGCAGGGCAAAATCCCCCTCCTAAGACCAACACGGTTCCTCCCCCACCAAATCAAGGATGCACTGTCCAACAAGAAGAACCAAGGAAAAGACAACAGAATTATAAACCAAAATGTACATACACTCCCTTAGGGGAACCTATTGAAACAGTGTTACTATTAGGGGTCCCACAGATACTAAGAGGGGGGGTGAATCAGTATCTAACTGATAATAAGAATTTTTTAAGTTAAAACATGCAGAACATAATATAACAGTGTACCGGCATGCAAGAAATAATGCAATAAATAGAATCAAGAATATCCACATGAAAAGTACACCATAACACAAGATGTTTAACGAGGAAACCTGGTCTGGGAAAAACCTTGGTGGGATTTGTGACCCACAATATTCACTCATTGGCCAATAAGAGAATATTACTTACAATGGGGGCCTGCACATGCAGGAAGGCCAACTACCTAGAGCTCACTGCTCAATGGGAAGTCACACTGACTTACAATAAGGATTATACTAATCCAATGACTTGTATTGCTTTACAATAGCATCTTCAATGCTAGATTCAGTACCGGTTCTTGCTCTATTCTTTACATATACCCTTGACCTATAATTCGCACATTAGGTCTTCTTAATAATTTCCTTTATGCTTCTTCTATCACTTCTACAAATGTCTACAATGATCTCCTTTATATACAAGAGTCATTTTACAATTTGCCAAGTTGGCTTACAATAATAAACAAAATATTACATAACAAAAATCTTGTCGGCCTCTATGCCGGTATACATGTTTTACTCTGTGCCAGTGCCGGTGTAAAGTGATCTATTGATGCCGGTGCACTATCTTGCCTGTGTAATGCTTTGTCGGTATGATGTCTTGCCGGTGCCATAGGATTGCAAGGTGTCCATCAATGACAAAAATTTCAATCACATACAATGTCTCATTGGAGTGTCCATATGCCAACAATCTCCCACTTTGGCATTGATGGCAACACTCATGAGAAATTTCAAAAAAGTATCCAAAAATGTGTAGTCCAAAAATGTTTACCAAAAATGTGAGAGCTCCCCCTGAGCATATGATTCCTGTGTTTTGAACTTTCTCATCCCACTACTCCCCCTTTAGAATCAATGACAAAGGTTGTCAAGGTGTTAGTAGAGTTTGTAGTTTCATCTATCCATATCCTCAACCCTATAGCTGGGTAGTTATTATCTGAAAAAGATCTCCCAAAATTAAGTTTATACTATCCATAAAATTTTAACTATCTTTTATTGTTGTTTCAGTCCTCTTTACTGTACTGGTGAGATGCTGCAAATGCTCTGCCGATGTTTTGTTGCTTTGTGTTAATGCCTCTGAGATTTCCTTCTGCAGAGATGCTAAATAGTCCAATCTTGGATTTAGTTTAGATCTCAGATGTTTTGCCTTGTTTATTATTCTCTCTTTCTCTCTTTCCAGTTTGAGTAATTCTTCCTCAAAATTTGCTATCTTCTCTTCAAAAATTGATAATGAATCCGGTGAGTTGACAAAATTGTCTGCAAGCTTATTTATCTCATCCTGTGTCTTGCTTATTTTCTTGTCAATATCTATAGTCAAAAAGTTGGTTTTACATGTATCTTTATACAAATTTTTGTATTCTTTCAACAAACTACATAGTTCCGGTAGAAGTGTGTCAAAATTTCTGTTACACTTCTTTATTTCCTCATCAAAGAATTTATGTTTCTTTTTTTCTACCTTGTCCTTTACTAATTCTTCTTATATTTTCTCAATGTTTTCAGAAATATATTTACATAATGTGTCCAATTGTCCTAAAGAATCCTTATTATCTATGTTACAGTTTGGAGCTATTGCCTTCAAAATTGGTATAGAATCATCAATTGCTTTATAAGCCTGTGAACTGCAGTCAGTTATTTTCTTTATAGAATCTAATAATACCTTAGTCATATTTGTTGACTTGAATGTTGATGATGATCCAACTATATGAGTACCGGTGGAAGTAACCATGCTTGTATTGACCTCTGGCAGGTCAGTTTGTGTCTGCATTTCTTTTAGCACTAGTTTTCCTACTTCAATACTTATCGTTGGCACTGTTTCCTTGTGTACATGTTGTTCCAGAGCTTTTAGCTTTGTTGATTTCTCTGAATGTTGTGTTGTCTCTATCTGTGCCTCAGATTCTACCTTTTTCTCTATATCTTGTGCCAGTTTCTCTGTTTCCCCTACTACCAGAGGCTCTTTAGCCATATCTGACTTGTCAGTATCTTTATCAACTATTATGTTGATCTTTTGGGTATCAACATTTACAATATACAAGACTTCATAATTAGGATTTCTATCCTCTGCATCCATACTTTCTGCTGCCAGTTGATTTTTAGTAGTTGTAATTTTCATAGGTGGGGGTAGGTTGTCTTTAACTTTTATTTTTGGTGGTCCACCAACTTTGCCTTTCCCCTTGTCCGTATCCTTCTGATATACTTTTATAGGTTTAGGTTTCCTATATTCTTCTTGGTTTTCTTTTTCAACCAGGAATATATCCCAACCATCTTCTATTTCCTCAGTTACTACAGTAACTCTTCCTACCATCAGTCAAATGTGCTGGTGTGCAGTAGAGAATACTGACTAGTTTGCCTGAGCAATCAAATCATCAATTTTCTTGGGAGAGTTTACTGGATATACAACAAGTAGTTTCTCTATTTTTATTTTCTTATCTAATTCAATCACTGCTTGCCTTCTGGCCTCAAGTCTTTTGTACAAATCATCAGGAATTTCATTAACTACTTCCATCAAAAATTTCTTATACATATCCATATGCAGTATCACACTTTCCTCAACTTGCTCTTTCTCATCAGCAGATAGAGTGTCATAAATTTTTCTTATGTTATTCAGTTTTCCTTCCTCTATGATTTCATTTAACAATATATCTAGAGGTGCCAAGTCATTGTTTGTCCTTTTCTTTTTCTTTGGTGTCAAATTCTTCTTGGGTGTGGCCTTTCTAACTAGAGATCTCATAGCTTGTTGCTTCTGCCTTGTCCTTCTAAGTGAAGGAGTGGTTGCCGGTGAGGGATCTCTTTTTCTAACAACTCTTTTAAAAGTTGCTAGCATGTCACCTTCCAAAGAAGTACCTATCAGTGATAGATGAGCTTCAAGTTGTGGAGATGCCAACTCATCTTCTGTTATGCTGGTTTTCTTTAGTACATCTTCCTTAATGGCTTTTGCTTGCCTGGATCCTTTCCTCACAAATGCCTCAACCTTCTTTACTCTTTTCTTTGATTGTATTTGGCTTTCTATAGTCTCAACACTACCAAATACTTCTTCCTTAGGTTCATTGGGGTTTTCCAGAAGTGCTTTAGCATAAGTTTCAACTATGTGATCATCTGTCTCATAATCCATCTCAGTTACCCAAATTGTCCTTGGGATGACCGCTTCCATCCATATTTCATCTTTCTTAATAACAAAGTATATATCATCTTTGTATTTGTCTACTATTTTCTGAGATAACCTTATTCTTTGCTTCATTTTGGTTTTCAATACTTGGAAAAAGTCATGAATATTGTTCTCGTTGTTCTCACCCATGGTATTGAATAGTTCTGTCAATTGCTTTCCTACCGGTATGTCATATCCAAGTTCTTTATAACCTATACCGGGAACCTATTTTGTTATGTGTAGCATTAGACACACTAATAGATTTCCAAATCTAAAAGTTCCTTTCTTGTCCTTCTTTATCTTTCTAAGGTTGTCTATTAATTCATCCTTTAACCATTCACAGATGTCAATTTTTGCATTGTTTTTTACCATATCATAAGCACTCTTAATGCATAAACTTGAAATTGAGTTAATTCTATTGGCATGAGTGGCTTTGTAACCTAATATCATACTTATGAATCTCACATTGATATCTTTTACATCATTAACCCTTAGAGATCTCTTATTGAAAGTTGCACCTATTAGTTTTGTAACTAGGTCATTTGGAACCTTCTTGGTTTTGTCTGGTCTCTTACTGGTGGTCGGTAACCCTGTGACAACTTTCATAGCTTCCTTGGTGATCTTATGGATTGCATCTAGCCAGAAAAATTCTCCATGAACTCTACTTAACACTATCCTAATCACATCCTTAGGGAATTCAGGAATGCGAAGGATTTCTATGAATCCTAGGGTTTTAATAACCTTGTGTTCATCTTTAACATTGTCGGTATCATCACATAATAAGGTTTTATACATGGTTTTGATTTCCTC
This sequence comes from Cryptomeria japonica, assembly GCF_030272615.1. Taxonomy (NCBI): domain Eukaryota; kingdom Viridiplantae; phylum Streptophyta; class Pinopsida; order Cupressales; family Cupressaceae; genus Cryptomeria; species Cryptomeria japonica. The sequence goes on from NC_081414.1 coordinate 881,818,742, forward strand.
ATCTCCTAACTCTTCAATACTGTAGTGGATGTACATTCTAGGGTCTTCAGCATATACAACACCTTTAGGGATTTGAGAAAATGCACCTAAGGTATCATCCTTCTTTGCTATCTTGGGGACTAACTGAAATACGGGCCTAGGTCTTTTGATTACTTCAACAATAGTAGGGTTTGCTATGTATTCAATTGTAAAGGAGGATGCCATGAATAAATACCTTTTTCTACCTTGGATGGATGATTGCTTGGAGTGTGCTTGCTTCTTGCTCGGAATGCCTTAACTTAGAATCTTCACACTCTCTAAAAAAATGAAATCACGGTGAAATGAAATGGAGCCAAAACCTTACTTTTATAAAGTCTTTTCGCCATCTAGCACATTAATTGCATGTCAATTAAGTATTCACTTAACATTGTCTGCCGGTAATAAGTAATTTTCAACTTCTTATCTCTAACTGAGGGAATAATTAGCACGTGTCATTAGATTGTCAAACCCTCAAGGAAATTTTTCTTCAATGAGATGAAGAACTTCCTGCCGGTGGAGCACTACTCTATCCTGTCAGTGAAGCATCACTTTGTCCTACCGGTGAAACATTTGTTGGTTCTACCGGTGGAGAAGTATTCCCAATATTTAGATAAGCTTTTCTAATCCATTGCTTTGAGAATTCTTGCTTAACCTCTTCAACTTTTTCTTTACCTTTCAAGCTAGCACTTTTGTTGTCTACCGGTGTACCTTTACTTCTACAAAATTTAGCAATATGCCCAGTCTTGTTACATGCATAACAAGTTACATTATTCTTCTGAATAGCTTTCCCATAAGGGTGAACTCACAAAGCTGGTTCCCACTTTTTGGTACATCCTAATTTTTGCTGAAATCATACATTTTTTGGAAAATATAATTATTTAAGCTTTAAGAGGTCCCATTTGAAGTAATTAATTGAAGAGAGTTAGATCAAAGGCTCTTAGATCAAAATTTCTTGGATAGAACCTCTCTACTTCTAAATCATACTTGCAATGGAGTCTCCTTTGCATCTATCAAATGCTGATAAAAAAACAACTTTACATTAGCTTTTGAGGGGTCAAACAAATTCATTTAGAAGTTTTATTTTCTTGAGGATTTAGTCCTTATTATAAGCTTTCCAAATAGTATAATTTTTAATATATTTAAGTTTATTAATATATTTTTATTTTATTTTTTATGAATGTAGATTTTTCATCGAACATGAACTTCTTTGTTCAATGCATTGGGGAAAATAGCAAACTAATTCAAAAAAATTCTGAAAAATATCTATGCCCTAGGTATTGATGTCTTCTTTCTAACAAAATAAAATAAACTCAATTTTGATATATATAGAGCAAGTTATGTGTTCAAACGTACACCTATATCTAAATTATAATTAGTCAGACTTCAAAACATAATAAGATAAAAAATATTCAACATATCACTATCAAACCAACTGCATGCCCTGGGTATTGATGTTACAAACCAAAATTTAAAATAGATAAGTTTTTATCATTTATAAAAAAAAATTTATACGTTTCGGGATGCACATCACTCTTAAAATATGTTGTTTCCTGTAAAAAACTACTTTTGAGGGAGATGGAAAAATCAATAAAATTTTATTCAAAAAAATTTGAAAAAAATATATTTAGAATCTACAAAAAGGATGTTACAAATCACTAGTTTACATCATCTTCAAATTCTTAACGATTTAAAAGTTATAGGTGTCGGAAAGTGAAGGTTTTTTGCAAAATGTTCATCTAAGTGTCAAAGTTGGTCAAAAAGTGGGAACCAGTATTGTGAGTTCACCCATAACCTATGCCGGTTTGTGTTCTGCATTGATTTGATAAGTGTCCAAATCTTCCACAAACATAACATCTCACATTCATTCTGCAGTTTTCAGAGTTGTGACCAACTTTGTTGCATTTTGAACATTGACTAGTGGGTGTATTGATATTCTGATAATTCCTAGATCTATATTCATTTTCTCTATGACCATACTTATTACAGTTAAAGCATCTTCCATTGAATTTATAAACATTAGGTTGTCTTACCGGTTTGCTGTGATCCTAAGTATTTGCAGTACTAGAGCTTTCACCAGCTTCAAAGCCAATTCTAGAAGTGTCACCTTTAGGTTTTTGATTCTTTAGTAAGGTACCAAGTTCCTCTGAGATTTTCTTGAATATTTCTTTGTGTTGATTTGCAGTTTCCAGTTCTCTTTCCAAGATTTCTTTTTGTCTCATCAGTTCATTTGAGTCATTCTGAGTATGCATCATATGTGTCTTCAACATGTCATTTTCATAGCTAAGTCTTGTTTTTTCATTTGCTACATCACTTAGTCTTCTGGTCAATTCTTCTTCATTCTTCTTTCTATCCTCAATCTCTTTGCAAAATCTCATAGTCATATCCTGCATTTCATTTTTTGTTGTCATGATCTCTTGTTTCAACTTGCTTATCATATCATTAAGTGATTCCTTTTCATCATTCTCATTTTGCAGTTTTTCATAGAGTTTTCTTCTCCTATTTCTTTCAACAGTAAAATTTTCTTGAAGTGCCTGAATGATATCCTGAGCAGCTCTCAAATCATCTTCTAATTTGATATTTTTCAATTTCTCTGCATCATAGTCTGTAAGAGCTCCTTCAAGTTGCTTCATCAGATTTTCCATCTTTACCAGCATCAAGATATTCCTCAAGCTGTTAGGCGTCTGAAAATAGAGGACCAAGCTCTGATACCAATTGTTAGGGGTCCCATAGATACTGAGAGGGGGGGTGAATCAGTATCTAACCGATAATAAGAATTTCTTAAGTTAAAACATGTAGAACATAATATAATAGTGTACCAGTATGCAAGAAATAATGCAATAAATAGAATCAAGAATATCCACATGAAAAGTACACCATAACACAAGATGTTTAACAAGGAAACCCAGTGTGGAAAAAATGTCAATGGGATTTGTGACCCACAATATTCACTCACTGGCCAATAAGAGAATATTACTTACAATAGGGGCCTGCACATGCAGGAAGGCCAACTGCCTAGAGCTCATTACTCAATGGGAAGTCACACTAACTTACAATAAGGATTATACTAATCCAATGACTTGTACTGCTTTACAATAGCATCTTCAATGCCAGATTCAGTACTGGTTCCTGCTCTATTCTTTACATATACCCTTGACCTATAATTCGCACATTAGGTCTGCTTAATAATTTCCTTTATGCTTCTTCTATCACTTCTACAAATGTCTACAATGATCTCCTTTATATACAAGAGTCATTTTACAATTTGCCAAGTTGTCTTACAATAATAAACAAAATATTACATAACAAAAATCTTGTCGGCCTCTATGCCGGTATACATGTTTTCTTCTATGCTGGTGTTGGTGTAGAGTGATCTGTTAATGTCGGTGCACTGTCTTGCCTGTGTAATGCTTTGCCATTATGATGTCTTGCTAGTGCCATAGGACTGCAAGGTTTCCATCAATGACAAAACCTTCAATCACATACAATGTCTCATTGGAGTATCCATATGCCAATAGTTACGTCAATTGGTCTGGTCAAATTTAGTGACCTTACCCAAAACATCTAATTACGAACCTTAGGTCAAACCTCCATGGTGGAGGGATAATGAAAATTGTGAATTCCATCAAGGGAAAGGGCATAAAACAAGTAATTGTCATAGATTGAAAGATCTTGTTCAGGATCTTATTGACCAAGGTGAGATTGACATTGAAGGACATGACCCAAAAACCACAAAAAATGATCATCTTATGTTAAAAAATCCACTTCCATCACAAGATCAAAGGGGTCCTTCCACGTCAAGATGAAACACATATACCAATGATTATACGTGAGTCACTTATAATTACACTGTGAATCACCTATATGATGCCGATGAACAAATTGCAGCCATTACCATAAAAAATCCAAGCTCTACTTGCAATGTTGTTACATGGTGTAGCATGATCATCATTAAAGAAGCTCCACAAGGAACCCCCTCCATCTGAAAGCAGTATAACCTTGTGGAACAATTAGATAAAATGCCCACACTTATATCTATCTTAGAGTTGTTGTGCCTATCCCTATCTCACAAAACGATCTTGGATCAAGCTCTCCAAGAGACATCAGTCCCTTCCAATCTAAACATAGATCAGTTTCAAGCTATGGTTGGTAGTCTGAGGTCATCACCATGTCTCACTTTCTCTCAAAGTGACAATATATCCTTTCAGCAACCTCATAATGCATCACTCCATATTAAAGGATTTATTAACCAACACAGAATCAAGTGAGTCTTGATCAAGAATGGAGTGTGCCTAAATATTTGTACACAACAATTGGTCACAACATTGGGATATGCAGTTGAATTAGTGGATCCCCACAAAAGATAACCATAAAAGCCTATGATGATGCAGAGCGTTCATCCAAAGGAGCAGTTGTGTTACCAATCCGAGTGGGCCTAGTGGTGAAGCACATCATATGTCAAGTTCTGGACCTTCCTCTACCATATAATTTGTTGTTAGGAAGACCTTAGATACATTCCATGCAAGTCATTCCATCCACCTACCACCAATGTCTCAAGTTCCCTCATAACAGTGTGGAAATTACAATCTTGGGTGATGCAAATCCCTTTGCATATGGTCATAATATCAACCATCAACCCAAGATTATTGTTCCCAACAACAGAGAAGCTATCCTATCTACATCATATGTAAATCCAACCTCTCTTTCTAGCTCAAACACCACTATACCCAAGCAAGAGAAGCTAAAAATAAAAATGGTAGAGGAAGGCCTTGGGGAGTACAATCTCAACCAACTCTTTTATGTTGGACAGCTACCCACTTCTCCTAGAACTCATGGGAAGCATCAAAGGTTACTTCAAGTACCACTAGTCAAGCCAACATGCACTTTGACGCCTTTTATCCTTGGAAAAAGTCAAGAAGAATAAATTGAAGATGAGGACTTAGCAAAATGGATCTATAAAGATCCTATCACCATGAACATCCCACAAGCTAAGCTTCCCATAGATCAATATGGAAAAGGCCTTCTCATTATGCAAATAATGGGCTATGGTGGTCAGAGTGCATTGGGACCTTGGAAGCAAGGACGACATGAGCCATTGCAACCGGAATTAAAGCCTAAAGATAACATTGGATTAGGCTTTCAAAAGGAGATTCTTCCTAAGCTCAGATTCAAAGGAAAACCCAACAAACCTCTATATCAACCTAATACTCTAAAGAGGCCACCCTTGATTATCTTAGCAGCACCAAAAACCACACCAACTACCCCAATATGGCTAAAAATCCCAGAAAAATCATCCACAACACCAATCATCCTACCAATCAAACCAACAACCCCATCAACAGCAACAACTGCATCAATAGCACCATTATCAATATCAAAAACCCCCTCAGTGTCGGCAACACCAACAAATCCATCAAAAGTAGCAGATTCAACAATGTCGATACTCCCAATATCGAATTCACTGATCCCAATAATCCTTCTGATAGCATCAATCATTTTATCTACAAGGGTACATCAACTGATCACATCTACGGTATTTAACTCAAAGGATATCCCGGTATGGTATAGTAATCGGATACTGGAAAGTGACTTAGAGACTGACTCACATGAGTGGGAATTTGATTTAGTATCTCTCAATACTTCAAATGAAGAAGACACATCACCCCCTCCACCTCACAAAGAAATCCCTATTTATGGAGAAGCGCACATTAAAACCTCTTAGGTTCCTGAACTAGAAACATCTTCCATAGACCCTACGTCACATCCTATGCTTGATTTTGACAAGGAGAGTACCATCAATGACCTTCACCAAAACGTCTTAACCCTTACTGACACCTCTTATGAACTTAACATGATCAATGAGGTAATGCCTATTAAACATCCTAAACTCATTGAATGGAACCAATCTAATTCCCCACGCCTTGACCAATTCCAAAATGATGAGGTGATCATTGACTTTTTGGAACTAAGGGATAACATACCAAGTGGGTATCACAAAGTTGGATTTGCCAATGAACTAAATAGTGCAACATACTTTGGAGTGGATGCCAAACCTTTTAGCTACAAAAATATAACAATAAAACATGGATCTTCCAGTGAAAACCACACTGTGGCACTGTTTGATCCCACAAAAGTAAAAAGAAAGAGCATATCCAACAGTGAAAACTTCTCTGAGGTGCCTGAGGATGAAAGGTTTGACATTCTCCCCTCTAGTACACAGTAGGAACGATCAATGATCCTCATCGAGGAAACAAAAGAATACAATGTGGGGACTCCTGAAACTCCTCACCACATACATCTGGCATCTCTTTTAACTCTAGAGGAACAACCTAAGTTTGTCAAATTATTCCAGAAGCGTCAGATCAATTTTGCATGGTCATATGTGCACATGCCTGGTCTTAATCCTGATTTAGTCATACATCACCTCACCATAGTAGAAGGAGCCAAACCTATCAAGCAGAAGCTTCGCAAGATGCACCCCCAGATTACGGTACTAGTCAAAGAAGAACTCAAGAAACTCCTAGATGTTGGTTTTATTAGACCAATTGATTATGCAGATTGGATATCTAATATTGTACCTGTCAAAAAACCAAATGGGGGCATCCATATCTATACTAACTTTAGAGATCTAAACAAGGCATGTCTTAAGGATGAATTCCCCCTACCAAACATTGACATAATTGTAGACCTAACAATAGGACATGCCATGCTTTCTCTCATGGATGGCTTTTTAGGGTACAATGAGATAAATATCGCACCAACATAAAATGACCTTCACATGTCCATGGGAAACATACTGTTGGAATGTAATGCCTTTTGGTCTAAACAATGCAAGAGCGACCTATCAAAGAGCAATGACCACCATCTTTCATGATCTGATGCATACCATAATGGAAGATTATGTTGATGACTTACTGGAAAAATCACTAACTAGAGAAGGTCATCTAAAAATATTAGAGAAAATATTTGATAGACTAGAATAATATCATGTTCGACTCAACCCAAAGAAATGTGTCTTTGGAGTAACCTCAGGGAAACTTATAGGATACATTGTCTCAAGCAAAGGTATTGAGGTCGATCCTGCAAAGGTCAAAGCAATCATGGACATGCCACCTCTAAAGAATATCAGTCAGCTAAGGACATTACGAGGGTGACTACAGTCCATCCAAAGATTCATTACACAACTGGCAGATAAGTGTCACCCCTGTACACACTTGTTACACAAAAACATCCACTTTCAATGGGATACTAGATGCCAGCAAGCATCCCAAATGCTTAAAGACTATCTCATGAATACACCATTGTTGATCCCACCAGATCTGAGTAGACCTCTATTGCTCTATATTTCAGCAACAAATACAACATTAGGCATACTACTGGCACAACATAAAGTAGAAGGGAAAGAGTGTGCCATATACTACATTTCTCACACACTGGTTGGCTATGAACTCAATTATACCCCTATTGAGCGAGCTTTCCTAGTAGTAATCTTGGCAGCCACTAAACTGAGGCACTACCTGTTAACACATAAAGTACAACTCATTGCAAAGATAGATCCACTAAAGTACTTACTCAGTAAAGCAGCATTGAATGGCTGCTTGGCCAAATGGGTCCTGATTCTAAGTGAATTTGACATCAAATATGTGGACCATAAGGTTATCGAGGATCAATTTATTATAGATCAGTTGGCTGATGCACCCCTCATAAGCGATCATCCTCTTATTTCCAATTTTCTAGATGAAGAGATATTCATGATCATCGTAGCACCACCATGGAAACTATACTTTGATGGTTCATACACTAGGCATGGCTCGGGGGCAAGCATTTTGTTTATCACAAGTTATGTCAGAAAACCAAATGCTAGAGATATTCACGATCAACTAATATTTTACTTGTTAGAAAACCAAATGGGGGCATCCATATCTATATTGACTTCAGAGATCTAAACAAGGCATTTTCTAAGGATGAATTCCCCCTACCAAACATTGACATAATCGTAGACCTAACAACAGGACATGCCATGCTTTCTCTCATGGATGGCTTTTCAGGGTACAACAAGATAAAGATCAAACCAACAACAAATACAACATTGGGCATACTACTGGCACAACATAATGTAGAAGGGAAAGAGTGTGTCGTATACTACATCTCTCACACACTGGTTGGCTATGAACTCAATTACACCCCTATTGAGCAAGCTTGCCTAGCAGTAATCTTGGCAGCCACTAAACTGAGGCACTACCTGTTAACACATAAAGTACAACTCATTGCAAAGATAGATCCACTAAAGTACTTACTTAGCAAAGCAGCATTGAATGGCTGCTTGGCCAAATGGGTCATGATTCTAAGTGAATTTGACATCAAATATGTGGACCATAAGGTTATCAAGGATCAATTTATTATAGATTAGTTGGCCGATGCACCCCTCATAAGTGATCATCCTCTTATTTCCAATTTTCCAGATGAAGAGATATTCATGATCATCATAGCACCACCATGGAAACTATACTTTGATGGTTCATACACTAGGCATGGCTCGGGGGCAAGCATTTTGTTTATCACAAGGCATGTCAGAAAACCAAAGACTAGAGATATTCATGATCATCTAATATTGTACCTATCAGAAAACCAAATGGGGGCATTCATATCTATACTAACTTCAGAGATCTAAACATGGCATGTCCTAAGGATGAATTCCCCCTACCAAAAATTGACATAATTATAGACCTAACAATAGGACATGCCATGCTTTCTCTCATGGATGACTTTTCAGGGTACAATGAGATAAAGATCACACCAGAGGATCAACATAAAATGACCTTCACATGTCCATAGGGAACATACTGTTGGAATGTAATGCCTTTTGGTCTAAACAATGCAGGAGCGACCTATCAAAGAGAAATGACCACCATCTTTCATGATCTGATGCATACCACCATGGAAACTATACTTTGATGGTTCATACACTAGGCATGGCTCAGGAACAGGCATTTTGTTTATCACACCTCAAGGTGACAGCATCCCTAAGGCTTACGGCTCACATTTCCATGTACAAACAACATAGAAGAATATGAGGCCTTGATCACAGGACCCAGACTAGCCATACAATGGAAATTGAAAGAGCTACAAATATATGGCAACTCCCAACTGGTCATCCGACAAGTAACCGATGAATATCAGACCAAGGATGATAACCTCATGCTATACAAGAAAATGGTGGAAAAATTAAAGGCATCATTTACTACTATCACCTTTGAGCAGATACCCAGAGATCAGAATCGAGCTACTGACGTTATGGCTACTATTGCATCTCTCCTAGATCTTCCACAAAATTCAACACACTACGAGTTCTTGGTAGAACAACTTTGGATTCCCACTTATGATATCCCTGAATCCAAGATGATATGTCACCTTGTTCATTCTGAATCCCCATGGTATGGTGAGTTCTACACCTATCTACACAATCATACACTTCCTCCTAACTAATTCAATAACCAACGTAAAACCTTCATTTGCCAAACCGCTTGATATACCATTATTGCTTAAACCCTATACCGATGCAGTTTTGATGCATTTTCTAGACCAAACTTAGTTTTTTTTTTCTTGACTTCTTCTCATTTCTTCTTTTCTTGCAGAGTCATCAGATTCATATCCTGCTTGTATACTAGTTTCTTTTGAAATGTTTTCATCAACCTTCACATTTTCACTTTCAAATATTTTATCCAACCTCTTCTTATAACATCTATAAGCCTTTCCCTTTATAAAATAACCTAGAAATATACGTCCATTAGCTCTTCTATCAAACTTTCCAATATTTTCTCTTTGAATATAGCATTTACCTCCAAAAACTTTGAAATACCTTACTAAGGAAATTCTTCCATGCCATAACCCATATGACATTTTCCCATAATTCTTTCTAAATAGAACTCTATTCAGGGTATTTACAGTAGTATGCATTGCTTCTCTCTAGTACACTTCCAATAGGTTTTCATCTTTGACCATAGTGTTGGGAGTGGGCTAGCATCCCTCGCGGGGATTCTTTACATGGTTTAATAGCCTCCTATGGATTCTATAAGTCTAGTGGTTGTATTGGGCATTTATAGGTCAATCTTTTGGTGCAATGACAATCCTAGATTGCAACAAGTGGTATCAGAGCTTGGTCAAAGTTTTGAATCATGTAGACCATGATGAGTGATGATTGAAGGGGGTTTGTTAGAAATGGGTCAGTGTCCCTTGAGGGGATTCATGACATAGTTTAACAACCTCATGTGGATTCTATAAGTCTAGTGGTTGTATCGGTCATTGATAAGTAGATCTTTTGGTGCAATGACAACCCTATGGTGTAACACATAGTTCTTACTGCTTCTTGAATAGTCCTGTTCATTATTTCAACCATGTTGGCATTTGGCATAACTGATACAGATGAGGTGATGCAGCTGAAGATGGATGATTGCACTGGTAAAGGATAGAATTCTATTTGTGATGAAGAGATTGAGATTCTATGAATAGATGACATGATCAGTTATTTATGTTGTCACTGATGGCAAATAATGTCAAAAGATGTTTAATGATGTTCTTGATGTCTTGTTTTGGCATCTAAGTGATTTGGGTTACTAGCAGTGAACTAAAGTTTGTGAAATAGGACTTTAACCGGTAAAGAAGAATTGTTTTGATTGGACTGGTTGATCGGTGATGATTGGTGATTTGTGGTTTGGATGGTAAACTTGTATCATGGAAATATGTATTTGACCAAAACTGAAACTTGTTGAGACTACTGGAAGGCATGCTTTAAATTTCTAATGAAGTTTTGTTAAGGTTTTAGTAGGGTTTAAGGACCGGTGAAGAAATAATCAAACCGATAATGATTTATGTTATGACGGTGATCAACGAAGATTCTATATGAAGTTGGTACCATGGCACAACCCACATGAAATATTTAATTATTGTTTTGGCATGATTGAAGGAAGATTTTCTTGGGAATCAGTGTAACACTTAGTAGAGTGTTTTAAGGATACAGATTGGATTTTCGTGATGGGTTATGATCAACCAACGATTGATATTGCATTGCAATTTGTTGTAATGATCTGTATAATGATCTATGATGATCTCTTATGATTTGAATTGTAAATTCATGATGTAATTAGGTTTTGTGGCCGACCTAGTTGAGATGGCTATTTAGGATGACACAGTTGATGTTCATTGTGTTAGTGGTCTTAGAGAATGTGTTAATCCGTCCAAGTGAAGTTTGAGATCTGCCTGAGAGTTGTAGAGTGTTATGTATAACTGGATCTGATCAAGCAAGTAGAGAAGTACAAGTAACAAATCACTCTTTCACTATTGTTCCCTAACAATTGCAGCAGGTTAAATCCCTTAACTGGGTAGGTCCTAATAGGCCTTAAACATTTAAGTCTCCTAAGAGGGATTCTCTCAAAACAGTGTTAAATTCTCTCATGAGGTTGATCCTAACAGATCATCAAGCTCATAACCGGGCTACAAGGCAAATCCCCTAACTGGGTGACTCCTAATAGGGTCTACTCCTAACTGGGTGTATTGTAAGCTCCTATCACTATGTACTTCAAAAGAGTACAAATATTTGTGGGTGCCAACTCCCACCGTGGTTTTTCCCTATTAGGGTTTCTTCATAAAAAACTTATGGTGTTCATGTGTGGAATGTTTTTCATGTGATGTTCTTGTTTATATTTTATTTCATGCATTATTTCTAAGACACTATTATGATGTTTTATCAAAAGTTTATCAGAGGTTATTGTTGTCATTTTATGACACCCTTGGTCCATTTTTGAGAACCGATCAAAGATATGTTCTATGGACCACCGTTGCCTCAGTTGATCAAGGAGAAAACAATGGAATCATGAAGTATGAAGTGTTGTCTTGTTGGGTTCCCAGGTTCCCAAGTCTCCAAAGTTCTTAAGTCTTCTTTTCCTCAACCCCAGTACTCCAGAACCCCAAGGTTCATAGGTTCCCAAGTCTACCCAACTTTGGTGACCCAAATCTCTGAATTTTCTCCAACTTCATTGACCCAGGTCCCCAAACTTTCCCCAACTTCGGTGACCCAGGTCTCCAAAGTTCTTGAGTCTTCTCTTCCTCAACCTTGGAACTCCAAAACCCTGAGGTTCCTAGGCTCCCAAGTCTTCCTGACTTCAGTGACCCAGGTCTCTGAAGTTCCTAAGTCTTCTCTTCCTTAATCCTGGAACTCCAGAACCCCAAATTACACAAGTTCCCAAGTAGTCCCAACTTTGGTGACCCAGTTCTCTGAATTTTCCCCAACCTCGATGACCCAGGTCCCCAAATTTTCCCCAACTTTGGTGACCTAGGTCCTTGAATTTTTCCAAACTCCTTTCGCTTGCAATACTTCCAGATGGTGTGATCGACACTCAAATATTGGAATTTTGTGATGAATTTTGTGACTTGCGCACCTTCTTTTGTGGAGCCACAGGGGTGCATTTAATATTTTTGGTAGGATTTCCATCAACAAAGGTATGGGGTCATGCTTGTTGTAGTGACTTATGTCATGTCTACATACTCTGACTTTGGAAGGTAAGTCAATCTAACCTTCTCAGGGTTGCCTCTTGTGGGTATGGTTAGGTTTCTTGCATGTATGGAAGTCAAGTGCATGCACTTCCCGACACTCCTAGACTGACATACAAGGGTCATGATCACTCTTGTAACCATTTTTCTATATAAAGGTTGTTATGCATCATTGTAAAGGGTTCTCTCCCTACTGGCTTGAACTATTCTATTCTCTCTCACTTCTCTTGTATTATTTTTTATTTTGCAACTATAAGTTGGCCATTGGCCTTATAGTGAATTGAAATCACCATTCTTGCCTTCTTTCAACTTATGTATGTTGTGTGTATGTTTTCTTACCTTCATCATAGGTGTATGTTTTGTGGCTCTTCTCTCATTTATGTTGTGTTAACTTATTTCAAAGTGTGACTTGTGGGAAACCTTCTCCCCTCTTGGCATTCAGTGAATTCTAACCCCCATACATGCATTAGGGCCACTCATACAACTGAAGTTTGTGCATCTCTTGGGTTTTTCAATTGATTCTTTGTGTCATTTTGGGTAGGGAGAGAAACAATCTCTTCTTGGTGCATCAACTCCTTTTTATTGAAGCATTTCTCTCTTCCCTTTACCTTTACAAGTTGTTAGGAGAGGATTAGGAGTAATTTTTGAGGTGTTTGGTTGGTTCAACACCTGCACCTGGATTAAGAAGGAAGTCGACCCTCTTTAGAGATTCAACCCCCTTATGCAAGGTCCCACACTTTGGGGTTGTTTCCATGTTTCACAAGGGTGCAATCTTTGGTGATAACAGTTTTTAGCATGCCCAGTGGGACCTAGCTCGACATACATGCTAAGGATCAGTGCTAATTCTTTGTGTTTCATCCTTTAGAGGCAGTCACCTTTCAAGCACTTGGTGACTCTTCTCAACAAGCCCAATTTTTGTTCGTGACTAGTTCCTAACTCTGGGACCCCAGAGCCCCCAAGTTTCCAAGTCACCAACTCTGGAACCCCCAGGTTCTAAAGTTCGCAACCTCAGAACACCCAGGTTTTGAAGTGCCTAAGTCCTCAACTTCTGAACCTCGAGGTTTCGAAGTCATGTTGTCCTAAGCCCAAGCCAACTAAAGGTTCAGTATGTTCTTCAATTCATCAACCCTTTGGAGGCAATATCTTTCAAGCACTTGGCAACTTTGCAATCATTTGGTGGATTTGTGGTATGTTATCAGTCTCTGGTTGAGAGGTTCCATTTGCTCTTTTAAGAATTTTTAGAAAAAAGCTCCATCTCTTTTAAATGCTTTAAAATGAGTTCATACCATGGGTGTAACTTCTATTCACCCCCATTTTACCCCTCCTTACCAATAGGACTGAACTAGTACTTCTCCTAGTTTCAACCCAAACAACTTCACTTTAGCAGTAGGTGGGTACTTTCCTAATGCTTGCCACCCACCCACCCCTACTGAACCTTCTTGGAAGCCCAACCAACCCCAAGATGATAAAGTAGGTAAATTACAGAAATCAAAAGTGTATTGCTTGATTTCACCAAGCAACTGGAGGAGTTGAAGAGACAACAAGAGTGATATTTACAATAGGATCAACTTGCTTATCAGGCTCAGCTTCAACAACAATAGATTGAAGCCCAAAGACAACATAGGGAGTTCCTTGCAATGTAACTTTCCTTTGTTAGGAAGAAAGAAATTGAGCTACTAGCAGCCATAGAGATGCGGCTTATATAGGAGGAGGTTTCTTTTCCTAGGGTTCCTAAGTTTGAAATCCCAAGCTTTGGGTAGGGGAGACCTCCCAAGCCTTCAACTTTCCCCCCTAGTTTTAAAGTTTTGGGTTTGAACGAAGCTCTAGTTGTGGTTATACAAGAACCTTCTCGTCAATGCCTTTTGCAAAACACCCCACCACCTAGGCCCTTTCCTAATGCTATCTCCCTTTTTAAGGGCAGACCTATTGTATGGAAGATGGATGGTTCCCATCCTCATCATGACGAAGTGGTTCAATCGGCCATTGGGGAGTCTTCATATGCTCTAAAGGAGGAGGAATCGGCAATGATGCAAGATGATTTTAAGAACAATTAGTTCCAACAATAAGTAATTGAACATGAGGAGTGTGAAGGTAAAGAGGACATTATCCTCTCATTTTATAATCTTCCTTTCTTTATTGATCACGAGGAGAAGGATATGTCTACACCTCCCCTGGTGGTAGCTCTGGAGCAACATGATATTCTTGAGGAGGGCACAAGGAGTAATGATTTTACTACAGATTGTTTGGCAGATGGATTGTGCCATGAACCTGAGGTTCTTGCATTTTGTTTCCAGGAGGAGGAAACAAAAACAAAGAGACAATCTAAATATTTTAGTTCTTCTTTTAAGGAGTGTCATTGTTGGTTAATATATTTGCCTTTTACACATTTTAATTCTTTAACTTCCGCATGTCCATAAACAAAAGACAAAAACACACCAATAGTTGGATAATTGCTTAAATAGTTAACCTTTGTATACAGGTATAACCCCCAAGAATGATTTTCAATAAGCTTAAGTTATGACAATTTCTATGCACACTTTTTACTAGAAAGCATTAAAGGTATTTAAGCATTCATATGTCAACACAAAATGACTACCGCGAATTTTTTTAAGCACATATTTCTTTTTAAAGCTCACAGACTTTCATTCTTCTAATCGGCAAGATAGACATTTCAAAAAATTTCCTTTCGCACACTCATATACACTATATCAGAAAGATGACAAATTCCACAATTGAATGAGATCTTCATAGAGATTCACACTTCAATTCATAAATACACAGATTTATAAAATGAAAAATGCTTGAATTTCATTCACAGATCAAATTGTCTTTCTTCTAGAATACATAGTATCATAAAATATAAATATTTTTGTTCTATCTTAACCCAAAAAATCTCAGACCTTTTACAAGGCTTTTAAACAAGTATATATAGCCACCATGTTATGATAGTTTGTTACAATTTAAACCAGAGTAAAAAGATTAACTCTCCATGAGAGTCAAAGAGGTCTATCCCTATAACTGAGAAAATAATACCTAAACAAGAAAAGTGACATAAGTCATGAGCAACATAAATGTGATCAAGCTCCTGTAGAGGACATGGCCTCCACCTATTTCTCCTAAGGTGGAGTGCTACAGATATTGCACCATTCCAAATGGGCTGAGGAGAAGCTGAGAATAAGATGATAATGTGGAAGCCCAATATGAAGAATTTTCTTTTTCCATACCTCCTTCTTCTTGCTCACCTGCACAACCTTGCCCTTATGTGTCTCAAGATGATCAAAGCAAACCACTAGCATGGACTCAATTAATGCAATTTTCAATAAATCATATATTGTTAGGGATTTTGCTTCTTGGATTTGTTGAAATTGATCCTTGAAGGCTTCAATCATATCAAATGAATCTTCAAGTGTCTTCTTATCTTCTTTCAAGAGTTAAATATCTATGCACTTCATATCTTTCTAGATAGTATTAATCAGTTCTTTTAACTCCTTCGACAGTTTGATGGATTCTTCATGTCCTTGTTCAAAAATTGAGTTCCTCCATTCAATATTTTATTTACATACGAGAATAATATTGTCATCAAGACCATGTACTGATTCTTCTGCCAAGAAGTTCATTACTCCATACCTTTGGGTATCCCTCATTTGCTTCACTACAACTACCCATTTGCTTTTCTCTTTTTCCAGGTGATTATTTTTGTTTCCAACTCCTTGCCTACAGACTCTGCATTTTCAAATACCTTAACTAGATCAGAAATGTAGCTTGTACCTTGCTAAGAAATTGATTCTAGCCACTCACTAAAGATGTCTTCTACCATCTGGCTTTCGTGAACCTAATCAAGCAATTTATGGTTCATTGGTGACCTTGGATCAAAGGACAAAGGTACTTGAGAAAGTGGTTGTGGATTAGGATCATGTATGACATTGATGTACTGGTCCATTTGTATTATGATCTATTTCATTTCATTTTTATCCTTTTCATCTTTCCAAGTCCTAGTCAGAATTCTTTTGGTGAAGGTCTCCATGTGTTTAGAGTCTGCAGCTCAAGAGGTCACCCCTAAATCAATCTTCTCAATAACGAAGTCCTTCTCAATGATATTCTCAACATCTTTATTCGTTGGGGGTCTAACTAGGTCTCTACAATCCAATGCCCTATTTGATCATCCACATCTATCATTGCTTCAATTTTAAGTCTCTTGGACTTTGACGTTCTCCCCAAACACTTACTGACCATGTCCTACATTGGAATTGAGATTGTAATTACATTTTTTTTCTTGGTAAGTGAAGCACTTAACCATTTCAGAATAGTAGATGTTTCCCTAGGTGGAGGTGATTGCTGGTTAGTGATGACAACAACTATGGTGTTTATAGAGTCCTCATCTTCTTGAGTTTCCTTTCCTTTATTAGTAGCTCTAAAAATGAGCTCATCTTGCATCTGAGAATCCATCATCCCTTGAACTTCTTCTTCAGAGTCCAAATCTATTACAAGTGGACTTGTATGGAGTGTCTAACTATTCTTCTTCCTATTAGATCCTTTGACAGGAGCAAGGGAGGAAGTTAGAGAATAGTCTCTTAAGTTTGCAATTTTGATTTTCTCGGTCCTTTGTTTCTCATTACCTACAATATCAATAGCCATGTTAGAAGAGGGAAGAGATACTTGTGAAGTTGTATGAGTTTGACCAACTTTTCTATTCTTAGGTGCAGAAATGGGCTGCTGTCCAAAACAATGGTCTTTTATCCATCTTTTTGTCTGCCTATTCACATTGAAGGTTCTGGCTTGAATGTTGTCATCTCCTTTTCTATCCCAATAAAATTTTGGGATAGGTTTCCCTTGTATCTTCTCATTGAGCTCAAGACCATCAACTTCTTCATCTTCCTCCTCTTATACATTAGAGACATTCATGGATAGACATATTGTCACAATCTGTTGAACTGTGAACCTTGACCACAATCTCCTTATGATTTCTAATTCATCATCACAGTTCTCCTAGTAGTATTCTAGTTGAGGTTCATGACAAAAATCAGTCTAAACATTGAATTTTTCTATGGAAAATCTTTCGCTATCAAATTTACATCTAGCAACATATAACTGCAAATTGAACTTCTTGAATTCAAGTTCAATATTTAAGGTATCTAAAATAGATCTGCAACTATAATATCTAAGCTCTACTGGAAAGACAACTCCAAACTTCCCTTCACTTATCTTATCAATATAGCCGAGCTGTCGATTGAATTCTATCAAAATATAACTATCCAAAGCATACCTGGGTAACCTGAAACATTCACCCTGAAAACAACCAACTCTAATATAAGTGAACTAAGAAAACTAGATGAAGAAACTACCATAGATACCTACAAATTCCATTACTTTTGTTGACAATCTCTTGTTTATGTTACCGTGCAGCTCATGAACCAATCTACCTACAAAAATATCATTCCACCTCATGAATTTTTCAGCATATCTCTACTGATGCAAGTGAGGATAGTATTCATAAACCCTTATCCCATCAAAAATGGGTCCATGGTGTAAGACTTTCTAGTCTTGAGTGCACGCAAGCATATAAAATAGGTATGAGGACATATAAAAACAACTCATCCTTGCAAATCCATTTAAGCTCTCATGTAGTCTCTCTGCAACAACTTGTCCCCAATCTAGATAAGCGCTTCCATTCAACATGACTTGAATGTAGAAATACATCCAGTCTTCCCAATAAAAGGCATGAGCATTTCCCTTGAATCTGTTCAACAAAATAACAATATCCCACACTTCTATTATAAAATTCTCTCTAGTGAGTGGCCTCGATAACTTATAACCTCATTTTTGAATCTTTAACAACCAGTTTCTAGCAATTACGCTTCTGTAGGTGCTCTTCTTCTCAAAAAAGAAAGAGTATAAAGTACCAATGGTCCAATCTTCATATGGTTCCTTATGAGGAATTCCCATGGCTGCCATTGCGGTCTTCCTATCAATTGTCAATGACACCTCACCATTGATAGCCCTAATACACTTGTGTTCTACATCATACCGGTTCATACATTCTAAAGCCAACTCTGGGCATGGTTCCGCAACAGGAAATGCAACAACCTCAATCAGACTACTTCTTACAATTTTCTCCATCATGGAATTTTGGGCTAGATTCTTAACTATTTCAAGGAGATTAGTGAGGTTTGCTTGTGCTAGTGAAGTGTCACCCATCTTTGGAAGTGAACTAACCAAATAGGAAGTATGACCCAATTTTGGCAGAGTTGGCCTCATGATGGCCCCTCTCATATTTATCAAACAATTTGGGGGATAAAATGAATTGCACTATACAACAAAGGAAACAGACAACAACTAGCTTCTAAGCAAGAAAATACAACAGAAGAAGAAACAATTGAAACTAACCTGATCCTGACAGCAAATTCTTGAAACCTTTTGAGTGCAGAAACAATACCTCTGACTTCCTTCTCTTTCACGGCTACTAAGAAGGTACTAGAAAGACTGCTAACTTTTTCAACAAAAGTGAGTAAAATCTCACTCAAATCCTAGCTAGCTATACTAATTAAGTAAGCTCATGTGAATCGACACCTGATTTGATGAATATCTGACATGCATTTAATTTTGGGTCATTCAACTACATGTCACACAAATTGCCATGATTGTTTGCCATAATTAGTAACTAACATTTTGAACTACCCAAAATATTCCCTTTCCCGCCACCATTTTCCCTCCATGATTTATGCACCACTTCTAACTGAAGCCTTGAACTATGAATTTCAAACTTTGAACCTTGACCCAAGAACCAAAAGGTTCAAGTTCAACTTTGAGGAAGAATATAGAAAAGAACATAAAATAGTCTTCATGACATAACATAAAAAGACAATAAACAAACAAAGACATAACTGACGCACAACCAACTTCGAACCTTGAACCTTGAACCAAAAGGTTCAAAGGTTCAAATTCAATATAAACTTTCAACAAAGTGTTCGCCTTTACCATGAAACAAAGCCGCAAAGATAACTATGTTTAAAGTGAACTTTGAACTTGAACTTGTAACTAAGGCAAGGTTCAATGACTAGAGTTCAAAAGAAGGAAATACACAGCCGAAAAGAAAAATAAAACTTAAAGGATGACTTTGAATTGATACTCAAAGAAAGTAGAGAAGACTAAAATTGGCTCTGACTAGGGACTAGGATGACAAGGAACCAAGACATGAACCCCAGTATCTCTGGTTTCAAAAACAAGCCTTAAATCAAAAGTACCAAAACAAAAACAAAACAAAACCAAAATAATTAACCAAACACAACAAAATTTATGTACAAGACCTGCAGGGGACTCCTGCTTACTATTGATATAATTTCAAATCCTGCCCATTATAGGATAGGGGAAGAAAAATACCATCCTGGTATGCTAGTTTCAAATAATTAGGGCCTTTTACCTCTTGAATTAAGAATGATCCTTTCCATAGTGACTCGAACTTCTCATGTGCTCCTTTTGGTTCTCTTCTTCTATCCCAAATTAAAATATGATCACCTTGCATAAATTTTTGTGGCCTGGCTCTCTTGTCAAATATTTTCTTGATCTACACTTGATGTTTTTTAATCCGATCGACCAATTTATCTCTTTCTTCTTCAATCTTCATTAAATGCATAACCCTCTTCTCCAGAGAATCTTGAAATATGCATCTTCAACAACTATTTGTTAAATTTTTGAAAAGGGTGTAGTTTCAAATGCTTCGGCTTTGTTTTAGACCTCAAGGGTTTAAGGGTTTTTAATTTTAGATCCTCTTGTGTTTGTTTTAAACCCTTTGGTTTCTAATCTTTCGTTACTTTATTCACTTAAGTAATGGGTCATGGGGTCATAGGAAGTGTCCCCCCCTTGTTGTTTGCCTAGGCGGTTATGTTAATTTATCAAAAAAATTTATGCCTTGTATGTCTCTCTCTTAAAGTTGTTGGGCCCAGTAACTAGTGCATATCTCACGGGTGGATCCACGACTCGCATTATTTTGCTAGGCGAAGTTGCACGTAATTTAAAACCAGCGAAGTTATGAAAATGACATGGCATGCCACACAGATGGTCCAGCTGGTTGATGATAGCAAGTAAAATGGCGGCACTCGATAGAAGTCACAATGGTCAACGGGTCAGGATTAAAGGCTAAAAGGCGGGTCCCAGAGGTGAGTCAGGTCGCAGTTAGGAGATGACTTGGCGGGTATAGCTGTCAAGAGTTTGTCGGGGCCCCGTGGCTTTCTCTTAGCAAATAAAAAAGTGACAAGTCAACTCTGAAGGTGACTGGATGCTAGGTGTTCACAGTGAGTCAGCAGGCCCACCCCTCCCAAAAGCCTTTTCAAATGGTTAAATGCCGATTAGTTTAAAAGATGATCCGACGGCCCGCGCTATTTCGCAAGGGTAAGATGCTTGTTCTTTATACCCCGCAAAATAGCGAGAGTGAACAAGAGCCATCAATGTGTCATGATGGAGGACCTAGAGGATACAACTGTCAAGAGTTTGTTGGGGCCCCATGGCTTTCTCTTAGCAAATAAAAAAGTGACAAGTCAGCTCTGAAGGTGACTGGACGCCAGGTGTTCATAGTGAGTCAGCAGGCCCACCCCTCCTGAAAGCCTTTTCAGATGGTTAAATGTCGATCAGTTTAAAAGATGATCTGACGGCTCATGCTATTTCGCAAGGGTAAGATGCTCATTCTTTATACCCCGTGAAATAGTGAGAGTGAACGAGAGCCATCCATGTGTCCGGCGATACGTGGTCTAAGAAGAAAGCTGTGGGCTCGCCAAGGTGGAATCGGCGGTATAAAGAAAGACACACGGCCAGTATCAAGTGGAATGTGAAGGAAATTTCAAGGCCAATGGTTGGGCACCATGTGGTATCATGTAGCCAATAGAGAAGCAGGACCTAGCACGGAGCCAAAGCTATTAGTTAATCTAACACTCGATCAAGTTTCTTTTGATCGGACAGTCGGTGCTATTTCGCAGGATCAAGCTGCCCGACAGTTATGCTTTGCGAAGTTGCAAAAGAGCAAAATGAAACACTTGTAGGAACGTTGTGACCCGTTGGAGCGAAAAATAAGAATTCTCATATGAATTCAATTTTGAAGAGACGGCCGAAGCATGCGGAATCAATGTTGTAGTTAAGACCCTGAGTACAATATTTGATTTCCTATCAACCGGGTGAAGATATCTTTTAAAGAATTTTGCAGAAGAGTGGATGCAGAGTTATTTTCTTCAGGTATAGAGCAAGTCGGTTCAGTTGCAGAGAAAATTATTTCAAGTGAAGAACAGGTTCTCTCGTATTCTTGTGTAGCAATTCCTGTGTATTGTTTTAGATAAGATAATTGATTTGTCACAGAATTGTTTAAAAGTGGTATTCTTTTCTTACATTTTCAAAATGGCTCCTAAAAGAGAATTTTTTGGCAAAGTTAACTATTCAAAAAGGAGTGTTTTTAATGATTTTTTAGAACTGTTGACGTTGTCAACTAATCAGACATCAAAGGCAAAAGACTTAGTGCCTAGAGCTCCCCGTTTAAAGATAGGAGAAGGACTATATGACAAGGGTAACTGGGTGAGAGACCCACAGGTTGGATTGTCTGGGTTGGGGTTATTTAAGATTGGATTTGGAATGAGAAATTCCCCAGCCCCGCAAAATAGTATTTGAGAATTAGATGTTGGAAAATTAGTAGTCCTAGGGGTGTTTATGGACATAGATTTGCTGACCCAAATTGCACTCAACTATGATTCAGTCACAAGAAGCATTTGGGATATAAATGGGAAAACCCTTGTTGAGATTAATGCTGAAGAATTCAGGAAATATTTTGGGCTTAATGAGTTCACCAATTTTCTCAAACCTATAAATTTAACATTGTTAGCCCAAATTTATGGTGCACTGAGGAGTCATCTCAGGAACGGACCTCTCAAGGAGTTTTTTGTGAAGATAGGAGGGTTAATAGTTGTAGGACCCAACACACAAGAGCCCTTTTCATTAAGTATGTTCACCCTGAGGGCTAAAGGAATGTATTGGGCACTTTGCCAAGTTTTGGGAGAAGATGCTGAAGCAAATATGCCAAATCAATACTTGTTAATGATTACTCAGATTTTGAATCCATCTCTTGCAATTACATTTGATTATGCCTCTTTTATTGCTGATGCTATCCATGGAGGATTAACAGGAATCAAGAATGGAAAGGTGGATAGGCCTTTCAGATGGTGCTCACTCCTGATGCATCTTTTTCTCTTCAAAGGTGGTGATTACTTTGCCAATGGACTGGACCTTGTTAAGGAGAAGTAAGGAGAAAAAATGCCGGTACAATTATGGAGTACTGTGTTATCATGGGATAGAGAGGATGCCAGTTTCTTGAAGTTTGACAAATAATTTACATACAAGATCAGGACTCTCCTCTGCTCAGAGAACCCAAGAATCCCCAAAGTTCTTCTGGAATTCATAAGACCAAAAGAATTTGCAAAGAACATAAAAAATGTTCATAACTGGGGTGACATTTACTTATATCCAGTCTCCACAGTTTTCAGAGTGTTTGGTTTCAGAGGCACCCCATTTTTGCTACCTTACCAGGTCCCTCTCAAAGTGGGAATTGTAGAGATCCTTAGACAAATCGATGGTTTACAAGAGGCAGAGTTGACAGGCAAGGGTAAAGGGACTATTTTCCCTGCAGCTACCATAGCCCACCAATTTGTAATAACAAAGGGAGGCTGGAATTGCTTTGAGGATTTCCTCAACCCTTATCATTTGTCCACTGCAGTGTCTAGGTGTGCTGATCCATAAGACTTCTTCAATGGTATGTTTAGAAAGAAGGTAGCATGCAGAGGTAGGCCTCATCAATTCCAGTTTCCTGAAGACCTCATAAGAAATGAGTTTGATCTAGATGAGCAAGAGCTAAGGAAAGAGAAGTCGGTGGATTATAAGAAAGCCTTGGATTTTGTGCATTAGTTTGATGCTAGCCATGACCCATTGTCTAGCTTTTTCCCTCTGGAGGAGAAAATAAAGTTTTTGATTGTTTGCTTTGAAGATGTAATGCAGACCCTGAAGGAGAAGAGGGAAGCTATAATAAGAAGCAACCTAGAGAAGGCAAGATTGATCCTAAGTAGGTCAGCTTCCAGCAAAGCAATCCCTCCTGGTGATTATACACTGCATAAGAAATCCAGTTATAGTGTGTTGATGCCTACAACATGGGAGCCCTCTACCTCCAAAGGAAAGAGGAAGATACAAGATGTCATTGACATCCAAGAAAGCTTGAAGAAGCAAAGGGTGGGGAAAGAAGTACAATCAAATACACCTTTGTATTACCCATCCCAATCCCCTATCCATATAGGAAATGAGCAAGAAGCAACTGAGCAACTCCTATAGTTAGGTAGTCTAGGGGAAATTGCCTACACTTATGATGAAGTGGAGGAAGGAATGCCAGAAGAACCCATTGCTGCTGAAATGGATATCACTACCACTAAACTCAAAGGCCAGGAGTGGGATCCTGAGATAAAATAGGCAAGTAATGCCTTCTTAGCTGATAATAATTTTGTCACATTAGAAGCATTTATGTAGTTTATATGGAAACAACACATAGATAAATATAATGCTAGATGTGAAAAGAGAAAGGCTGAGTAGCCTAATCAAGATCTAGCCCTGGTAGAAGAGGAAATAAAGCAAGAGATGATGGAAGAATTCAAAACCATCACCCCTAAGTAGGGAAGAGATATGGTAGCACAAGTTGGAGTGCTTATTTTACCCGAATGGGATATAGCAGATGCCCTGGTACTAGATGCAGTGAGAAAAGAGACTAAACCCATGGAGGGGATTACTATCAATAAGGATAATGCTACACTCGTCATGTGGTCTCTCAAGAGAAATGAGAGGAAGAAAAGAAAAGACACCTTAGGGTCAAGTTACCTTGGTGGGATGATGGTGAAGAGAGTGCAGAGTACAGGGGTAGTGGAGGCTGCTAGCACTGTGTTAGAGACTGCAAAATTTAGTGTTGCAGTAGTAGAGAAGGAAGCCAAGGAGAAGGAGGCCCTCCAAGTCAATTTGTAAACAATTTTGAAGGCTTATAACAATGCCAAGGAGGAGGTAAGAGGTAAGGATAGCATCATTGCCAAGCTGCAGAGCCATTTGACTGGACAATACCATCAAGGTGAGTCTTCAACACTGATGATCTCCTCTTCTCCTACAAGACCTCCACCTACTAGCCCTATCATTGAGTTTCCACCATCTCCAGCACCCTCCAGCTCTAAAATGGTTGAAATTACTCCTCAAGAGTTAGAAAACTTGAAACAGGCTCAGGCCTTGTATGCCAAGAAGTATGAGGAGAGAGTAAGGGTTACAATTTCTAGTTTTGCAGATACAATAAATGCCTCATTGC
Organism: Cryptomeria japonica; assembly: GCF_030272615.1. Taxonomy (NCBI): domain Eukaryota; kingdom Viridiplantae; phylum Streptophyta; class Pinopsida; order Cupressales; family Cupressaceae; genus Cryptomeria; species Cryptomeria japonica. The sequence goes on from NC_081414.1 coordinate 881,843,658, forward strand.
TCTACAACAATGTAGGTAAAATTATGTATATATGGAATGAGCTCAAGAGAGATAAGGCCATTTTGACACCTATTTTTGACAAATGGAGGCCTAGGGAGCAAGATTTAGAGTTTATGTGTGTATCCTATGATGAAGCAAGGGCCAATCCCATCATCAAATCCATTTTTGATGTCGTTAAAGTCTTAATGCAATTAGCAACAAAGGTGGATAATGTTGATAGGAAGGTTAATTTGTGCAAAAAGGAGTACACTGATCAAGTTTTTGAGTTGCTCCCAAGAGTTTTTGCTAGCTCGGATCAATTAATGGACAAACAAATGTGGCTTAAGGAGATAGAAGCTAAATTTTCAGCAAGAGTTAAAGGAATTATTGATCCAGATGATGCTTCTTTCTTTGTTTTGACAATACAAGAGATAGAGAAAATTAAGTCACATTATGGTTTTCTCAATTCAGAAGTCAACAAAATGAGAAATTCTTGGAAAAGGTTGACTAAGACCAAGGATAAAGTGATTAATTTCTCATGACTGATAGAAGAGGTGTATGGTGAGTGGACAATTAAATATGCCACCCATGATCCAGAACAGTTGGAGAGTGCCCCAGAAAAGATAGAAGAGGTTGCAATTGAATAACTTGTTGAAGAAACTGCAGAGGCCGAAAGGAGCTTGTAACTGTTTTTGCGAAAAGTTTGTAACGTCTTTATTTTGAAAGAAATTATTGTAACAAACTCTCCTCGAGAAGTTCGAAGCTTTGTGCATCCATGTTGTTATAAATGGATACCAGGACTAGAGGAAAGGGGATTGCAAAAAATTGTAAGAAAACGCTGCAGAAATTTATTTAAGCTTTTCTAAAGTTTAATGGAGAAAATTCAAAAAACTTCTTGCAATATTTTCTGAGCTTGATATTAATATACAGACCGTTGGTTTCAAGTGAAGCTTTGTGTTGTCTTCAAGTGTGTTTGCAATTTGTTTACTATTTTCATTCTGAATAATCCAGGGTTGTTCTGTTTGAATGGGATTGCAAAGCAATTTTCAGTAGGAGTGTTCACTAGCTTTTCTCTTTAGGAGGGAAATTAAAGATGCAGGGATCACTCATACCAGTAAACTCTTTGGGAGAGACTTTGAATCTTGATGATCATAGTTTAATTTGGAATGCATAAATTCTTGTAGGTGTCAGGCATATACAAGGATTAATAGAAATCAAACCAATGGGATGCGTAAAGATATTTTGTTTAAGGAGTATTATTTGAGTTTCAGTATACTTTTGAACATCCATGTCCTTTTGCTTCAACCCTTGCATCTTTTTGTATAATTGCACCTTATAATCATCTAGAAGGAACTTGTCCTTCATCTTGTCCATCATCCTTGGCCATGAGGTGATCTTAGGCAATCCTTTCTTTCCTCTATCTGCCTGCAAGTTATCCCACCACAACAATGCATGGCCCTTCATCCTAGACTTAGCAATCTTAACCATGTACTTATCTTCTACATCTTCACAATCAAAGTAATTTTCAAGAGCACTAAACCAATCAAGTAAAATTTCATCATCCATCTTACCTTCATACATTGGTAGATCAGTTCTTATCTTTGAGTCTCCACTTTTGACTGCTTTGAGCAACTTTGCCATCCTTGCTTCTTCAGGATCCAACCTCTCTTCTCTTGGTGTTTCTTCTTCTTCATGCTCTTCCTCTCCTCCTTTATCTACCAAGTTCCTCAATCTTTCCATCTCTTCTTTCATCCTTCTATTTTCTGCTATTTGTTCTCTTACCAACTTTGCAAGCTCTACATTTGTCATCCTCTGAGGCATCTCTTCTTCTTCAGCCATCTTTGTTTTCCTACTATAGGGAATCAACTCTGGAAGTCTTCTACAAAGGATTCAACCCACAAGAATTCAAAGAACCTTCTTAAACACAAACTCCTATGCTCTGATACCAATCTGATGTAGAGACAAGAGAATCTAATACAAATTTGCAAATAAAAGGTGTATTTTGGACCCAAACCCCTTACACTCCTCAGGTGTCTCAAATGCACTCAATGCCTCAATAGGCTCAAAACCTAACACCACCTAAACCAGGTGTGTCTCCTGCCTCCACATACTTCAAAGGACCTCAAAAAATATGATTCAAAGACTTTCTAAAACCCTAAGCCTCTCTAGCTTCAACACAAACTCAATACATTTATTCAACCAAGCATCTAGCCCTTCAAATTGGGTAATTTCCCTTTAACTCAAAACTTTTCCAAAAAACTTGCCCAAAAAAATTACATATTTAGACACCCATTTGGATGTTACACAACATATCAAAAAATCAATATAGGTTGTTTTGGATGGACCCTTTGCTGTCCTCAAATGTGCCCCTTTTTAGCCTTAAAAACCACCCACTTTACAAAGGAAGTACCAACAAAACTTAGCACCAGGTTGCAAAACTTTTTACAGTATTCAATTAGGTTCCCAAACAAAGGATTTTATAGGTTTTATGGCTTGATTCAACTTCTAAGTGTCCAAACTCTAAAACCTTCCTTAAATCACCTTCTAAACTAGGGCTTGCTTAAAATCACGCCTCCAATCACTTCTCTGATCAAATGAAGGTTGTTTCACTATTAAATTGGTGCCCTCTACTGATTCCAATCATAAAAGATAGCCCTCCAATGGCTACTTTAGTGGCTGCTACACTCTAGCCACCATCCCCATGCTCCAATCAACCAACAAATTCACCATTTGTGAGTGATCACTTTGAAAAACCACTTCAATCCTGCACTTTCATGTTAGTTTGATATGATACAACATTATTTTCCATCCCCAAGTCACAGTAAGCACATAAAGGGGATGGATTATATATTCATACTTGAGAAAACAAGGAAAATCAGACTTTTAAAACAGGACAGTCAATATAAATCCTTAGATCAGATTAAAAATGATATAAAATGCTTCAGATCATGCACATTAAATTCCTATCAACCTTCCTCAATGATTAGAACTCAAAGATCATCAAAGGAATGCAAGTTTTTAAAGGAAAATCAAGGTTTTTGCATTAAAACTGTCTCAGTCCGTACAACAGCACCTCCAGTCCGTACCATCTGTACTTTCCTCTCTTTTTTCCATCATAAATGATGAATACAACTTCCCCAACCAACCCAAAGTGGTTAGAGGGGTTTACAAATTCAATAAGACTTAAAAACTCAATTTCCCTCCAAAATGCTACTAAACGTTGGAATACAAAGATTTGAATTTTCCAACTTTATTTAATACATTCTATTTGCTAAAATCATTCCAGATCAATGGAATTTTATTTCATATACCTAAATAACCCTACCAAAGACCCTACTAACCATTCTAGACCCTTGAAACACTATTGGCCTACTTGACACCATATTTTGTCTTAGGTCCCTTATCAAGACTTATTACATTTAAATCAAATTGAGCATTACATAGAGCCATTATTGGCTTCAAAACATTCCAATTCACTTTCAAGGATGCTCTGGGGTCTTTGTTCATGTTTATAATCTCCTTGGTCTCAAGTGGACTCTTGGATGCTCCTGCATCAGTGACCTTGGATAAGGCACTGGTATTGATTGAAGTTGTTTATTGCATGTTTTGTTGATCGAAATGCTGAATCTAAGTATAACTCCATTCTTTGTTTTCAGTTAATTTCAAGGTGAATAGATCCATTGGTTTTTAGGACTAGTTTGTTGTGGGTTTATATTTAAAAGTGTGAATTTAATTCACAAAGGTATACTCACCTAGGCTCTAAGTTAGTCCGAAGTGTAGAAGGTCAATCCAAACCTTGTCATATGTTGTCTTGAGAATTTCCTTATTGTTGATGTCTTTTCCGCACCAAGTTCAAATCATATTATTTTAAGGATGTTCAAAGAGAATCAAATTTTGAAGACAACAAAAGTGGCGACTTTGCTAGGGAGAGTTACAATAAAGATATAAGCGCAGATCTGTGTTGAGGCTTATAAAGAAAATTGTTGTGTGTTTGTGGACTAAATTGCTTGTTTTCCAAATTCCCATAGTTTTGTGGGTGGCGACTCTATTACTTTTGAACCAGTCCTTGTGAGATACAAATATTTCTAAAAGGAAGACAAGTGAGATGCAAGGAGCAAAAAATATGAGATCATTCATGAAGAAACATCCTCGTGAAACCTTGCAAGAAGGTCTGCCAGAACAGTCATGGAGAGGCCAGAAGAGATCTGTGTTACATGAGCCATCGAATGCTGCTTCGGTGCAAAAAAACAACAATACTGGTAAGATGCCTGATCGACCTATTTATGCAAAGTCTAGTTCATCTTCTAGAGATTCAGAACATGATAACTTAGGTTTCCATTCGAGATTGTTTGGAAATATTGATAATGCACCCATTTTGAATCAAGATCTATCTCATGTTAGTGTTTCTGCAAGAGATAGAACCAGTTCAAATGCAATTAGACACTCTGTTCCTAGAACAATTGATGGGAACATTAGTCTGATTGACATAGATCAAGTTAATGTATCAGACTCTGAAGAAAACTTCCCTGATGAAGAAAAAGTATCTCAAGAGATTGAAGACTTAAAAAAGAGAGTCCATCACTTAATCTCCCTAAGAGCCCAAAAGGAGGCAAATAAGGAGAAGGAAGTTAAAGCCAAATTAATGGAGAGGGATAGGCTCCTTAGACAGATAGCTGATCTTGAAATACTCGCTAAGGAGAAAGAAAAAAGTGATGAGGAAGGCCCTGTGATTAGAGAAATTCTAATCCCCAAAACTAAACAAGCCTGCAAGTCAGTAGCTCAACCAACTAGGGAAATATTTAATGATTCTCAGCTTCCTAAAGCTAATATGGATAAAGGAAAGTAGAAGTGGGTAGATGATGGGATAGAATCTAAAACTGCAGAAGAGATCTCTCATAGGCTTTTAGCACATGAGAGAGAAATGGAAAGGATGAGGAAAGAAAAGGAAGATCTCCAAATGGAATTGGAAAAGGCTGAGTTAGAAGCAGCGAATCAAGAAGTGAAAAGAAAGATTAATTACTTAAAGGCTCCCCCTATTACATTCCCATCAGAAGATCTTGGCAAGCCTAACCCCCAACACATTTCCTTTCCTCAGGTTAATGCTCAACCTGCAGTACAAGCTAATATTGCCTCGGTAAGCCAAATACCTATGAACAAACAATATACCCAAGCACCTCAATCTCCAATCCCAAAAACTAAAATGACCATGGGAAATAATAGTGCTATTACCCCTTTTCAAAGGAGACCAATTAATTTAGAACAATATAGATAATTGTTTTTTGATGGGATCCTGGGATATCCAAATCATGTTCCCACTAAGCTAAGAGATAGACTCCATAAATTTGCTGGGAACAATGCAATTAGTGCTGAGGAACATCTGAAATCTTTTGGGGATCTAATAAACGATTATGAGATAGCAGATGGAGATGTTATTATGAAACTATTTGTTCAATCCCTGGTTGATGATGCAAGAGATTGGTACAGAGGTCTTCCAGTAAATAGCATAGGGTCATGGGAAGATTTTAAAAATTGCTTCCAAGAGCAGTATGGTGACAACACTAATGTGAGTTTCATGCTAAATGAATTCAACAATATTAGAAAATCTGAAAATGAAATGGTCACTGATTTCAATGCCAGATTCCAGAAGGCCATGCACAGATTGTATCAAGTGATGAGGCTAGATGATAACATGTGTCTTAATACATATTACAATGCATTTGATTCTAAGATGGCCTATATCTTGAGAGATAAAAATCCCCATAACTTGAGAGATGCTTTTAGAATTGCCATAAATGTAGAAAGTAATAGAAAAGCATTTGGGAAGTTAGGAAGGAGGACAGATGGTAGATTATGGCAAGAAACTAAACAACAACCTAATAAAGTTGCTAAAGAGGATGATAAAATAGAGAAATTGGTTACTGCTATGAAAGATTTGACTACCAAGGTTAACAAGAATGATAAACCTCATTATAATTGGCAAGATAGACCCCCTAGATTGCATGATATGCCATATAATACCAATTGGAAGGATGGTAAACCCCAAATTGAGAAGCCTAAAATTACCCAAAGTCAAGATACACTAGATCCCTTGAAAGGGAAAATTGTTCACAATATAGAAAATACTCCTTGGTGTATTGCTTGTGATTGACCACATTCTCCTCATCAATGTGCAGTGGCTCAAGCTCTTGAAGAATCTATGAAACCAGAGGTAGAGCCTGACATTAATATGTTTGAAACCATCATAGAAAGTGATGAGGAATCCATGCAAAGTGAATACAGTGATGTGTTGGATAATGAAAGGCTAGTACAAGGACAACTAGCCTTGGATTGGCATCCTACATTGAATGTGGTAACAATTGAAGATGAGGAGGTTCATCTTAGGAGGCCCAGTGAAGAAGAAGTTAGAAATCTCACTAAGGCTGCCATTGCCAAAGCAAAACATAACTATAACCTGAGAAGCACCAAGAGAGACACTGATCAGGGTGAGCCGGGTTCTATGTTCGTAAAGGAAGTTACTAAAAAAGGGGCATCAAATAGTGCTACTACTGTTCCCAAGGTCGGTCAAGAAAAGGGGGAACAAGTTAAGGATGTAAATAAAGGCAAAGATGATAAAAATATTGATGATGTACAAGGAGCAGAGACAGTGAAAAGGGCAAGTCAATTCAAAATAGAAAAAGTTAGGGTTAATACTGAAAAATGTAATAGTTCTACATTTGATATGGCTCAAGCTTTAACTCAAATGAAGGTCACTGTTCCATTAGTAGAATTGCTAAAGATTAAAGAACATAAGGATGTAGCTTTGTCTTTATTCTCTAGTATATCTGATAGTGACACAATATTACCCACCGGTTTAGCTGAAGTTGGAAAGGATCAAGAGTTCCAAACCCCAGAGGTTTACGTTGGAACCACTATTACTTAGGAGCCGTCTCAGGTAGATCCCTTCTATGTTACCTTGTTAGTTAATAACCGGTTGATTAAAAACTGCATGATAGATTCGGGAGCTACTGCTAATGTAATGCCCTATGGTGTTATGAAAGAGTTAGGGTTATCAGTAACCACTGTGTATGGGAAGTGCTATGCCATGGATAATAGAGAGGTGCTTGTGATAGGTACGATGAAAGATATAGAAGTAAAAATAGCAGCATTCCTTGAAGCCACTTACAAAATGGATGTTATTGTTACTGACACTAAACCCCACTATGGTATGTTACTTTCCAGACAATGGGCAGCAGTAGTAGGCGGAAATGTTCAACTGGACTTATCCTATGCCACTATTCCTATTAATGGTAATCAGGTCAAATTATATAGAGAGCCATGAGCTCCTAGGGTAATTGAAAATGTAGACCCTGGTATGCTTAATTGTATGATTGATGTAGATCTAGATAACTTTAGACTGCAACCAATTTTACCTCAATTGAAAAATATTGACCCTATTGTGGCTGAGCTACAAGCCCAATAGTACGGATTGTGGCAAATGTATTTTGACGAAGCTTGCTCTAAAGAAGGATCTGGAGCAAGGGTTCTTTTTGTGTCCCCATCAGGTATAACTTTTGAGTATTCATTTTTATTGGCATTCCAGTGCACACATAATATTGCAGAGTATGAAGCCCTGTTACTAGGACTTGAGGTTGCAAAAAGGTATGGAATCTAACTGTTGAAAGTAATGGGGGATTCAAAATTGGTTGTTTCTCAGGTGAGATCTAAATATGCATCCAAGAATGATAGATTAAAGTAGTATAAGCATGCTGTTTGGGATGTTATTGAGCATTTTGATGCATTTTCTATTAATTGGATAGAGCGAGCAAAAAATATTATGGCAGATTTCTTAGCTAATGTTGCTTTGAAAAATGATGATGCAACGCTAACCAGTATTTCCACTGTGGAAATAAAATTTAGGCCTGCTATTCCTGATAATGTGTACAATTGGCAAGTTTTTGTTGATGATGAAGACATTCTTAGGTTTATCCAATGTGTTGATGATTATGATGGACAAAAGATTGATTGTAATGCATTGGTGGAAGTGGTAGACAATAGAGAGACAGTATTTGGAAATGATGTGGTCCAGTTGGAAACTAATGAGATACCTAAAGGGCTAGTGGAGTTGGAGAGCATGTTTAGTTATAATGATAGTCATTTACATCAGTAGTCTACCACGAAGTTGGAAGAGTTAGAGGAGGTAAACCTAGGGACAAAATCATCCCCTAAGTTGGTATATATTGGAAAGAAACTACCCCCTCATGTCAGGACTAACCTTATTAATTTATTGAAAAGGTATAAGCATGTCTTTTCTTAGTCTTATGAAGACCTAAAGGTGTATAGACAAGATCTTTTTCAGCATGAAGTTCCTTTACTTCCAGATGCTAAGCCTTTCAGACAGAAACAAAGGCCTATCAATCCCTTGTTAGAAACTAAAATGCAACAAGAGTTGACCAAATTAAGAGAAGGGGGGATTATCAAACCAATAAGGCATTCTTCATGGGTCTCCAATTTGGTCCCAGTGAGGAAGAAGAATGGAGACATCAGATTGTGTGTAGATTTTAGGAATTTAAATGTTGGTTCCTTGAAAGATAACTACTCATCCCCAAATATGGAAGCCATGCTACAAAGAGTGACAGGATGTGATCTTTTATCCATGATGGATGGTTTCTCAGGATATAATCAAGTGTTGGTAAAGGAGTTAGAATAGTTTAAGACAACTTTCACTGCTCCATGGGGAACTTATGTATATGTGAGAATGCCATTTGGATTAAAAAATGCAGGAGCTACATTTCAGAGAGCTATGGATGTAGCTTTCAAAGAATTCATAAACATCATCATGGTGGTTTATCAAGATGATCTAACTTGTTTGTCTAAGAAAGCTAATGATCATTGTGGACATCTAGAGAAGGTGTTCAATAAATCCTTGGAATTTGGTGTATCATTAAATCCCAAGAAATGTCATTTTGGGGTCACTGAGGGAAAGCTACTGGGACACATAGTTTCCAAGGAGGGGGTAAGAATAGACCCTGAGAGAATTGAAGCAATTAATAAGGTGTCTGAACCTAAAAATGTGAAAGGTATCCAATCCTTTTTAGGTAAAGTAAATTTTGTCAGGAGATTCATTGCAAACTTCGCAGAGATAGTGAAGCCTATCGTCAAATTGCTTAAGAAGGATACAAAATTTTATTGGGATCAAGAAGCTTCAAAAGCTTTTGCTGAGATTAAGAAGGAAATCTAGGAGGCACCAGTGTTGAAATCCCCTAATTATAGTAAGCCTTTTTCTCTGTTTTCTTTTGCTTCATATCATACGGTGGTTGCATTATTATTACAAAAGGACAATGAAGGATATGAACATCCCATAGCCTTCTATAGTAAGTCTTTGTAGGTGGTAGAACTAAAATATGAAACCATGGAGAAACAAGCTTATGCCCTAGTTAAAGCTGTTAAGGCTTTTAGGCCATATGTGGTGAATGCAAATATCATTGCCTATGTCCCACATGCTGCAATTAAAGATATTTTGTCTCAGTCCGAGGTTACTAGGAAGAGATGTAGATGGATTAATAGAATTGAGGAATTCAACTTGGAGATAAAGATCACCAAATTGGTGAGAGGTTTAGGTTTGGCTAAGCTCATGATTGAGTCAAATCTCATGAATGTAGAGATACATAATGTTGAAGTTAGAGATGCTTTAGTCACTAGTATTGAGAGGCAACCCTGGTACACAGAGATAGTCCAAATTTTGAGAGGTGCTACATTCCCAAAAGAAATGACACATAATCAGAAAAGAACTCTGAAACTCAAGTCCCAAAAATATGTGCTCATTCAGGGTGACCTTTTCTGGAGGAAAAGAGATGGTGAGTTACTAATGTGTTTGGATGAATTTCAAGCTAAACAACTGTTGACTAAGATGCATGATGGAGTATGTGGAGGTCACTACTCTGCTAAGACTACTGCTGGTAAAATAATCCGAGCTGGATATTATTGGCCCACTTTATTTAAAGATACTCATGCATATGTTTGGAAATGTGACCCATGTCAGAAATTCTCATCCAAGCTCAAGTATGAAGGAGCCCTACCCCTAAATCCAGTCTCTGTAGAAGCTCCTTTTGTCTAGTGGGGCATTGATTTTATTGGAGAGATTGTTGAGAGGCTAGGGAGAGGTCATGGATGGATCATAGTGGCCATTGATTATTTCACCAAGTGGATAGAAGCCATCTCTACAAGAAGAGATACTAGTAAAGTGGTCATTGATTTCTTGATGGATAATGTTGTAACTAGATTTGGAACACCTGCAAAATTGGTGATGGATAATGCCATGTGTTTTAGATCAGAAGAGTTTGTAGGCTTTTGTACTAGTCATGGTATACTCATGCCATACTCTTCACCTTATCACCCTCAGGGGAATGGACAAGCAGAATCCAACAATAAAAGCCTGTTGAATATCATCAAGAAAATCCTAGACGAGAATAAAAGATCTTGGGATCAAAAACTGAAGTTAGCTCTGTGGGCAGATAGAATATCAGTTAAGAAATCCATTGGAATGTCACCTTTTGAATTAGTCTATGGCACCCAAGCCAGGTTGCTAGTAAATAACCTTCTTCCAGTGTATAAGTTTTTGCAAAATGAGGACATGGAGGTATCTGAACCAATGGAAAATAGAATGATCCAAATTGTAGAAATGGAGGAGCTAAGGACTTCTGCCCATAAGAGAAATAAGAAGATCCAGTTGTAGTCAAAGTATCTTTTTGATAAAAGGACATCACTAAGGAATTTTCAAATTGATGACATGGTTCTTCAGTGGAATGCAAAAGGACAGGATAAGGGAAAGCATAAGAAATTTGAATCACTATGGATTGGCCCTTTTGTGGTTTGTGACTTAAATGGTAAGGATTCATATTTCTTGAAGAATATGGATGATGAAATGCAGGAATTTCCAGTGCATGGACAATTCGTAAAGCATTATTTCTCTTAATGTCCATGCACAGTAGGTCCTTTATTTTGTACATATTTTGTTCCTTTCTTGCTTTTCTATTTTGGTCTGTGTTTTGGTTTGTTTCTCCAGAGTTTCTGAGTTTTCTTGTGTTGACCTTGCGATCAACCATCCCTAGTCAAAGCCGCTGTTATCACTGATTAAAAATGGGCTTTTCTCTTCCCATGATTGGCTATGGTTTGTTAAATTTTTGAAAAGGGTGTAGTTTCAAATGCTTCGGCTTTGTTTTAGACCTCAAGGGTTTAAGGGTTTTTAATTTTAGATCCTCTTGTGTTTGTTTTAAACCCTCTGGTTTCTAATCTTTCGTTATTTTATTCACTTAAGTAATGGGTCATGGGGTCGTAGGAAGTGTCCACCCCTTATTGTTTGCCTAGGCGGTTATGTTAATTTATCAAAAAAATTTATGCCTTTTATGTCTCTCTCTTAAAGTTGTCGGGCCTAGTAACTAGTGCACAACTCGCGGGTGGATCCATGGCTCGCGTTATTTTGCTAAGCGAAGTTGCGCGTAATTTAAAACCAGCGAAGTTGTGAAAATGACATGGCATGCCACATAGATGGTCCAGCTAGTTGATGATAGCGAGTAAAATGGCGGCACGCGACAGAAGTCACAATGGTCAGTGGGTTAGGATTAAAAGCTAAAAGGCGGGTCCCAGAGGTGAGTCAGGTCGCAGTTAGGAGATGACCTAGCGGGTACAGCTGTCAAGAGTTTGTCGGGGCCCCGTGGCTTTCTCTTAGCAAATAAAAAAGTGGCAAGTCAGCTCTGAAGGTGATTGGACGCTAGGTGTTCATAGTGAGTCAGCGGGCCCACCCCTCCCGAAAGCCTTTTCAGATGGTTAAATGTCGATCACTTTAAAAGATGATCCAATGGCCCATGCTATTTCGCAAGGGTAAGATGCTTGTTCTTTATACCCCACGAAATAGCGAGAGTGAATGAGAGCCATCCACGTGTCCGGCGACACGTGGTCTTAGAAGAAAGTTGTGGGCCCACCAAGGTGGAACTGGTGGTATAAAGAAAGACACGTAGCCAGTATCAAGTGGAATGCAAAGGAAATTTTAAGGCCAATGGTTGGGCACCACGTGGTATCATGTAGCTAATAGAGAAGCGGGACCCAGCATGGAGCCAAAGCTGTTAGTTAATCTAATGCTCGATCAAGTTTCTTTTGATCGGACGGTCAGCGCTATTTCGCACGATCAAGCTGCCCGACAATTATGCTTCACGAAGTTGTGAAAGAGAAAAATGAAACACTTGCAGGAACATTGTGACCCGTTGGAGCAAAAAATACGAATTCTCATATGAATTCAATTTTGAAGGGACAGCTGAAGCATGCCGAATCAATGTTGTAGTTAAGACCCTGAGTACAATATTTGATTTCCTATCAACCGAGTGAAGATATTTTTAAAGAATTTTGCAGAAGAGTGGATGCAAAGTTATTTTCTTCAGGTATAGAGCAAGTTGGTTTAGTTGCAGAGCAAATTCCTTCAAGTGAAGAATAGGTTCTCTCGTATTCTTGTGTAGCAATTCCTATGTATTGTTTTAGATAAGATAATTGATTCGTCACAGAATTGTTTAAAAGTGGTATTCTTTTCTTACGTTTTCAAAATGGCTCCTAAAAGAGAATTTTCTGGCAAAGTTAACTATTCAGAAAGGAGTGTCTGTGATTATTTTTTAGAACAGTTGATGTTGTCAACTAATCAGGCATCAAAGGCAAAAGAATTAGTGCCTAGAGCTCCCCATTTAAAGATAGGAGAAGGACTGTATGACAAGGGTAACTGGTTGAGAGACCCATAGGTTGGATTGTTTAGGTTGGGGTTATTTAAGATTGGATTTGGAATAAGAAATTCCCCAGCCCCGCAAAACAATATTTGGGAATTAGATGTTGGAAAATTGGTAGTCCCCGGGGTGTTTATGGACATAGATTTGCTGACCCAAATTGCGCTCAACTATGATTCAGTCACAAGAAGCATTCAGGATATAAATGGGAAAACCCTTGTTGAGATTAATGCTGAAGAATTTAGGAAAGATTTTGGGCTTAATGAGTTCACCAATTTTCTTGAACCTATAAATTTCACATCGTTAGCCCAAATTTATGGTGCACAAAGTAGTCATCTTAGGAACGGACCTCTCAAGGAGTTTTTTGTGAAGATAGGAGGGTTAATAGTTGTAGGACCCAACACACAAGAGCCCTTTTCATTAAGTATGTTCACCCTGAGGGCTAAAGGAATGTATTGGGCACTTTGCCAAGTTTTGGGAGAAGATGCTGAAGCAAATATGCCAAATCATTACTTGTTAATGATTGCTTAGATTTTGAATCCTTCTCTTGCAATTACATTTGATTATGCCTCTTTTATTACTGATGCTATCCATGGAGGATTAATAGGAATCAAGAATGGGTGGATAGGCCTTTCAGATGGTACTCACTCTTGATCCATCTTTTTCTCTTCAAAGGTGGTGATTACTTTGCCAGTGGATTGGACCTTGTTAAGGAGAAGGAAGGAGAAAAAATGCTGGTACAATTATGGAGTACTGTGTTATCATGGGATAGAGAGGATGCCAGTTTCTTGAAGTTTGACAAATACTTTGCATCCAAGATCAGGACTCTCCTCTTATCAGAGAACCCAAGAATCCCCAAAGTTCTTCTCGAATTCATAAGACCAAAAGAATTCGCAAAGAACATAAAAATTGTTCATAACTGGGGTGACATTTACTTATATCTAGTCTTTATAGTTTTCAGAGTGTTTGGTTTCAAAGGCACCCCATTTTTTCTACCTTATTAGGTCCCTCTCAAAGTGGGAATTGCAGAGATCCTTAGACAAATCAGTGGTTTACAAGAGGCAAAGTTGCCAGGCAGGGGTAAAGGGACTATTTTCCCTGCAGCTACCATAGCCCACCAATTTGTAATAACAAAGGGAGGTTGGAATTGCTTTGAGGATTTCCTCAAGCCTTATCATTTTTCCACTGCAGTGTCCAGGTGTGCTGATCTAGAAGACTTCTTCAATGGTATGTTTAGAAAGAAGGTAGCATGCAGAGGTAGGCCTCATCAATTCTAGTTTCCTGAAGACCTCATCAGAAATGAGTTTGATCTAGATGAGCAGGAGCTAAGGAAAGAGAAGTGGGTGGCTTATAAGAAAGTCTTGGAATTTGTGCATCAGTTTGATGCCAACTATGACCCATTGTTTAGCTTTTTCCCTCTGGAGGAGAAAATAAAGTTTTTGATTGTTTGCTTTGAAGATGTAATGTAGATCCTGAAGGAGAAGAGGGAAGCTGTAATCAGAAGCAACCCTAAGAAGGAAAGAATGATCCTAAGTAGGTTAGCTTCAAGCAAAGCAATCCCTCTTGGTGATTATACACTGCATAAGAAATCCAGTTATAGTGTGTTGATGCCTACAACAAGGGAGCCCTCTAGCTCCAAAGGAAAGAGGAAGATACAAGATGTCATTGACATCCAAGAAAGCCCAAAGAAGTAAATGGTGGGGAAAGAAGTACAATCAGATACACCTTTGTATTCCCCATCCCAATCCCATATCCATATAGGAAATGAGCAAGCAGTAGCTGAGCAACTCCTACAGTTAGGTAGTCTAGGGGAAATTGCGTACACTTATGATGAAGTGGAGGAAGGAATGCCAGAAGAACCCATTGCTACTGAAATGGATATCACTACCACTAAACTCAAAGGCCAGGAGTGGGATCCTGAGATAAAACAGGCAAGTAATGCCTTCTTAGCTGATAATAATTTTGTCACATTAGAAGCATTTATGTAGTTTATATGGAAATAGCACAGATAAATATAATGCTAGATGTGAAAAGAGAAAGGCTGAGCAACCTAATAAAGATCCAGCCCTGGTAGAAGAGGAAATAAAGCAAGAGATGATGGAAGAATTCAAAATCACCACCCCTGAGTAGGGAAGAGATATGGTAGCACAAGCTGGAGTGCTTATTTTACCTGAATGGGATATAGCAGATGCCCTGGTACTAGATGCAGTGAGAAAAGAGACTAAACCCATGGAGGGGATTACTTTCAATAAGGATAATGCTGCACTTGTCATGTGGTCTGTCAAGAGAAATCAGAGCAAGAAAAGAAAAGACACCTCAGGGTCAAGTTACCTTGGTGGGATGATGGTGAAGAGAGTGCAGAGTACAGGGGTAGTGGAGGTTGCTAGCACTGTGTTAGAGACTGCAAAATTTAGTGTTGCAGTAGCAGAGAAGGAAGCCAAAGAGAAGGAGGCCCTCCAAGTCAAGTTGGAAACAATTTTGAAGGGTTATACCAATGCCAAGGAGGAGGTAAGAGGTAAGGATAGCATCATTGCCAAGCTGCAGAGCCAGTTGACTGGACAATACCATCAAGGTGAGTCTTCAACACTGATGATCTCCTCTTCTCCTGCAAGACCTCCACCTACTAGCCCTATCATTGAGTTTCTACCATCTCCAGCATCCTCCAACTCTAAAACGGTTGAAATTACTCCTCAAGAGTTAGAAAACTTGAAACGGGCTCAGGCCTTGTATGCAAAGAAGTATGAGGAGAGAGTAAGGGCTACAATTTCCAGTTTTGTAGAAACAATAAATGCCTCATTGCTCTAGAAAAATGTAGGTAAAATTATGGATATATGGAATGAGCTTAGGAGAGACAAGGCCATTTTGACACCTATTTTTGACAAATGGAGGCCTTGGGAGCAAGATTTAGAGTTTATGTGTGTATCTTGCGATGAAGCAAGGGCCAATCCCATCATCAAATCCATTTCTGATGTTGTTAAAGTCTTAATGCAATTAGCAGCAGAGGTGGATAATGTTGATAGGAAGGTTAATTTGTGCAAAAAGGAGTACATTGATCAAGTTTTTGAGTTGCTCCCAGGAGTTTTTGCTACCTCGGATTAATTAAAGGACAAAAAAATGTGGCTTAAGGAGATAGAAGCTAAATTGTTAGCAAGAGTTAAAGGAATTATTGATCTAGATGATGCTTGTTTCTTTGTTTTGACAATACAAGAGATAGAGAAAATTAAGTCACATTATGGTTTTCTCAATTCAGAAGTCAACAAAATGAGAAATTATTGAAAAGGGTTGACTAAGACCAAGGATAAAGTGATTAATTTCTCATGGCCGACAGAAGAGGTGTATGGTGAGTGGACAATTAAATATGCCACCCATGATCCAGAACAGTTGGAGAGCGCCCCAGAAAAGGTAGAAGAGGTTGCAACTGAACAGCTTGTTGAAGAAACTGCAAAGGCCGAAAGGAGCTTGTAACTGTTTTTGTGAAAAGCTTGTAACCTCTTTATTTTGAAAGAAATGATTGTAACAAACTCTCCTTGAGAAGTCCGAAGCTTTGTGTATCCATGTTTTTATAAATGGATACCAGGACTAGAGGAAAGGGGATCGCAAAAAATTGTAAGAAAACGCTGCAGAAATTTATCTGAGCTTTTCTAAAGTTTAATGGAGAAAATTCAAAAAACTTCTTGCAATATTTTCTAAGCTTGATATTAATAGATAGACCGTTGGTTTCAAGTGAAGCTTTGTGTTGTCTTCAAGTGTGTTTGCAAATTTTTTACTGTTTTCATTCTAAATAATCTAGGGTTGTTCTGTTTGAATGGGATTGCAAGGCAATTTTCAGTAGGAGTGTTCGCTAGCTTTTCTCTTTAGGAGGGAAATTAAAGATGCAAGGATCACTCATACCAGTAAACTCTTTGGGAGAGACTTTGAATCTAGATGATCATAGTTTAATTTGGAACACATAAATTCTTGTAGGTGTCAGGCATATACAAGGATTAATAGAAATCAAACCAATGGGATGTGTAAAGATATTTTGTTTAAGGAGTATTATTTGAGTTTTAGATGACTCTGTGACCTTGGATAAGGCAATGGTATTGATTGAAGTTGTTTATTGCATGTTTTGTTGATCGAAACGCTGAATCTAAGTATAACTCCATTCTTTGTTTTCAGTTAATTTCAAGGTGAATAGATCCACTGGTTTTCAAGACTGGTTTGCTGTGGGTTTATATTTAAAAGTGTGAATTTAATTCACAAAGGTATACCCGCCTGGGCTCTAAGTTATTCCGAAGTGTAGAAGGTCAATCCAAACCTTGTCATATGTTGTCTTGAGAATTTCCTTATCGTTGATGTCTTTTCCGTACCAAGTTCAAATCATATTATTTTAAGGATGTTCAGAGAGAATCAAATTTTGAAGACAACGGCGAGTTCTAAGGGAAGTGATACTTGAGCTTCCATGCCATACACTAGTTTGAAAGATAACATCCCTATGGCTCTTTTTGGAGATGTGTGATCTACCCAAAGAGCTTCATACAATCTTTTGTGCCAATCTTTGAAGTTTTCACTACCAGCTTCTTCATAATATTTATCATATTTGTATTGCTTGATTCCACTTGACCATTACCCTGAGGGTAATAATTTAAAGAGTGAGTGAGAGATATCCCATGACCATAACAAAATAATGAAATCTTGGTAGAAAATAAATTGGTTGTGTTATCAGCCACAATCTTCTGACAAACCCTAAAATGAACCAAATATATTTTCTGGCACTTGAAATAGGTGACAATGGACCTATAAAATCTACACCCCATTGTTTAAACAATCTAAGAGGCAATGCTGCAAGTTGAGGCATCCTAGTGAATAACTTACACTTTCCACACTTAGCTACCCAAGCATAAGCATTGTTGAACATACGTGGCCAATAATAACAATTTCTCAAGATTTTCTAGGCAGTTGTTGTTGATGAAAAATGACCACCATAGGCTTCATCATGAAAAGTTTTCAACAGGAGCTCTTGAAGTAACTTATCTACACAGTGTAATAAAGTTCCATCCAACCCCTTTTTGTACAACACATCATCAAAAATGACGTACTTTCCAACCTTTCATCTTAGATTCCATTTTTCTCTTAGAGAGAGATGCACTGGACAATCTCCATAAGTCAGGTAATATGCAATGTTTGCAAACCAAGTGTCTTGAAGTCCAACAAATAAGACTAAAGGGAGTTCCTCATTCACTTCACTCTTGCTTTCAGAAATTAACTTACACAAACCTTGTCCTCTCACTAATTTAGTTGGCTTGATGTCTAGCTTGAACTCATGTATCGTAGACACCCATGAGGCACTATTATTCATTCCAATATCCTGTTGTGTTAAAATGCTCTTAATAGCATAGTGCAACACATACACTATCACACGGGAATGAAGAATACAATACCTAAATTACTTTACAACTTTCACAACTACAAATGTTTGTTTGTCCATCAGTGAATACTTCAATTCATGTTTCTTGAGAGGAACACTCATGAAGGATATTGAAACTTCTTCATTTTCTTCATCTTTTTGTAACAAAATTCCTGACACAGTATGTTCTAAGGCATAACAATAGATAATAAAATCTTTCTTAAAATCAAGATTAACAAGGGTAGGTGCTTGAGCTATAGCTTCTTTTATTGCTTCAAATGCCTTCTTCCCCTCATCATCCCACTTTAATACCTTCTTTTCACTCATTAGGTTCACAATGTATCTTATGGTCTCTGCAAAATCAGGAACAAATCTTCTCAGAAAATTCACCAACCCAAAGAAGAACCTGACTGCATTCCTATTTGATGGTAAACTTAACTACTGAATTGCCTTTACCCTTTCAGGATCCACTTTAACTCCCTCTTTATAAATGATGTGACCAAGTAATTTTCCTTCAATGACCCCAAACACTGACTTCTTCATATTAAATGACACTCCATGTTCCCGGCATCTCTGCAATACTTGCCTTAAGTCTCTTAGGTGATGTTTTCTTCTCTTCAAAAAGATAGTTAAATCATCAAGGTATATAACAAATATTTTTTCTTTCAGATGGCCGAAAGACAAGTCCATATCCCTCTGGAAGGTTGCCCCAATGTTTATCAGACCAAATGGCACCCTGTTATATGTGAAGGTGCCCCAAGGAGTGATGAAAGTTGTTTTATGTTGGTCATTTTCTGAAACACTAAACTAGTTATAACTAGAAAAACCATCAAGCATAGACATCATTTATGAACTTGAGACTATCTGTAAAATATGATCCATAGCAGGCAATGGATAATTATCTTTAAGGTTATCTTGATTCAAATTCCTAAAGTCCACACAAATAATTATCTCTCCATTTTTCTTACGAACTAGGATGATGTTGGCTATGCAAGTGGAGTGATGAATAGGATATATGATTCTAGCTTTCAACATTTTATATACCTCCTAAAATATGGTTTCAACAACTTTGGGGTTAAAATTTCTAAGTTTTTGCCAAAAAGGGCTTGTTCCAGGCTTCAAAAGAATATGGTGTTGAATTTTTCCTTCCCTGAAGTTCTTTAGGTCATCATAGCACCGTGGATAACATATTTTTATTCCAACACAAGACTGATGAACCTTTCCTTCTCTGTAGGTGCTCAACATTTTCCTACGTTAACATACTTAGGATCCTCCTCAGTTCCAATATTAACTCTTTCATAACCACCAACATCCTAGATTGTAGGAACTCGCTCATCTTTTTCCTTCTTAAAGGCATCATGATGATCAAAGAGACACTCTAAAGAGACCAACCCTTTAGGAATCTTATTTCCCTTTAGTTCTATTACTCCATCATTCATTTCTTGACCTAGTTCCGGTGAAAACTCCTTGCACTCAACGTCTGATCCTTCAAAGAAAGTAGTAGTGAACATTTATGTGCAATGCAAAAAAAAATTTGATCTGCTTCCCATTTTCAAAGACCTGCCAAAATTCTAAATTATCAGGTACACTAGGTTGATATATCAATTCCACTTAGTAGATATCATTTCCAAACTTAGGATGAGGAATCAAAAGGGAAGTTGATATTGCCAAAGAATAAGCTTTAGAATTTTGTTCTTGAGGAATAGCCTCAATAGAAAATGCATCAAAACCCTCAATTTCATCCTAGGCTCTACTCTAGTAGTGTCTCAACCTCTCATTATTTACATTGAACAACCCTCTAACTTGTTTCATAATCAACCTTGTATCTCCCTTAACTTGCAATAGCTTCTCTCCCAATTTCTTTGCTTCGGCTAATCCCAATAGCAAGGCCTCATACTCGGCAGTATTATTTGTGTTCTTGAACTCCAACTTCAAAGAGAAAGGGATATGTATACCAGAGGGGGAATAAAAATTACCTCGACTCTAGAACTTGATGCTGCACAACTTCCATCGAATCCCATCAACCATAAATCCTCCATTGCCTCAGGTTGTGACATATTTTCCATAGCTTCATTATCAGATAAGATCATATAATTCTAAAATTGACATTCATGATACAATATTTGTGCCTTTGGATCATTAGAAGGAAACACATCAAACTTGGATTTAGGCTTAGGTTGCAAAATGACTCGATGTTTCCCTATGCGAATGCTGGCCTGAGACTAGTCCATTTTAATCTCACCCCCTAGGTCTCCACAAAATGTACGATTTAATAACATGTCGTAACTCGCAAGAATATCAGCTATCAAAATGGTGAACTTAATTCTTTTATCTAGATGAGAAGCAAGGACCACTTGAGCATCTTTGCATTATCCTAATAAGGATATTTGTTTGGAGTCCATTGAGTAACACCTACCAAAGGTTTTATTAAGGATAATACCAAGGCCTTGGCTACTGTAAATGGAATGATGTTATCTGAAGCACCTGAATCTATAATATAGTTATTTAATTTATGACCAATTATGAACAAGGATATCTAAAATGGCTCAGTTTTGATTCAAGGAAAGATAATGTATCATCAACTTGATGGGCGACCATTTCAGGGAAAGCTTCATGAGTAGCAAGATGAGTTCACACATCTCCTTGGGAGGACAATATAGCATTAATTGATTGTTGTATCATGTCGACTTGTACATATGCATTATTTCCTTTCACAAACTCAACCAACCTATCAAGTTCTTTGGGATTTGATATAAGGTATTTTGCTAGTGTAATTTGAATTCAAGAGAATTTACAAAATTCTACAATATCAAATGAACCTTTAGTCTCTATAGATTTCAATAATTGAGGTTCCTAAGGTTTGAAATCATTATTATGAAACTGAGAAATAATTTCCTTACCTTTAGGATTCACAATAGAAGATGAAGGAGCACCTTGAGGTTTGACATTTTGTTGATTTTTGGTCAACATAGCACAAGAAGGATCTTCCAAGGTAACCAAAATATCACCTCCACTTTCTGAATCTGACTTGTACTCTAGGAAGTGGATATTAGAGTTGCTAGGCTTCCTGAAATATTCTTCCTCACTTGGTTCACTCACCACCTCCTTAGAACCAACCAATTGGGTATAACGCACCATCTCTAGGAAAGAACTTCCATCATGGTTATCAATGAGATGAAAATGCACATGTTAGCTTTTGGTGGGGGTGCTTCAATAGCTAGCCTTTGCTGCGTTGGAGGCAATTGTAGTGTTTTACCTCTGGTCCCTACTGACTGATTTGGAAATCTCCTCGGGATATCTTGATAGGTCTATGAATAAGTTGTATATGATTTAGGGAACTATCTCTTGAGTATTATTACATCATTCATCAACCTCTAAATCACTGGGTCTGATGTAGTTGTTGAGGTCGATGTTTGCGAACTAGTATTTTGAATTTCCCTCTTCCACTTTCCTATGGTGATTAAATCATCCTCCAATTCTACAACCAAAGTATTGGTAGCTACTAAATTTTGCACTCTCTGCCTAGAGATTAAGAAACTTATTTATGAAGGCATTGCGTTAATAAAGAAGCACTTCAAGTTATCATTAGAGGGTCTTTGAGTAGCCGAGATCTTATGGACTATCTTATCAAACTTAGCCACAAAATCCCTCATTATTTCAAGAATCTCCTTTTTCAATTATGCTAATTGAGCCAAAAGTGAGTGTTCATCCTCAGCTAATTTGAATCTAGCTTCAAATTTTGTCTTGAGATCTTGCCAATTTGTAATATCACCATTAGGTAAATGGTAAAACCAATCTGCAACAACTTCAGTCAATGTTTGAACAAATAATCTTACAGCCACATCTTCATGCTAGATTGCTAACACACCACAAGACACATTGAAGGAATTCAAATGGTCATCAGTCGTGACCTTCCCATCACCACTAAACTTGGGTAAATGATCTCTTGATCCTTTCATTAAGGGATTTAAATTTTCTCCAAGAGCAAGTGGCCCTATAGTTGGCCCCAAGGGTTATTAGTAGCCATGGGTAATACAATATTCAAAGGTGTGGGATGGATTATAGTAGGAAGGAAAACACCATGTAAAGTTAGGGCATGACAAACAGAAGATATAGGTAAAATAGGAGAGGAGCTTGGAGGTCTACTACTTGCTCTTCTTCTAGGTGTAAAGGAAGGGGAAAAATTCAAATTTTGTAATTCTTGAAATACAAAATCAAAAACTCCTTCATGCCCTGGAGACCTTGTATACCTTCTTGATTCCAGCCTGTTTACAAAATGTCCCTTCAATATACTCACATGATGAATACTTAAGCTAATCATAAATCAACCTTATGCGCCTTATGATTATATCTAACCTACTTATTCGACTCCCCAACATAGTCACCAAAAATTTGTTGGTTAATAGATTTTCCTTTTACACATTTTAATTCTTTAACTTTTGCATGCCCATAAATAAAAGATAAAAACACACCAATAGTTGGATAACTACTTAAACAGTTAACCTTTGTATACGGGTATAGCCCCCAAGAATGATTTTTAATAAGCTTAAGTTACGACAATTTCTATGCACATTTTTTACCAGAAAGCATTAAAGGTATTTAAGCATTCATATGTCAACACAAAATGAACACCACAAAATTTTTAAGCACATATTTCTTTTTAAAGCTCACAAAATTTCATTCTTCTAATTAGCAAGACAAACATTTCAAAAATTTTCCTTTTGCACACTCATATACATTGTATCAGAAAGATGACAAATTCCATAATTGAATCAAATCTTCACAGAGATTCACACTTCAATTCATAAATAGACAGATTTATAAAACCAAAAATGTTGCAATTTCATTCACAAATCAAATTTTCTTTCTTCCATAATACATAGTAGTACAAAAATATAAAGATTTTTGTTCTATCTTAACCCAAAATTTCTTGGACCTTTTACAAGGCTTTTAATCAAGTATGTATAGCCACCAGGCTATGATAGTTTGTTAAAACTTAAACCACAGTAAAAATATTAACTCTCCATGAGAGTCAAATAGGTCTATCCCTATAACTGAAAAATGATAACTAAACAAGAAAAGCAACATAAGTTGTGAGAAACAACAATGCGATCAAGCTCTTGCATACGATGTGGCCTCCACCTATTTCTCCTGAGGTGAAGGAGTGCTATAGATATTGCACCATTCCAAATGGGCTGAGGATAAGTTGAGAATAGGTTGATAATGTGGAAGTCCGATATGAAGTATTCACTGCTTCTAGACCTCCTTTTTCTTTCTCACTTATGCATCTCAAGATTATCAAAGCAAACCACTAGCATGGATTCAATTCATGCAATTTTCAAGAAATCCTTTATTGTTAAGGATTTTGCTTCCTGGATTTGTTGAACTCGTTTCTTGAAGGCTTGAATCATATCAAATGAATCTTCAAGTGTCTTCTTATTTTCATTCAAGAGTTGAATATCTATCCACTTCATATCTTTCTGCATAGTATTAATCAATTCTTTTAACTCCTTCAAAACTTTGATGGATTCTTCATGCACCTATTCAATAATTCAATTCCTCCATTCAATATTTTCTTTACATACAAAAAGAACATTTTCATCGAGACCATGTACTGGTTTTTCTGCCAGGAAGTTCATGACTTCATACCTTTGGGTATCCCTCATTTTCTTCAGTACAGCTACCCATTTTCTTTTCTCTTTTTCCTAGGTGATTATTTCTGTTTCCAACTCCTTGCCTACAAACTCTACATTTTCAAATACCTTAACCAGATAAGAAATGTAGCTTGTACCTTGCTGAGAAATTGATTCCAGCAACTCACTGAAGATGTCTGCTACCATATGGCTTCTGTGAACCTGATCAAGTAATTTTTGGTTCATTGGTGACCTTGGATCAAATGACAAAGGTACTTGAGAAAGTGGTTGTGGATTAGGATCTTGTATGGCATTGATGTACTAGGCCATTTGCATTATGATCTATTTCATTTCATTTTAATCCTTTTCATCTTTCCAAGTCCCGGTCAGAATTCTCTTGGTGGAGCTCTCTAGATGTTTAGCATTTGCAGCTAGAGAGGTCACCCCTAAATCAATCTTCTCAATAATGAACACTTACTAACCTTATCCTCCATTGGAATTGAGATTGGAATTACATTTATTTTCTAGGTAAGTTAATCACTTAACCTTTTGCGAATAGTCAATGTTTCCCTAGGTGGAGGTGATTTTTGGTTAGTGATGACAACAACCATGGTGTTTACAAAGTCCTTAGCTTCTTGAGTTTCATTTCCTTTATCAGCAACACTAGCAATGAGCTCATCCTTCATATGAGCATCCATCATCCCTTGAAATTATTCTACAGAGTCCAAATCTACTACAAGTGGACTTGTAGGGAGTTTCTGTCTATTCTTCTTGCTACAAGATCTGGTGACATGAGCAGGGGAGGAACTTAGAGAAGATTCTCATAAGTTTGCAATTTTTATTTTCTCGGACCTCTTTTTCTCATTACCTCCAATATCAATAGCAATGTTAGAAGAGGGAAGAAATACTCATGAAGTACAAGTTTGACCAACTTTTCTACTCTTAGGTGTATAAATGGGCTACTATCCAAAACGATGGTCTTTTAGCCATCTTTCTGCCTGCCTAATCACATTGAAGATTTTGGCTTAAATGTTGCCATCCCCTTTTCTATCCCAATCAAATTTTGGAATAGGCTGCCCCTATGTCTTCTCATTGAGCTCGGGATCAATAACTTATTTTCCTTTCTCCTCTGGTACATCAGAGACATTCATGGATAGACCTATTGTCACAATTTGTTGAACTGTGAACCTTGACTACAATCTTTTTCTAACTTCAAATTCATCATAACAGTTCTCCTAGTAGTCTTCTAGCTAAGGTTCATGAAAAAAATCAATATCAACATTCAAGTTTTCTATGGTAAATCTTCGGTTATCAAATTTACATCTAGCAACGTATAACTGCAAATTGAACTTCTTGAATTCAAGTTCAAGATTTAAGGCATCTGAAACAAATCTATAACTATAATATCCCAGCTCTATTGGAAAGAGAACTCTAGACTTCCCTTCACTTCTCTTATCAGTATAGGCGAGTTGTCGACTGACTTCTATCAAAATATTACTATCCAGAGCATACCTGGGTAACCTGAAAGGTTCACCTTGAAATTTGTTAGTTCTAATATAAGTGAAGTGAGAAAATTCGATGAAGAAACTATTGGTCCCAACCGATGCTGAGAGGGGAGGGGTGAATCAACACTTTACTGATTATACCAGATTTAACCTTAATCAATTTTTCTATTCAAACTTAATACTTATCACAATAGGCTACATTAATAACCTACATGCACACATGTGACCATTCATATAAGAACACCAAGATTTATTGTGTGGAAACCCAAAAGGGAGAAAATGATGGTTTGAGTAGAAACTCACAAATTTTGCACTCTTTTGGAGTATGCTCGGTGAGGAGCCATTCCTTTTAGGAGATTACAAAGACAATATTAAGTGCCACCCGGTTAAGGGATTTTCTTTAAGGCCTATTAGAACCTTTACCCTATTAGAGCTAGCCTTGTTAAAGGACTTAGGATCATCATTTAAGATGTCACCCGGTTAAGGGATTTTACTATTGTAGTTATTAGAAAACATAAAAGAGAATGATATTCTATAATAGCTACTCTTAGCTTAATCAGATCCAAATGAAGCTCTTTGGTTTGACCACTAGGTACACTTTCTCTGCACTCTACCAGTGCTCTGTGTCACACTTTCTCTGCACTCTTCTGGTACTCTGCATTCTTTCTTTTCTCTTCATACTATTTGAACTCTGTACATTCTCTTCACCACTCTACTATTCACTTAGCAGTTTTGCCTTCTTCTCATCTTGCTGGATCGCCTTTCCTTAGAATTGCACTTTGCAATTTTTATGATCAAACTTTATGGTTTTCGCCAGAAACCTTTATACAAAACTTAGTAGATTTAAAAATTAAAACTTTCCAAATCTTCCCACACTCTCTCTACATGGTTTCCATCAATCTTGCCAACAACTCATCCTTAACTACCTCTGCAACTCATAATTTCAACAACCTCCGGGTCATGTTCTCTCTTTTTAATGCAAACCGGAAAGTCCGCACAAATCTCACCTTAACTGATTGTTAATTGTAGTAGACTTCACCATCCATTTTTTTGATGATATCTCACCACGACTGACTCACCTTTGGTCATCACATCCATCTTACTGGTTATTGTTCTGAGATTCTCAGAGGATATCATCCTTCAACCTATATCACTGGTATAACTCTATTATCTTCTTCCACCGGTCATTGATCACTAAGCACACTGATCACTTGTCTATCTAGAGAGCTCCGATCATGCATAAGACTACTAAACTTCAATCTAAATCAACTCTTGTGATTGTATCATCATGTCAACTACTTCATATGGTGACTGCATCTTTATCTAGTGGGAGTCTTGTTGTTTCTTATCCAAACATCCTTCAGCACATCGATTGCCAATTGGCACTTCTACACTAACTCACTTGTCAGTTGGAAACAATGCACTGCTAGCATATCACTTACCGGTCTAGAGTCCTTGCACAAGTCAACACTAACTTGTGTACTGGTGACTTCAAAGGTCTTTGTGCTGAAAGACATTTCCTCACTTTTTCCTCACTTACCAGTTAATATCAAAGACATCTCTTATACCGGTAACCATCCTATACCGGTTGACATCAATGAAAATCACAATGCCAACAATCTTCCCCTTTGGTATTGATGGCAACACTTTTGACTCATCTTTATCCATCACTCACTTTTGGTTCTATTGAACTAATCAATCTTTGAGTAATGATCTTACTCTCCCTTTCAGCTGGCTTCCATTCATATTACTTCCGACTTCATTATCAAATCTATCTTCATCTTCCTTAATGTTATATCATCTGCATTCAAACTTCTCCCCCTTTGACAACAATGCCAAAGGTGTAGTCTAGACACCCTATTTCACAAACTGCACTGATTGCTCCCCCTATCAGGAGTAGTGCATAATCATCAATCCAAATACATAGATTTTTTAGGAAAATCATACTAGATTGATGTTGTTCTGATCTTTACTCACCTTAGAGTATGCAAGGGAATTACCCCTAGCTTACCTCAGAGATACTCAAAAGTATCCTTAGGTAGTGGCTTGGTGAATATGTCAGCCACCTGTTCTTTTGTTGGTATATACTCCAATCTTACTTCTTTGTCTTAAAACTGTTCCTTGAGGTAGTGCTATTTGATAGCTATATGTTCTGTCTTCGAATGCATCACTGGATTCTTGGATATGTTGATAGCACTGGTGCTGTCACAGTGAATCACTGTTGGTTCAGATACTTTTCCCTATATTCCTTACATAATTTGTTTAATCCAGACCACTTGTGTCCAATTGATAGTTTCAACTACATATTCTACCTCTGCTATCGACTGAGATATACAATTATGTTTCTTGCTTGTCCATGATAGTATCATGTCACCAAGAAAGAATGCACCTCCACTAGTTCTCTTTTTGTCATCAATATTCTCTGCCCAATCTGCATCAGTGAGGATACTTAAGTTGAAGTCTCCCTTATGTGGATACCAAAGACCATACTCATCAGTCCCCTTAAGGTATCTAAATATTCTC
This sequence comes from Cryptomeria japonica, assembly GCF_030272615.1. NCBI lineage: Eukaryota > Viridiplantae > Streptophyta > Pinopsida > Cupressales > Cupressaceae > Cryptomeria > Cryptomeria japonica. The sequence goes on from NC_081414.1 coordinate 881,871,424, forward strand.
TTAACTGCCACCATATGAGTATCTTTTGGATTTGCAGCAAATCTAGCAACTAAGTTAACTGCTTGTGCTAAATCCGGTCTACTGTGTATTGTATACTGCAACTTATCGATCATGGATCAGTAAAGTGTCTCATTCACTTCGTTAGCCTCATCATTTTTAGAGAGCTTGCAACCTATAACCATTAGAGTTCCAATAGATTTGGAATCTTCCATTTCACAAGTCTTTAATATTTCCCTTATGTACTTGGTCTGGCTAATGAATATACCATTCTTTAGCTGAGATACTCGTAGACTGATGAAGAATTTTATTTCACCAATCATGGACATTTCAAATTCTTGCTTCATTTCATCTACAAAAACTTTTCTCATCTCATCATGTCCCCCAAAGATGATGTCATCTACAAAAATCTCTGCAATTAGATGTTTTTCTTTTTCTCCATTTTTCAAATACAAGTTGTTGTTGTCACTGGTTCTCATGAACCCTATACTCATCAGATATGAGTGCAACCTCTCATACCAAGCTCTTGGTGCTTGTTTTAGCCCATACAAAACCTTCTTCATCTTGCATACCATGTCTCTTCTATCTTCTAATACAAATCCTTCTGGTTTCTCAATGTACACTTCTTCCTCCAAAATACCATTCAAGAATGTCGATTTGACATCCATTTGGTAAACTTTTAACTTCTTGTAAGCAGCATAAGCAAGCAATATTTTGACCCCTTTAAGCCTGGCCATTGGTGCAAAGGTTTCTCTATAATTCAAACCTTCTTCCTGAGCATACCCTTTGCAGACTAACCTTGCTTTGTTTCTTTCTACTTGACCGGTTTCATCCATTTTGTTTCCAAACACCCATTTGGTGCCTATCACATTTTTGTTCTCTGATCTCGACACAAGAGTCCAAGTTTCATTTTTCTCAACTTCTTCTAGTTCTTCCTCCATGGCTTTGATCTAGTCTTCATCTTTTATAGATTCCTTTTCTATTTAGGCTCAATTTTGGAGAGAAAACATGTATTCTCTCTTTCTCTTCTTCTACTCAATACTCCTGCATCTTTGTCACCAATGATATTGTTAGCAGAGTGATTGTTTGTAACATACCTTGCTAGTACCAGTTTGTTTCTTGGAGCTTCTTCAACTGGTTGTGCAATTTCTACTTCACATGCCTCCTCATTTGCCACTACAACAAGATTCTCTTCAGTAGGTTTGACCAGTACAATATACTCAAAACTTTGATAATCCTTTGGTTCACTCTTGGTATCGTGTTCATTTTTCTCAGAGAACTCATCTACTTTGACATTGGCACTCTCCACAATCTTACAAGTCCTTTTGTTAAAACATCGATATGCTTTACTCTTTGTGGAGTAACCTAAGAAGATTCCTTCATCACTCATGGGATCAAACTTTCTAGAGTACTCATCCCTCTTAATATAGAACATGCTTCCAAATACTTTGAAATGGCTCACATTGGGTGAGCATCCACACCATAATTCATAGCGAGTTTTATTTGTCCCTTTCTTCACATGTATCTAGTTTAGGGTATACACAACAGTGCTTACTACTTCTATCTAGAAGATATGTGGAATATCCTTTGGTATCATCAGAGTCCTCACACAGTCAATCAGAGTTTTGTTCCTTCTTTTAGCAACCCCATTCTGCTCAGGTGTTCTGGGTGCAGACATCTGTCTCATAATCTCCTGTTCTTCACAATAATTTATGAACTCTTGAGAGGTGAACTCTCCTCCTCTTTCTAATCTCAAACATTTTAGACTCTTACCGGTTCCTCTCTCCACTTGAGCCTTGAAGACCTTAAACATGTGAAAGGCTTCAAATTTTTCCTTCCAAAACACAACCCACATCATTCTTTAGAAATCATCTACAAACAACATGAAGTACTAGTCCCCATAGAAACTCTCAATTCTCATAGGACCACACAAATCTATATGCACTAAGTCTAGCACATTCTCAGATGAATAAGATTTGTTGTTGAAGCTAGATCCAGTCAACTTTCCTAGTTGACATTCTTTACACATAGCATTCTCAGGTTTCATAATGTCAGGCATAGGTCTGATAGACTTCATTTTACTAACCTTTGATATATTATCAAAATTTACATGACACAATCTTTTGTGCCACAACCAAATATCTTCTACCTTTTCCATTAGGCAACTTCCTATAGTGGAGTCTAGGTAGAAAAAATTTCCTCTAGTTTGTTTAGTGGTGGCAATCAAACCTCCCGGTTTATCACTTATTTTGTATATTCCTTCATCAAATTCTAATTGGTAACCCTTATTGTTAAGTTGTGCAACACTTAACAAACTTTACTTTAGCCCTTCTACCCAGTAAAAATCATCACAATTGGTTTTATCATTTAGGGCTATAGATCCCTAACCTTTTACTACACAAGGAGCATCATTGTTGAATCTCACCATTCCTCCATTACAGTCCTCCATGTTGAGGAATTTGTTCCTATCACCGGTCATGTGGCGAGTGCAACCACTATCAATTACCCAGTCTCCACACCGATTTGAACTAGAGATCAGTGACATATCACTTTCCTCTGTGTTATCTTCCTTTACCACTACAAATGCAATTCCATCTCCATTAGATCATTTTGATTCTTCATTGATAACTCCTTCTGCAAGATAGCACTCCTTCTTGCTCATCTTTGTATCTTCTAAAATTATCCTTCTTATCATTGTCAGGACATCTGGATACAATATGATCTATTCTATTGCAATGTTACAAGTGTGGTTGTTGTTGCACCAAAAGATTGACCTATTGATGCCTGCTACAACCACTAGACTTATAGAATCCACAGGAGGTGGTTAATCCATGTCACAAACTCAAGTGTTGCACTCCACAACACAAGGAGACCAAGGGCGTACACCTCGCAATAATCCCCCCCAGCACAAGCAAGGGGTTTGAAACTATGACCAAGCTCTGATACCACTTGTTACAAGTGTAGTTGTCATTGCACCAAAAGATCAACCCCTTGATGCCCGATACAATCACTAGACTTATAGAATCCATAGGAGATGGTTAAGTTTTGTCAAAAACCCAAGCATTGCATTGCACATCATAAGGAGACCAAGGGCGCACACCTTACAACATGCAAGAGAAACACTTCAAGGGAAGTTTACTTTTATACTTTCATTTTCCTCTTGGCAACCTTCTTTCTAATAGAGCTTCAATCTCATCTTGTTCTTGTTCTTCAGATAATAGGTTGTCATATTCATGAGAATGACCGGTTCTTGTAGTAGAATTGTTTCTGGTTTCTTTTCTTCTCCTTGTTGGTGCAAGTATCATGGAAGCTTTGAAGGTAGCATCAATCTTCAGCATATGGCTATCATAGTTGCTTATTTCAAAGGTAGTTAACTTACTGATCAATGAGTCAAGTGAAACATTATCTATTCCCAAGGATCTGAGTTCCTAAATTGCAAAAACCCTTATGGCATATTATGGTAGCAAGGTTCTCAAGATTTTGCGGACCACATCATCTTCTTCAAGCTTTCCTCCAACACTTCTGATCAAATTTACCACATCCTTTATTCTTTTGCTATACTGCTCTATATTTTGTCCTTCTTGCATCCTCATCTCATCAAATTTGCCTCTTAAGTTGTCCACCTTAGCCTTTTGTACATGAGGATCTCATCCATAAATAGTCTTCAACTTATTCCACATCTCATAGGATGTTTTTAGATGTTGAACCTCAGCATGCTCATTATCAGATAGAGTGCTAGCAATCACATCCATAGATGCAATGTTGTCTTTCCTTTCTTTGATCTGATTTGCAGTGAGAACCCCTGTAGGTTCAATACACTCTATGCTTACATGATTTCAGTATTGATCTCCTAGGGTTCTTAGGTAGAGCTTCATTCTACCACACCATCAAGTGTAATTCTCCTTAGAAAATTTAGGGCCCTCCTTTCACATCATCTTGGATCTTTCCTTAAGTTGTTAAGCTCTTCTAAATTTAAGGACCAAGGCTCGGATACCAATTGTTGGTCCCAACTAGTACTGAGAGGGGAGGGGTGAATCAACACTTTACCAGTTATACCATATTTAACCTTAATAAAGTTTTGTATTCAAACTTAATACTTATCAGAATAGGAAACATTAATAAACTACATGCACACACATGACCATTCACATAAGAATGCCAGGATTTATCTTGTGGAAATCGAAATGGGAGAAAACAATGGTGTGAGTAGAAACTCACAAAATCTGCACTCTTTTGGAGTACACCTGGTGAGGAGCCATCCCTGATAGGAGATTACAAAGACATTGTTAGGTGCAACCTAGTTAGGAGACTTTCTTTAAGGCCTGTTTGAATATTTACCCTATTAGAGGTAGCCTTGTTAAAGGACTTAGCATCATCATTTAAGATGTCACCTAATTAAGGGATTTTACAAAGGGACATGTTAAAGTCCACCTGGTTAAGGGATTTTACTATTGTAGTTATTAAAAAACAAAAGAGAGAATGATCTTTTGTAATAGCTACTCTTAGCTAAATCAGATCCAAATGAAGCTCTTTGGTTTGAACATCGATTACACTTGCTCTGCACTCTACCAATGCTCTGCATCACACTTTCTCTACAATCTTCTGGTGCTCAGCATTCTTTCTCTGCTCTTCACACTATCTAAGCTCTGCACTGATAACTCAATGATGAAAGAATAGTACCAAACCAGTACTGAGAGGGGGAGTGAATCAGTAGAGACAAAAATACACTCTTAAACCAGTTTGTTAGTAGACACTGTGCATTGACAGACAAACAGTAACACATGTCCTAAAATAGAGTACAATCGGCAAAAACCTAGAATAACTGAGACAAGCATAAACCGGTTAATACCTATCTTCTCATATACTCTAACACTTCATTTCCATTTCACCCTAATACATGAACAAGTAATCTACCATCAAAGATATACATATGAGCAACTAGATCAACATGATTCACCACTTGATAGAAAACATCAAAGCATCACATGAAGAAGACATCACACATGACACATATATTTTTCATGTGGAAACCCAATGGGGAAAAACCACAGTGGGGATGAATACCCACAAGCTTGTTTTTGAACTCTTTAGAATTTTGCTCTATTAGGAGCCTTGTCTGGTTAAAGATTGATACAATAGGTTCTATTAGGGATCACCTGGTTAAGGGTTAAACCCTGTTAAAGGTTACCTTGTTAGAGGATTTCAAGAACTCAATTGTTTTGAGTCACCCTATTAAAGGATTTATAGCAAGCCGGTTAAAGCTACCCTGTTAAGGGATTTTCCAACTGTTGAGGTGGTTAGAGATCAACAGGAATTACAATGATCTGGTAACAACACTCAATGCCAATGCAGATTTGCTTAAGCTCCTCTTCACCTTCTGCACTTACACTCTGCAGGTGTCACTTCTCTCCTTTTGGTCTAGCAAGAATCATGTATCCCTTCTCTTGGATACACACACACAACTTTTGCCAACAACCTCAGAAAGAATCACAACATCGACCTTATAGGAAAATAGATAGGTCTGTAGCATAAACCCTAAACCCTAAAACCTGTTAATTTAAGGAATTCAAATGGTTCAATCTCGACCATTGAGCACATTGCATTAAATGCAACAGTCTTGATCCAATCTCCATCATCCATATTCCACTGATTTCATAGCGGCTGATAACCCATCATACGTTATCACCATTTATAGATTTTGCACATTCTTGAGCTAGATAGGAACAATCTCATTCATGCAAGATCCTTCACGCACACAAGGCTTACATGGAAACATGATTTGTTCTTCATTGCCATGCTAACTCATCACACAAAGTCACCGGTTGAGCCACATAGGCTTGAAGAACTTCAACCGAAAACCCTGAAGTTGAGACTACCGACTGGTAGTTGTACATCACTTCCATGTGTTAGTTCCCATAACCATATGCCGGTTCACCTTGAACAAACACACTTCTTCACTTTGGCACAAATTTTGGTTCATAGTGTTATACCGGTTCTCACCTCTTCAGCATATTGACATCAATGACAACATACAATGTCATTATGTCCTCATGCTAGTTCACATAATGCCAACAATCTCCCCCTTTGGCATTGATGCCAATATATAGAGATATCTCTCCGCTTCACATCTTCTCCCCCAACTTCTATAGATATCTTCTCTACTTCACATCTGCTTCCCCTTTGACAACAATGCCAAAGTGGAGGCACAAGCTTCCCTATTCCATTATGCTGCTCCCCCTGAGGAGTAGCATCCTTCAACACATCAATCTTGAAGAAAAAATTGACTATGCAATACCTGATTGATGTGGAGCATATACCTTTAGTTTACCTCCTAAAGGGGCAACACCCCTAATTCACCTCTTAAGTACATAAATGTAGCCTTTAGGAGAGGCTTGGTGAATATGTCTACTAATTTCTCCTTACTGGAAACATGTTCTAGTGTAATCTCTTTGTTCTGAACCTTTTCCCTCAAGAAATGATACTTAAGCTCAAAGTGCTTGGTTCTAGAATGTAAAACTGGATTCTTGGAGATATTAATTGCACTAGTATTGTCACAAAATATACTTACTGGTTTAGATATAGGAACTTTGAAGCCATTTAATACATGCTTCATCCAAATTGTCTGAGTGTAGTTCATGAAAGCTGCAACATACTCTACTTCCATTGTAGACTGAGAGATACAACTCTTCTTCTTACTCATCCATGAGACCAATCTACCACCATGAAAGAATGTACCACTAGTTGTGCTTTTCCGATCATCTATATTGCCTACCCAATCAACATCTATGTATACTTTCAAGTTGAAATCCTTGCTATATGGATACCACAATCCATAGTCAATAGTTCCCTTCAGATACCTAAGAATCCACTTGACTACAACCAAGTGAGATTCTCTTGGGCTTTTCTGGAATCTTGCAGTAATACCAACTGCATGTGCAATATCCAATCTGCTATGCACTACATAATGCAACTTACCAGTCATTGATCAATATTCCTTCTCATCAACCAATACTGAGTCATCATCTTTGGATAGTTTACAACCGGTCACCATCGGAGTACCAACCAGTTTGCTATCTTCCATGCCAAAGGTCTTCAACACCTCTTTGACATACTTAGACTAAGTGATAAAGATTCCATCTTTCATCTGCTGGATCTGCAGTCCAATGAATAATTTAATCTCCCCTATGCGTGACATTTCAAACTCTTTCTTCATCTCATCTGCAAACTCATGACTCATCTTGTCATCTCCACCAAAGATAATTTCATCAACAAATACCTCACAGATCAGGATCTGATATCCTTCAGACTTCAAGTAGATATTACTATCTTCACTTGTTCTCTCAAATCCAATATTCACAAGATGGGAATGCAAATGTTCATACCATGCTCTAGGTGCCTACTTTAGTCCATATAAGGCTTTATGTAGCCTACATACCATGTCACTATCTTCAGATAGGGAAAACCCATCTGGTTGCTCAATATACACCTCCTCTTCAAGTAAACCATTTAGGAATGCATATTTTACATCCATTTGATATACTTTGAAACCTTTGAAAGCTGCATATGCAAGAAGCATACAGACTCCTTCCAATCTGGCTACAGGAGCAAAGGTTTCTCCATAGTCTTCTCCTTCTTCTTGAGCATATCCTTTGCACACCAATCTGGCTTTGTTCCTAATCACTATGCCATCCTCATTTAGCTTATTTCTGAAAACCCATTTGGTACCATTGAAATTTTTATGCTCTGGTTTGGGTACCAAAGACCATGTACCATTTTTCTCTATCTGGTCAAGTTCCTCTTCCATTGCCTTCATCCAATCTTCATGTTTATGGACCTCTTTGAATGATTTAGGCACAAATTCAGAGATCATACATAAGTTTTCTTTGACCTTTCTTCTTGTAAGGATTCCTGCATCCTTATCTCCTATGATGTACTTAGGATCACGATTCAACTTGACATATCGAGGAATGGTCTTAATCGATTCCTCTTGCTTTTCTTCTTCATCGTCATCTCCATCAGTATTAGCATCTACATCTACCAATGTAGGAACACTATTACTAGTACTTGGTTGACTGACAACCAGTTCATTTACCATTTGGTCATTGCCGGTTTCCTTAGTTTTCTCAGAGGTTTCATCAACTCTTACATTGATTCTTTCCATAATTCTTTGAGTCCTATTGTTGAAACACTTGAGAGCTTTGCTCTTGGTGGAATATCCTAGGAATATTCCCTCATCACATTTCGCATCAAATTTTCTCTAGTGTTCACTCCTCTTGATGTAACATTTTCTACCATAGTCTAAAGTAGCTAACCACAGGTGTCTTACTGGTCCAATACTCATAAGGAGTTTTATCCTTACCTTTCTTGATGAGTACCCGGTTCATTGTGTAGACTACAGTGCTCACTGCTTCTCTCCAAAATGTGTGAGCTACCTTTCCTTGAATCAACATGGTTCTAACTACTTCAACCATAGTCTAGCTATTCCTCTTTTCTAGGCCATTTTGCTATGGAGTCTGGGGGCAGACAGTTGCCTCTTGATGCCATGTTCTTCATAGTAATTGTTGAATTCACCGGAAGTGAATTCCCCTCCTTGATCAGTTCTCAAGCACTTGATCCTTTTACGACTTTCCTTATCCACTAATGCTCTGAAAGCTTTGAACTTTACAAAGGCTTCAGACTTATCTTTCAAGAATGTGACCCACAGCATTCTTGAGCAGTCGTCAGTGAGAATCATGAAGTACCTATCACCCTGCACACTTCTAGTTTTCATAGGACCGCACAAATCAGTATGCACAAGATCAAGCAAGTTGTCAACAGTGAAAGATTTACCTTTAAAGGTTGAGGAAGACATTTTCCCCAATTGACACTCTCTGCACAAGGTATTATCCAGTTTTCTTAGCACCGACAAGCCTCTAACTACCTTGATCTTACTAGCCTTCACAATGTTATCAAAGTTTACATGGTAGAGTCTCGTATGCCATATCCAACTATCATCAAATTTAGCCATAAGACATGTACTTATATTTGCATTCAGCTAAAATAGGTTACCTTTGGTCTGCATGCCGGTGGCCACCAATTCACCATTCTTTCCTTTGATTTTGCATACTCCATTCTTGAATTCCAGAATGAGGCCACTGTCATTCAGCTGGGCAACACTCAGAAGATTGTGTCTGAGACCCTCAACCCAATACACATTGTCAACACTACTCTTTCCATTTAGAGAGATGGACCCTCTGCCTTTGACCATGCATGGTCCATCATTGCCAAAGCGAACCACACCACCATCATACTCTTCCAAGGATAGAAACTTTCTCCAGTCACCAATCATATGGTGAGAAGAGCCACTATCAATGATCCACTAATTGGAATTATCAAATCGGGAGACAAGAGCCTTCTTGTCTGACACATCTTCCTTGACATCAACAAACACAATATCTTTATTTTCTTCATCCTCTAATTCCTCATCTATGACACCTTCATCAACTGCCACAAAACAGTTTCTCTGGTTTCCTCCTTTGAATTTCTTGAACCTTTCTGGTTTGTCCTTGTTGTCGCCATTAGGATAGTTTACAACAATATGTCCTATCCGATTGCAAGAAAAGCATTTCAAAGGTAGCTTACCTTTGTATTTGCCAGTTCCTTTAGAAAGTTTCCTAGCAAGGAGAGCTTCAAATGCCATTAGAATCTCCTCATCATCCATTTCTCTGCTCTGTCTTGGTTCACCACTAGTACTAGCTTCTTTTCCTTTCCTGGATGGTACAGCAGAAGCTTTAAAAGCTGATTTAGTCTTTTGAACACTACCATCAAAACTATTTAGCTCATAGGCTGTCAACTTTGCAATGATAGAGTCTAGGGATACCTTAGTCTTGTCTATTGATCTCAGCTCCTGAATAGCAGCAACCCTTATTGCATTGACCGACAATAGGGATGTCAGGACTTTGCTTACCACAATGGAATCTTCTATTTTACCACCTGCACTCTTGATATCTCCAACAACAGTTTTGATTCTTATTCCATAATGTTGAATGGTCTCACCTTCAACCATCCGCATATCTTCAAACTTCCCTCTAAGGCTTTCTTCCTTAGCTTCTTTTACATGCTCATCACTGCCATAGATATTTTCAAGAGTATCCCATACCTCTTTGGGATTTACCTTATTTTAGACATCAATAACTCAATGTCAGATAAAATACTAATTAGGGCTTCCATGACTTGCCAATTCTCCTGCATCTCTCTCTTTTGGTCATCAGTGAGAGTACTGGTAGGGGCAACATAGGCATTCTCAACATAGCTCCAGTGTTGAGCACCCATACTTTTGATGTATATCTTCATTCTGTCTTTCCATATACTAAAATTTTCTCTATTAAACTTTGGACCTTCCCTCTTCATCATTAGACTGGGATCTTTACCTCAAGCGGTTAAGCTTATAGCACAAACGACCTGGAGGATGCTCTGATACCAATTGATAACTCAATGATGAAAGAATAGTACCAAACTAGTACTGAGAGGGGGGGGTGAATTAGTACAGACAAAAACACACTCTTAAACTAGTTTGTTAGCAGACACTATGCATTGACAGACAAACAGTAGCACAGGTCCTAAAACAGAGTACAACCGACAAAAACCTAGAATAATTGAGACAAGCATAAACTAGTTAATACCTATCTCCTCATATACTCTAACACTTCATTTCCATTTCACCCTAATACATGAACAAGTAATCTACCATCAAAGATATACATATGAGCAACTAGATCAACATGATTCACCGCTTGACAAAAAACAACAAAGCATCACATGAAGAAGACATCACACATGACACATATATTTTTCACGTGGAAACCCAACAGGGAAAAACCATAGTGGGGATGAATACCCACAAGCTTTTTTTTGAACTCTTTAGAAGTTTGCTCTATTAGGAGCCTTATCTGGTTAAAGATAGATACAATAGGTTCTGTTAGGAATCGATCCTGTTAGGGATCACTCGGTTAAGGGTTAAACCCTATTAAAGGTTACCTTGTTAGAGGATTTCAGGAACTCAATTGTTTTGAGTCACCTTGTTAAAGGATTTACAGCAAGCCAGTTAAAGCTACCCTGTTAAGGGATTTTCCAACTATTGAGGTGGTTAGAGATCAATAGGTATTACAATGATCTAGTAACAACACTCAATGCCAATGCATATCTGCTTAAGCTCCTCTTCATCTTCTGCACTTACACTCTGCAGGTATCACTTCTCTCCTTTTGGTCTGGCAAGAATCACCTATCCCTTCTCTTGGATACACATGCACAACTTTTGCCAACAACCTCAGAAAGAATCACAACATTGACGTTATAGGAAAACAGATAGGTTGGTAGCATAAAACCTAAACCCTAAAACCTGTTAGGTTAAGGAATTCAAATGGTTCAATCCTGACCGTTGAGCACACTACATTAAATGCAATAGTCTTGATCCAATCTCCATCGTCCATATTCCACCAATTTCATAGCAGCTGATAACCCATCATACATTATCACCATTTATAGATTTCACACATTCTTGAGGTAGATAGGAACAATCTCCTTCATGCAAGATCCTTCACGCGCACAAGGCTTATGTGGCAAAATGATCTTTTCTTCGTTACCATGCTAACTCATCACACAAAGTCACCACTTGAGCCACACAGGCTTGAAGCACTTCAACCAGAAACCCTGAAGTTGAGACTACCAACTAGTAGTCATACAACTCTTCCATGTGCCAGTTCCCATAACCATATGTTGGTTCACCTTGAACAAACACACCGCTTCACTTTGGCACAAATGCCAGTTCACAGTGTTATACTGGTTCTCACATATGCTGGTTCTCACCTCTTTAGCATATTGACATCAATGACAACATACAATGTCATTATGTTCACATACCAGTTCACATAATGCCAACATGCACTCTCTTCACCACTATGCTATTCACTTAGCAGTTCTACCCTCTTCTCATGTTGCTGGACCGCCTCTCCTCAGAATTGCACTTTGCAATTTTTAAGATCAAACTTTATGGTTTTCGCCATAAACCTTTCTACAAAACTTAGTAGATTTGAAAATCAAAACTTTCCAAATCTTCCCAAACTCTCTCTACATCCTCTCCAGCAATCTTGCCAACAACTTATCCTTAACTGCCTCTGCAACTCATAATTTCACCAAACTCTAGGTCATGTTCTCTCTTTTTAATGCGAACCAGAAAGTTTGCCAAAATCTCACCTTAATTGATTGTTAACTATAGTAGACTTCACTATTTGTTTGTTTGATGATATCTCTCCATGTTTGACTCAATTTTGGTCATCACATCCACCTTACCGATTACTATTATGAGATTCCTAGAGGATATCATCCTTCAACTTGTATCACCGATTCACCGATGTAACTCTATTATCTTCTGCCACTGGTTAGTGATCACTAAGGAGAGTGATCACTTGTTTGTCCAGAGAGCTCGGGTCATGCATAAGACTACTAAACTTCAGTCTGAGTCAACTCATGTGACCGCATCATCATGTCAACTACTTCATGTGGTGACTGCTTCTTTATCTAATGGGAGTCATGTTGTTTCTTATCTAAACATCCTTTAGCATATTGCTTTCCGATTGAAACTTCTACACTAACACACTTGTTAGTTGGAAACACTTCACTACCATCATATCACTTACTGGTCTGCAAACCTTGCATAAGTCAACACTAACTTGGGTACCAATGACTTCAAAGTTATTTGTGCTGAAAGACATTTCCTCACTTATTCCTCACTTACTAGTGAATATAAAAGAAATCTCATATACCGGTAACCATCCTATACCATTTGACATCCCCATTGCTTCTATTGACAATCTCTTGTTTATGTTAACCTACAGTTCATGAACTAATCTACCTGCAAAAATGTCATTCCACCTCATGAATTTTTCAGCATATGTCTGCTGGTATAGGTGAGGATAGTATTCATAAATTCTTATCCCATCAATCCAAGGTCTATGGTGTAAGCCATTCTATTTTCGAGTGCAGGCAAGCATATAAAATAGGTATGAGGACATACAAAAACCACTCATCCCCACAAATCTATTTAAGCTCTCATGTAGTCTCTTTGCAACAACTTGTCCCCAATCTAGATAAGCACTTCCATTCATAATGACTTGAATGTAGAAAAACATCTAGTCTTCCCAATAAAAGGCATGAGCATTTCCCTTCAATATATTTAATAAAATAATAATATCCCACACTTTTGTTATAAAATGCTCTCTAGTGAGTGGCCTCAGTAACCTACAACCTCCTTTTTGAATATTCAACAACTAGTTTCTAGCAATATGCTTCTATAGGTTCTTTTCTTCTCAGAAAAGAAAGAGTATGAAGTACCAATGGTCCAATCTTCATACGACTCTTTATGAGGAATTCCCATGGCTGCCATTATAGTCCTCCTATCAGTTGTCAACAACACCTCACCATTGATAGGCCTAATACACCTATGTTCTACATCATACCAGTTCGTACATTCTAAAACCAGCTCTGGGCATGGTACCGCAACAAGAAATGTAGCAGCCTCAATCAGACTACTTACAATTTTCTCCATCATGAAATTTTGGGCTGGATTCTTAACTCTTTCACAAAAATTAGTGAGGTCTACTTGTGCCAGTGAAGTGTCACCCATCTTTAGAAGTGAACTAACCAAATAGGAAGTATGACCCAATTTTGGCAGAGTTGGCCTCATGATGGCCCCTCTCATATGTATCAAATAATTTGGGGGATAAAATGAATTCCACTATACAACAAAGGAAACAAATGACAACTAGCTTATGAGCAAGAAAATACAGCAAAAGAAGAAACAATTGAAACTAACTTGATGCCGAAAGTGAATTTTGAAAACAGAAACAATACCTCTGGCTTCCTTCGCTTTCACAGCTGCTAAGAAGGTACTAGAAAGACTACTAGCTTTTGCAACAAAAATGAATAAAATCTCACTCAAATCCTAGCTAGCTGTACTAATTAAGTATGCTCGTGTTAATCAACACCTAATTTGATGGATATCTGACATGCATTTAATTTTAGGCCATTCCATTATATATCACACGAATTGCCATGATTGGTTGCCACAATTAGAAACTAACATTTTGAACTACTCTGAATATTCCCTTTCCCACTGACATTTTCTCTCCATGATTCGCGCACTACTTCTAAATGAATCCTCAAACTATGAATTTTGAACTTTGAACCTTGAACCAAGAACTGAAAGGTTCAAAGGTTCAAGTTCAAATCTAAGGAAGAATATAGAACTAAACATTAAACAGTCTTCACGATATAACAACAAAAGACAACAAACAAGCAAAGACATAACTGACACACAACCAGCTTTGAACCTTGAACCTTGAACCAAAAGTTTCAAAGGTTCAAGTTCAATATGAAATTTCAATAAAGCGTCACCTTTACCGTGAAACAAAGCCGCAAAGACAACTATCTTTAAAGTGTACTTTGAACTAAGGCAAGGTTCAATGATTGGAGTTCAAAAGAAGGAAATAAACAACCAAAAAGGAAAATGAAAATTAAAGGATGACTTTGAATTGATACTCAAGGAAAAGTAGGGAAGACTAACACTCATAAACTTGAGATTTGTGCTAATGAGCTGGATATCAGTACATGTGATTATGATGTATGTTGGTTCTACCCTGTTCCTAAAAGTGATGATGTTGAATATGAAGTCATCATTCAAGGTGAAGATGTTTCTTTTGGCATTAGGGATGATGTTCCTAAGCTTGAATGTTTCACTTGGGACCAACATGCCAAGTGTGATGATGTTGAGGAACAACATGTTGGTCATGCCAACATTCTTTTGGTTTCTCAACTTGATAGTATACCAGAGCTTCAAAGTTTCCAATTTGATGTGTTTGAAGAGCCCCCTCATGCTGGCCAAGATAGAGATATGGTATACTTTTTATCACCATGTGAGTTTGAGGCCTTTTCTTTTGGTTTCAACTCACGCCAAGAGGAGGTTGGCTATTATGGAAAAAAAGATGCCCCCTTGTATAAAATAGATTCCTTCTCTTTTGCAAGGAGTAATTCTTTTGATGCTAGACGACTCCTAAACCCCCCCCCCCCTGCTACTATGTGTATGCTTCATGCATCCTCTGATGTCTCAAGTGGCTATTTTCTATGCCTTCCCTATGGTGGCAAGGTAAATGGTGAAGTGTTCTTTCACCACATGAGTAGAATGTGTGATCTAATGCATGCATATAAGAGATTTCAACCATTGCAACTAGATGGTGAATGTAACAATGGTATGAGGGGGATCAACTCCTTCAAAAGGTTTCTCTTTGATAGAGGAAAAAGTATCAATTGCCTCTTATTGTAACAATGTAAATATTAGTTAGGTTTCTTGTTTTCCAAAAAAGTGCACGAGCATAGGCTGTTCCCCTTCAAAATGACTAATCTTGATCCATTGTAGGTTATAAAGAGAGTTTTCTTTTTTTTTTGTAGTTGTGACTCTGTGCCCAATGGATTACATAGGCTACTGATCTGTATGCTTAGTAGGCAAGCATGCTGCAGAGGTCACCAAAAATGTTGTCATTTTATGACACCCTTGGTCCATCAGTGAATCGATCAGAGATATGTTCTATAGACCATCGCTTCCTTAGTTGATCAAGGAGAAAACAATTTTATCATGAAGTATGAACTGTTGTCTTGCAGGGTCCTAGGTTCTCAAGTTTTCCCATCTTTGGTGACCCAGGTCTCGAAAGCTTCCCCAACTTCGGTGACCCATGTCTCCAAAGTTCCTAAGTCTTCTCTTCCTCAACCCCAGAACTCTAGAACCCCGAGGTTCCCATGTTCCCAAGTCTTCCCAACTTTGGTGACCCAGGTTTCCAAAGTTTCCCCAACTTCAGTTACCTAGGTCCTCAAAGTTTCCCCCAACTTCAATGACCTAGGTCCCTGAAGTTTCCCCTAACTTCGGTGACCCTGGTCTCTAATGTTTCCCCTAACTTTGGTGACCCAGGTCTCCAAAGTTTCCCCAACTTTGATGACCCAGGTCTCTAAAGTTCCTAAGTCTTGTCTTCCTCAACCCCGAAACTCCAGAACCCCGAAGTTCCTAGGTGATGAATACTAAGAGGGGGGGGTGAATTAGTATGCCAAAAACCTCTTCTCTAAAACACTTAAATAGTCTAAAGATAAACCGGTCAAATAGTTTAACAGACAGACTGGTTATCACATATGAAAACCAAAATGCAAATAAAACATTCACCCACAAAAGTAATACAGCCATAACACAAGATATTTGATGTGGAAACCCAAATGGAAAAAACCACAGTAAGATGGAACTCACAAGTCACTATTTGCAGAATAGAAACCAAATCGGTTAAGGTTAGACCGGTTAAGGTCTTACAATATTCTTCACCAGAACAGATCCTATTAGGAATCTCAATCTCAGTTAGGAGATAAGCCCAATTAAAGACTACCTTGCTAGAGGATTTTAGATTCACAGAGGTGAACCACCTTGTTAGAGGATTTTACAAAAGGCTTTTGAGCCTACCCAGTTAAGGGCTACAGACTTGTCAAAGATGTGAGTAATCAACAAGTGTTTGATCTATCTAATAGAACAAACTGCTTAGTTAGATCCAGTATAGCTCACAGTTAATGCATTCCAACATTACTTCAGTATTCTCTATCTCTCACTCAGTTAATGTTAGGGTTCCCATAGATACTGAGAGGGGGGGGGGGTGAATCAATATCTGACCGATAATGAAGTTTTCTTGAAATAGAACATGCAGAACATAAAGTAACAATATACCAGTATGCAAGAATTAATGTAAATAATAGAATCAAAAACATCCACATGAAAAGAACACCATAACACAAGATGTTTAACGAGGAAACCTGGTGTGGGAAAAACCTCAGTGGGATTTGTGACCCACAATATTCACTTACTGGCCAATAAGAGAATATTACTTACAACAGGGGCCTGCACATGCAGGAAGGCCAATTGCCTAGAGCACACTGCTCAATAAGAAGTCACACTGACTTACAATGAGGATTTACACAAATCCAATATTTTGTACTGCTTTACAATAGCATCTTCAATGCTAGATTCAGTACCAGTTCTTGCTCTGTTCTTTACATATACCCTTGACCTACAATTCACACATTAGGTCTACATATAATTTTCTTTATGCTTCCTATCCATATCCTACAAATGACTACAATGATCTCTTTTATATACAAGAGTCATTTTACAATTTTCCAAGTCGGCTTACAATAATAAACAAAATATTACATATCAAAAATCATGTCATCCTCTGTGCCGGTATACATATTTTCTTTTGTGCCAGTGTACATCTTCTATGCCAGTGTTGGTGTAGAGTGATCTTGCTGATGCCAATGCACTATCTTGCTTGAATAATGTTTTGCCGGTATAATGTCTTGCCGGTGCCATAGGATTGCAAGGTTGCTTGTGTAATGCTTTGAAGGTATAATGTCTTGCCGGTGCCATAGGATTGCAAGGTTGCCATCAATGACAAAACCTTCAATCACACACAATGTCTTATTGGAGTGTCCATATCACAACAATCTCCCCCTTTGGTATTGATGGCAACACTCATGAGAAATTTCAAAAAGATATCCAAAAAAAATGTGTAGACCAAAAATGTTACCAAAAATGTGAGAGCTCCCCCTGAGCATGTGATCCCCGTGTTTTGAATTTTCTCATCCTACTACTCCCCCTTTGGCATCAATGACAAAGGTTAGTAGATTTTGTAGTTGTACCAATCCCTAACCTCAACCTTGTAGTTGGGTAGTTATTATCTGAAGAATATCTCCCAAAATTAAGTTTATGCCATCCATAAACTTCTTACTGTCTTTTATTGTTGTCTCAGTTTTGTATACTATACCGGTGAGATGTTGCAAGTTCTTTGCTGATATTTTGCTTCCTTGTGTTCGTGCCTCTGAGATTTCCTTCTACAGAGATGCTAAATAGTCCAATCTTGGACTTAGTTTAGATCTCAAGAATTTTTCCTTGTTTATCATTTTCTCTTTCTCTCTTTCTAATTTGAGCAATTCTTCCTCAAAATTTGTTATCTTTTCCTCAAAAATTGATAATGTATCGAGTGAGTTAACAAAATTATCTGCAAGTTTATTGATCCCTTCCTATACCTTGCTCATCTTTTTGTCTACATCTATGGTAAAAAAGTTTGTCTTATAGGTGTCTTTGTAAAGAGTTTTGTACTCTTTCAATAAATTGCACAGTTCTAGTAGAAGTGTGTCAAATTCCCTGTTACACTTCTTTATTCCTTCCTCAAAGAATTTCTCTTTCTCTTTTTCTACAATTTCCTTTACAGATTCTACCTTTTTTTGCTCAAAATTTCTAGAATTATATTTACAAAGTGTATCCAACTGGCCTAAAGAATATTTATTGTCTATATTACAATTAGGAGCTATTGATTTCAAAAATGGAATTGAATCATCTATCGCTTTATAAGCTTGTGAGCTATAATCAGTTATTTTCTTGATAGATTCAAGTAATACCTTAGTCACATTTGATGGTGACCCAACAAACTGAGTGCCAGTGGAAGTGACCATGCTAGTATTGACCTCTGGTACGTCTATTTGTGTCTCCATCTCTTTAAGCACTAGTTTTCCTACATCATTTCTTACCGGTGGCATCTGTTCTGGAGCCTTTAGCTCTATTGGTTTCTCTGTTTGTGTTCCAGATTCCGTCTTTTTCTCTATATTTGTTGTCGGTTGCTCTGTGTTTCCTCTTACTGGAGGCTCTTTGGATATACTTGATTTATCTGTAGTATCCTTATCTACCACTATGTTGATTTTCTGAGTATCAACATTCATAGTATATAGGACTTCAGGATTAGGATTATTATCCTTTGTATCCATACTCTCAACTGCCAGTTGATCTTCTGTAATTGTTGTTTTTACCGGTGGAGTATTTAAAGGAGGTGGAGGTAAGTTGTCTCTAATCTTGATACTTGGTGGTCCACCAACTTTACCTTTCCCTTTGTCCTTCTGATATACCAGAATGGGCTTGGGATTCCTATATTCTTCTTGTTTTTCTTTTTCAACCAAGAATGTATCCCAACCATTTTCTATTTCCTTTGAAACTTCTGTAACTCTACCTACCATTAGTGAAATTTGCCGGTATGCAGTGGAAAAAACTGTCCAGTTGGCCTGAGCTATCAGATCATCAATTTCCTTAGTTGAGTTAACCGAGTATACTGCAAGTAATTTTTCTATTTTAATTTTCTTATCCAATTCAATTATTCCTTGCCTTCTCACCTCAATTCTTTTGTATAGATCATCAGGAATTTCATTTAAGACTTGCAACAAAAACTTTTTATACATGTCCATGTGTAATATAACACTCTCCTCAACTTGTCCTTTCTCATCATCTGATAGGGTGTCATAGATTTTCCCTATGTTTTTCAATTTACCTTCCTTTGTGATCTCATTCAGTAATATGTCAAGAGAGACCAGGTCAATGTTTGTCTTCTTCTTCTTTTTGGGGGTCAGCTTCTTCTTAGGTGTGACTTTCTTGACCAGAGATCTCACAGCTTGTTGCTTCTGTCTTGTCCTTCTAGGTGAAGGAATGGTTACTGGTGAGGGGTCTCTTTTCCTAACAACTCTTTTAAAAGTTGTTGGCATATCTCCTTCTGAGGAAGTACATACTAGTGATAGATGAGTTTCAGGTTGTTGGGCTACCAACTCATCTTCAGTTATGCCAGTTTTCTTTAATATGTCTTCCTTTATGATTTTTACTTGTTTAGATCCTTTCCTCACAAATGCCTCAACCTTTTTCACTCTCTTTTTAGATTGAATTTGACTTTCTATGGTCTCGGCACTACCAAATACCTCTTCCTTTGGTTCATTGGGGGCTTCCAGAAGTGCTTTGGCATAAGTTTCCACTATGTGGTCATCTGTTTCATACCCCATCTTTGTTACCCAGATTGTCCTTGGGATGACTGCTTCCATCCAGATCTCATCCTTTTTTATTACAAAACATATATCATCCTTGTATTTGTTGACAATTTCTTGTGATAGTCTGATTCTTTTATTCATTCTGACCTTTAGTGCTTGAAAATACTCATTGATATTCTTTTCTCTATTTTCACCCATGTTGTTGAATAAGTCAGATAATTGTTTTCCTACTGGTATGTCAAATCCAAAATCCTTGTTTCTTATACCGAGAGCCTATTTGGTTATATGTAGCATTAAGCATACAAGTAAATTTCCAAATCTAAAGGTTCCTTTCTTATCCTTCTTGATTTTTGCTAAATTGTCAATTAACTCATCCTTTAACCATTCATAGATTTCAACTTTTACATTGTCCTTAACCATATCATAAGCACTCTTTATGCATAAAATGGAAACTGAGTTAAGCCTATTAGCATGAGTTGCTTTGTAACCTAAAATCATGCTAACAAATCTAACATTTGTATCGGTCACATCATTAACCCTCAATGATCTCTTGTCGGATGTTGCACTAGTTAAGTTTGTTACTAAGTCATTGGAGACCTTCTTGGTTTTGTCGGGTCTGTTACCGGTGGAAGGTAACCCTATTACTACTTTCATAGCTTCCTTTGTAATTTTATGCACCGAGTCAAGCCAAAAGAATGAACCATGTACCTTGCTCAGAACTATCCTAACCACTTCCTTGGGAAATTCAAGAATGTAGAGGATTTCAGTGAATCCTAGGGCTTCAACAATTTTATGCTCAGGTTTCACATTTTTGGAATTGCCACATATAATAGACTTATACATGTTTTTAATTACTTCATCACCTAATTCCTCTATGTTGCAATGAATATACATTCTAGGGTCTTCTGCATAAACAACACCTTTTAGAATTTTTGAAAAAGCACCTGTGTTGTCATCTTTCTTAGCTACCTTGGGAACTAGCTGAAACATGGGCCTAGGTCATTTTATAACTTTGACTACTGTAGGGTTTGTTATGAATTCAAGTGCAGAGGAGGATGCCATGATGATAAATACCTTTTTCTGCCTTTGGATGGATTGATTGCTGAAGTGCTTTGCCTCTTTGCTTGGAATGCCTTAGCTTGAAAATATTCGTGCTCTCTGAAAGTTTGAATTCATGGTGAAATCAAATGGAGCCAAAAACCTTATTTTATAAAGTCTTTTCTGCTACCTACCACATTAATTGCTTGCCAGTAATGTATTAGCTTAACTTTATTTGTCGGTAATGAATGATTTTCAACTTCTTTTCTCTAACCGAGGGAATAATAGCACATGTGTCATTAGATTTCCAAACCCTCAAGATAATTTTCTTCAATTTGATGAAGAACATCCTACCAATGTAGCATTACTCTGTCCTATTGGTGGAGCATCACATTGTCCTACAAGTGGAGCATTTGTTGGTTCTACCCATGGAGAAGTATCCCTAATATTTAGATCACCTTTTCTAATCCATTGCTTTGAAAATTCTTGCTTAACCTCTTCAACCTTTTCTTTACCTTTCAAACTAGTACTTTTGTTGTCTACCGGTGTACCTTTACTTCTACAAAATTTAGCAATATGACCAATCTTGTTACATGCATAACAAGTTACATTATTTTTTTGAATATCTTTCCCATAACCTATGTCAGTTTGTGTTGTGTATTTATTTGATAAATGACCAAATCTTCCACAAACATAACATCTTACATTCATTCTACATTTTTTAGAGTTATGACCAATTTTGTTGCATTTGGAGCATTGACCGGTGGGAGGATTGATGTTCTGATAATTCCTAGATCTACATTCATTTGCCCTATGACCATATTTGTTACTGTTAAAGCATTTTCCATTGAATTTGTAAGTATTAGAAGGTCTTACCGGTTTGCTGTGATCCTGGGTATTTGTAGTACCAGAGCTTTCTCCAACTTCAAATCCAATTCCAGAAGTGTCACCTTTGGGTTTTTGATTCTTCAATAAGGTACCAAGTTCTTCTGAGCTTTTCTTGAATTTTTCTTTGTGTTGATATGTAGTTTCCAATTCCCTTTCTAGGATTTCTTTTTGTCTCATTAGTTCATTTGAGTCATTCTGAGTATGCATCAGATCTATTTTCAACATGTCATTTTCATAGTTAATTCCTGTGTTCTCATTTGTTGCATCACTTAGTCTTCTGGTTAATTCTTCTTCATTCTTCTTTCTGTCCTCAATCTCTTTGCAAAATCTCATAGTCATATCCTGCATTTCATTTTTTATTGTCATGATCTCTTGTTTCAATTTGCTTATCATATAATTTAGTGATTCCTTTTCATCATTCTCATTTTGCAAATTTTCACAAAGTTCTCTTCTCTTATTTCTTGTAACAATAAGATTTTCTTGAAGTGCCTGAATAATGTCCTAAGCTGCTTTTAAATCATCTTCTAATTTGGTATTTTTCAATTTTTCTGCATCATAGTTAGTAAGAGCTCCTTCAAGTTGCTTCATCAGATTTTCCATCTTTACCAGTGTCAAGATCTTCCTCAAGCTGTTAGGCTTCTGAAAATAGAGGACCAGGCTCTGATACCAATTGTTAGGGTTCCCACAGATACTGAGAGGGGGGGGTGAATCAGTATCTGACCGGTAATGAAGTTTTCTTGAAATAGAACATGCAGAGCATAAAGTAACAGTATACTGGTATGCAAGAATTAATGTAAATAATAGAATCAAAAACATCCACATGAAAAGAACACCATAACACAAGATGTTTAATGAGGAAACCCGGTGTGGGAAAAACCTCGGTGGGATTTGTGACCCACAATATTCACTTATTGGCCAATAAGAGAATATTACTTACAATAGGGGCTTGCACATGCAGGAAGGCCAACTACCTAGAGCACACTGCTCAATAAGAAGTCACACTGACTTACAATGAGGATTTACACAAATCCAATATTCTGTACTGCTTTACAATAGCATCTTCAATGCTAGATTTAGTACCGGTTCTTGCTCGGTTCTTTACATACACCCTTGACCTACAATTCGCACATTAGGTCTGCCTTATAATTTTCTTTATGCTTCCTATCCATATCCTACAAATGACTACAATGATCTCTTTTATATACAAGAGTCATTTTACAATTTACGACCTTACAATAATAAACAAAATATTACATATCAAAAATCCTGTCGGCCTCTATGCCGGTATACATATTTTCTTTTGTGTCAGTGTACATCTTCTATGTCGGTGCTAGTGTAGAGTGATCTTGCTGATGCCGGTGCACTATCTTGCTTGAATAATGTTTTGCCAGTATAATGTCTTGCCAGTGCCATAGGATTGCAAGGTTGTTTGTGTAATGCTTTGCCAGTATAATGTCTTGCCAGTGCCATAGGATTGCAAGGTTGCCATCAATGACAAAACCTTCAATCACACAAAATGTCTCATTGGAGTGTCCATATGCCAACAGTTACAACCTGATCTTCTCAGATAAGATCGCTCTTACAACAACTCATCAACCACCTTAAACCCTAGCATAACATAAACTTTTTCAGCAACAACCTAAAACCCTAGACATGATGTCCTTTTAAAGGAATCTGATTTCATGTCAATCCAATAGAATTACATTACAATTTCCTAGGTTCAATGAATCTAGACATACTCAGTAACATGACACAAGAACCACCGTCAGTGTGTTGGCACTGTCAAACAATCAGTGGATTGGTAACTTATCACAAAATGCCGGTTGGTAACTCATCATAGAGTATTACAGATTCATACAAAATACTGGTTGCCGGTTTGACACAAATGAAGACTGGTAAGAATGTGTTGTGCCACTTTTCTCCCTCATACCACTTGAGATCTATGAACCACTTGGGGTCGACATGCCTCTTCAAACCTGGAAACATATTCTACAAAATCACCAATAGTCTAAAGACTAGAATACAACATACTGGTTGGAACAGATACCGGTTGAGCTCTAGCTCATACATATAAAAGCGATCTCAATGCAAGTGTGTGTCCATCAATGACAATCACAACATAAACATCAAAAATTCCAACAATCTCCCCCTTTGGCATTGATGGCAACACTTAGGAAAATAAAATTTTGACATCTAAGTGTTTTACAGCAAAAACATGCCATTAACAAAATTGCTCCCCCTAAGCATATACACTATCCCTTAATCAATACAATGTATAGCAATTTTGCATACAGAACATAAACATCGAGATATCAAAGCCTAAAGCATATATCAAAGCATATATAAAAATTTTAAAGCCAGATACTTCTCCCTATTTTCTTCTCCAAAATAGATAGAGTACTTCTCCCCCTTTGCCAACAATGACAAAGTACCACTAAACAACCCTATTTCCATATTAAAAGAATAAAATTTTATGACAACAAGGAATAATACTTGTAAAAAACTGATTTATAGTCCTACAAAAATTGTTTCATTAATAGAGACTAGGACTCAAGTAGGGAGGTGGCCACTTCTTTCTCTGTTTGCATTTGGGATACTTGTTCTTCCATGGCATCAACTGTGCTCATCTCCTGCATAATTGTCAAGGCATCCAGGTTCAGATAACACTTCTAAAGAATTTGCAGATGTGGAAGTAAAACCAGTTGTAGCTCCTGCAAATCTCTAGACTGTGTACTGATCTCTTGCTCCATTTTGGCTAGCTGGATCTGAAATCGGTGAATGGTTTGCCCATAAGTTGCAAAGGAATCATAAGGTGGCTTAAATGTGCTTAAGTAAGACTATAAGTCCATTTGAAGCTTTTTCTTCTAGGCTAGCACATCATCATAGAATAGATGGGGTTGACAGATTTTGTTTAGGAGCAGATTTCCCTCATCCAAAGCGTCCCTTATATCATTTTGGTCTTTTAGCAGTTCAGACCGGAGTTCATTCAACTTCTTCACCAGAGCAATGTTAAGAGCCTTTTGATGCTCTTTCTTGACATTTGCCTCAATTGCTTCTTCCAGGCTCTGCACTTGATCATCCACTACAGTACATATTAGCTTAAGCTGTGCTAGTGATGATTCAGTGTTGGGAAGGTTGGTACCGGCGATCAAACCGGTAAGGGTGTCTACAACTGCTCAAATTACATCTTGCTCCTTTTTCCTTTGAATGATTTCAAGGCACTCTTGAGCAACCTTGATGCTCTGCATTAGCTCCAATTCATTGCAGACTAGAGATCGATAGGACTGGAGATATCAGCTGATTTGGCTTGACTCCTAGTTGCCTTCGGAGTCTCCATCTGCCTTGTTCGCTTTTCTTTTCTCCACTACCTTGTCTTCTTCTTCCTTCTTCTTTTTCTCTGCTTCCTTCTTCTTTTCTTGTTCCTTGTCTTCTTCTTCTTTCTTTTTCTTCTCAGCTTCCTTCGTCTTCTCCTCTTCTTTCTCTTCCTCTTCCTTCTTCTTCTTCTCTTCTTTCTCTTCCTCTTCCTTCTTCTTCTTTTCTTCTTCCTTCCACTTTTCCTTTTCTTTATCCTCCTCTTCCTTCTTCTTCTTTTCCTCTTCTTTCTTCTTCTTTTCTTCCTTATCCTCTTCTTCTTTCTTTTTCCTCTCATCTTCTTGCTTCTTTTTCTCTTCATCTTTTCTTTTCCCCTCTTCCTCTTTTCTCTTCTCTTCCTCTTTCCACTTTTTCTCATCATCATCCCTCTTCTTCTTCTCTACCTGTTCCTCAACCACTTCCTATCTGTCCTCGGCTTGCTCACTGCCCTATTCGGCCTGTTGCACCTGTTCTGTTCCCTCAGAAGGTATGTCTTGAGTGACATCTTCTATGTCCAAGGCATTGACATCAATAGTGTTGATTGGTTCTTCAACTGGGTTTCATTCTTCATCAAAAACTTCATCCAGTTTGGATATAACCGGTTCTTTTTCTGCTTGCAGGTTGCCCATACGTGCTTTGTGAGCTTGGATAGCATGATTCATATGCTGATGAGTGTCTTTTTCAACATCATCAATTCTTCCCTCTAATAGCCAGAGTCTTCTTCTCCTTGTGAAGAAGAGTCCTTTATTTTGGTCCAAAACATTAAATAATTCTGAGTTTGAGAGGTCGGGAAAGTACTATGCAAAGACTTTCTCCCTAATCTCCTGTTCTTTTTCTATGGCAATGTACCATTTATTATCTAATGCCTTATATAATGAATCTGGTGTCTGAGATTTAATCTCTGATGGCGACCGGTCATTCTTACACAAATAAATAATAATTTCCTGTAGTACTTCTTCTTTCTCCTCATCACTAAAATCATCATAATAATCTACTAAATCATGAAGTAATTTTCTCCTAATATTCTTTATTGTTCTTTGACAATGTGTCAAAGGTTTATATGAGGAGATATCAATATTTACCAGTACAGATGTTGTCGATTCATTCTTCTTCATCTTCTTCATCTGTCTGGCCTTCTTTGGCTTCTCCTCAGACTCAGTCTCTTCAGAGTCCAGTTCATTTGACTTAGTATTCTTTTTTCTTTCAAAGACTTTTTCCAGTGCCACTTCCGATTTCTTCTTTGTAGGTGATCGCTTGGTCACTCTTGGAGTTGCAGTAGTAGCTGGTGTCAATGCTGCAGGCACTGCCTTTGCTTTCTTTGCTGCCGGTTCTTTTCCTTTCTTTACAGAGG
The DNA here is from genome assembly GCF_030272615.1 of Cryptomeria japonica. Lineage (NCBI taxonomy): Eukaryota > Viridiplantae > Streptophyta > Pinopsida > Cupressales > Cupressaceae > Cryptomeria > Cryptomeria japonica. The sequence continues at coordinate 881,897,966 of NC_081414.1, forward strand.
GTTCTTTGACCGGTGCAATCCTTTCTAGATAGGTTCTGGTCCTCTCTGCCTTGGGATCAAGAGGTGAGGCAATAAGGGTTGAGGCATACCCTTCCAACATATCGTACATCACCTCATAGCCCATTGGCTCCACTTCTTCCATTCTAGGCTCAACAGCTTCCATTAAGCATTTGTCCATTTGGATGGTGAAATAGATGTCATCTTCATATTTCTTGATGATGTCACCTGAGATCCTCATCCTTTGGCTCATCTTCTGTCTGAACTCATCAAAATATTTGTTTAGCACATTAGGGCAACTAGTTCCGATAGCTTGAATGCTTTCCTTGATCTGCGTGGTTACCAGTTGGTCAGGAGACCACTGGACATCTCCTACTCTAGGAAAGCAGCCTTGGAAATAGAAGAACAACCCAACCAATAGTTGTCCGAACTTGAATCTCAGTGCATTATCCTGTTTGATCGACTTTAGATTAGACAGGAGTTGCCTCTGCATACCGGTGTACAAGTCAAATGATGCATCCTCTTTAATCATCCGGTAAGCGACATTTACCGCTGCAGCAAATACAGAGTTAATTCTGCTGGCAAAGAATGTTCTATAGCCTATCACCATGCAAGCATACTTAACAAGCTCATCCTTGATGGAGTTGACTATCATGCCTCATGAATCACTCACTGAATCAGTGAGCCTTGACATTTCTATTTTGCTTATTGTCCTTAGGGTTGGCACTTCCCTTGTGTTGCAGAAACTGGTGACTACATGAATTGCCTAAGGCATGATATCATGCATCCTTTCCAAGTACATCTTGTCACCATGGAATCTACTCAAAATGATCCTAATATGATCCTCTGTAAAGTCTTCCAGAAAGTATACTGCATTATGGAGTTTCTTCTTCTCTAAGATACTATATTCCGGTTTGATTTTCTTATCCTTTCCACAAAACAGACCTAGTTGAGAGTGGATGGCTAGAGACCCTAGGTCTTCAATCTTGCAATCAATATAGTCAGAAATTCCCTCTTCCACTATCACTCTAGCTAGGACTTGTGATAGGGCATTATACTTTGACTTCCTTTGAATGAAACTTTCAGACTCAACGGATGTACTCGATCTAGTGTGAGATGCAGAAGCCATTGTAGAATATTTTAAGAACTCGAGGAATACCATTAAAATGCAAATTTAGGGCTTTCTGATTCTCCTTCACTCCACACTCCATCAATTGCCAAATCACCACTTTGTGTTTACCTGACCATTTGCAAATTGAATTTGAATCTCCTTCACGACTTGTCAATTTCTTGAAATCTCAGCTCAAATCGCCTTTTCTTCACTTTGCTCTTTAAAAAAAATTTCTTTACTCAAAAACAGATAGTGAGAAATGATTTGAAAAAAAAGCTTTTATACATGTCTCTCACCTACCACCATAAATGCTCCTCTATTAGGGCATAAACCCTAATTTGTCTTTTTACCATTTCTGATCTTCTGCCAAGTGATAGGTATCACATATCAGTTAAGGTATTTTATCGGTTTGAACTGGGGGTTCAAAAACATTTTGTCATTTTCTCCCCCTAAGCCTTTTAAGGCTTAGTTTGCCGGTTCCGATATTTCCACACTAGGTGTAGAAAACTGGTTCCTCTTCCAACATTGTTGGTTTCTTCCTCCAAGTTTTGTTCATGTCCGTTTGAACTATTTCGACATCAATTTCTCCTTCCGGAGTGATCGGTATATCATCAGATATACTCTTTCTGCTTCTGCAGAATCTTGCAATGTGACCCGGTTTGTTACAGTGGTAGCAAACCAATCTAGGTGCTCTTCAAGGTCCATTGTTCATGTTTCCATTCTTCCTTCTACATGTTGCAACAGTGTGACCATGACCATGACAAATCATACAATTTTCTCTTCATCTAGTTGCTGCTTGATGGCCACTGCTTCTTGACTGATGATTGAAGACATTAAACCGGTTGTGGTTCTGGTTCACAAAATGTTCAGGACCAATTGCTTGGGTCCTTTAAGGATATCTTCCACTGTTATTCATCACAGACCTGCATTCAAATGCTCTATGCCCAAACTTGTTGCATGCATAACAATGACCATTGAACTTATTGGATCTAGGTACATTGTTAATAAAGTAAGAAAATTTATTGTAGGCTTTTCTCCTACATACATTGGCAGTGTGTCCTTCTTTAAGATAGTTAAAGCAAACATGTTTGAATTTTTGCTTACCTTTTCCTTTGAATGTCGGTTGCTTCTTTGATTCTTCAGCATTTGTTCCTAAGGATTCTCCTTCCTCATGTCCAGAGAAACCAATTCCATTGGTATTCTTTATTGGTCTAGATGACTCAAGCTTTTTCTCTAGCTTGACAGTACTTTTGCTGAACTTAGCAAGTATTTCCTTTGACTTAGAGAGTTCTTTGGAAATAGCAGTATTTGTCTCCATTAGGCTTGCATTTTCAAAGATGGCTATGTTCAGTTCATCTTGTACTCCTTTTTCTATTCTTCTCTCATGAAGGCAAGCAGTCAGTGCACTAATCTCTTGTTTCAACGTGGAGATCTCATGATCTCTGTCCTTCACCAGATCTTTAGCTTTCCTCTAGTTCTCAAGCTCTTAACTAAACTAGATAGTTAGTCCTTCTAACTCCTTTATCAGGTTGGAGTTTGATTCATTCAACTTATTTACTTCTGCTATCATGGCTTCCATATCTGCTTCATCTACAGAACTATTTTCAGATAGCTCCATCAGCTTTTCTACATGTACTCTCCTTTTTGCTTGAGATGTCTTATATTTGACCATAAGATCATCATAGGCTTGCTCAGACTAAGTGAGCAATTGAGTAAGTTCCCTCAACGTGTATTCCCCCATATCTCTTTCCAAGTGGTTAAACTTATAGAAAAGTAGGCTCTGATACCAATTAGTGAATAGTAAGAGGAGGGGGAGAATTAGTATGCCAAAAATATCTTCTCTAAAACACTTAAACAGTATGAAGATAAACTGGTAAAACAATTTAACAAACATACCAATTATCACACATGCAAACCAAAATGTAAATAAAGCATTCACCCACAAAAGAAATACAACCATAACACAAGATATTTGACGTGGAAACCCAAATGGGAAAAGCCATGGTGAGATGGAACTCATAAGTCACTATCTTTGTTAGGAGATAAGTTTGATTAAAGACTACCTTGCTAGAGGATTTTAGATTCAGAGAGGTGAACCACCTTGTTAGAGGATTTTACAAAAGGCTTTTGGGCCTACCCAGTTAAGGGCTACAGACTTGTCAAAGATGTGAGTAATCAACAAGTGTTTGATCTATCTAATAGCACAGACTGCTTGGTTAGATCTAGTATAGCTCACAGTTAATGCATTCCAGCATTACTTCAGTCTTCTCTATCTCTCACTCAGTTACAACCCGATCTTCTCAGATAAGATCACTCTTACAACAACTCATCAACCACCTTAAACCCTAGCACAACAAAAACCTTTTCAGTAACAACCTAAAACCCTAGACATGATGTCCTTTTAAAGGAATCTGATTTCATGTCGGTCTAATAGGATTACATTACAATTTCCTATGTTCAATGAATCTAGACATACTCAGTAACATGACACAAGAACCACCGTCAGTGTGTCAGCACCATCAAACAATCGGTGGATTGGTAACTCATCACAAAATTTTGGCTGGTAACTCATCACAGAGTATTACCGGTTCATACAAAATATCGGTTGCCGGTTTGACACAAATGTAGACTGGTAAGAATGTGTTATGCTGCTTGAGATCTATGAACTGCTTGGAGTCGACATGCCACTTCAGACTGGGAAACACATTCTGCAAAATCACCAATAGTCTAAAGACTAGAATACAACATACCAGTTGGATCGGAATACCAGTTGAGCTCTAGCTCATACATATAAAGGGGATCTCAATGCAAGTGTGTGTCCATCAATGACAATCACAACATAAACATCAAAAATGCCAACACCAGGTTCCCAAGTTCCCAAGTCTTCCCAACTTTGATGACCTAGGTCTCCGAAACTCCTAAGTATTCTCTTCCTTAACCCTGGAACTCTAGAACCCTAAATTTCCTAGGTTTCCAAGTCTTCCCAACTTGAGTGACCCAAGTCTCTAAAGTTTCCCCAACTTCAATGGTCCAGGTCTCTAAAGTTTCCCCAACTTTGGTGACCTAGGTCCCTAAAGTTTTCCAAACTTCTTTTGGCTCACAACACTTCCAGGTGGCATGATTGACACTCAAAGCTTAAATGATCTGATGATTTTTGTGATCTGTGCACCTTATTTTGTGGAGCCTCGGGGGTGTATTTAATATTTTTGGCAGGATTTCCATCAAGAGAGGTATGAGGCCATGCTTGTTGTAGTGACTTATGTCATGTCTAGATACTCTGACTTTAGAAGGTCAATCAATTCACCCTTCTCAGGGTTGCCTTTTATGGGTATGGCTAGGTTTCTTGCATGTACATAGGTCAAGTGCATGCAATTCCCTGCACTTCTAGACTGACATGAAGGGGTCAGGATCACTCTTGTAACCATTTTTATATATAAAGGTTGGTAAGCCTCATTGTAAAGGGTTCTCTCCCTAGTGGCTTGAGCTATTCTATTCTCTCTCACTTCTCTTGTATTATTCTATATTTTGTAACTATAAGTTGGCCATTGGCCTTATAATGAATTGAAATCACCATTCTTTCCTTCTTTCAACTTATGTATGTTGTGTATGTTTTCTTACCTTCATCATAGGTGTGTGTTTTGTGGCTCTTCTCTCATTTATGTTGTGTTAACTTATTTCTGAGTGTGACTTGTGGGAAACCTTCTCCCCTCTTGGCATTTAGTGAATTCTAATCCCCATACATGCATTGGGGTCACTCATATAACTAAAGTTTGTGCATCTCTTGCATTTTTGAATTGATTCTTTATGTCACTTCAAGTAGGGAGAGAAACAATCTCTTCTTGGTGCATCACCTCCTTTTGTTTTAAGCATTTCTCTCTTCCCTTTACCTCTGCAAGTAAGTTCTTAAGTGTTGAGTTGGTTCAACACTTGCACGTGGATTGAGAAGGAAGTCAGCTTTCTCTAGAGATTCAACCCCCTTACACAAGGTCCCACACTTTGGGGTTGTTTCCATTTTTCACAAGGTTGTTGAGTTGATAGCTCAACAAGTGTGTGAGATTTGTAATAACAGATCTCATCAAATATATAAGAAAAATAAAGGTATCAAAAATCAAGATGTGAGATCCTACCCCACTTGGAAGAGTCATTATCATGATGTCTTATTATACACAGACTGAAAGTAGCACTATAATGGAATCGACATATCATTTATCAACAAAAACAAAGTGTCAACCAGGTATCTTAACTAGAACAAAGAATCTGAAACTAAAAACAAAGTATCTAAGTCCTCAAATGAGAAAAATAATGATCTAGCCCCTCAACATTATCCCTATAATGGAATATTGGTCTTGGAATTTATAGATCCTGTATACAGAAACTAGATAGGTACATCTTGGAATTTATCCTAATTATTATCTACAACTGCATGAATCTAGTGTTGTGGTACTCTTGGTTGATTCCTTTGCCCAACTAAATGTTGAGGACAAGCATTGGCATAGTGTTCACCTCTATAAATAAAACACCCATCTCGAGCTTCTATTGGTCCTTCAGGCCTATCCTTTATGTTTTTGTTACTACTATTGTTGGCCCTCCTATTACTTCCATTTTGATTCCCTTCTAGTCTTTCTTGAAAGTTATACCCCTCTTCATGTTTTGAATCTGTTAGCTTTTACCACACTGTTGGTTGTTGTTTTGAAATTTTTTATTCTCAAACTTGGCTTCACAATTCTTATGGTAGGTAGCTACTTGTTGAAGCCTTTGTTCTTATTTAGTTTCTTTCTCAAAAGCCTCATCCATAGTCTATGGGTTATGGATATCCACCTCTCTCCCAATATGTGGTCGTAATCCCAGGATGAATTTCCTGATTCTGAATCACTCATCCATCTGGTACTATGGTACATACTTGACAAAATTGGAGAATTTTTCCAAATATTATGTCACTAACATAGTAGTTTGTTGGTTAGTAGATTTGTCACCTAACTCTATATTCTCCCACCCACGGAGATGACAAATATAACCATAGTTGAACCAGCCTAACAAAATATGAACTGGCTGATTCTCTACTTATTTTACAAGGTGGCAGCTACCTTCTAATGATTTTCACTAAATCAATAGACATTTCATATGCTTTTGACCAGAAAGCAAATAAGGAAAGAGCTTTTAACTAGAAAAATTTATAAAGGAATTCACAATACTAACCGCTATTTTGGGAATTTCTCAGATTATAAAGTAAAGCTACTACAAAACACCATTCACAACAACTGAAATATAAAATCATCTACCATTTTAATATAAATTTACCATTGACATCTATTTCAAAGAAAAAAAAGCATCCATACACAATAATTCAAAGCTCATGAATATATGAAAGACACTAATAGTTCTTCTATATTAAAAACAACAAACAATTCATGCATAAAAGTTTTTTTTCTCTAATGAGAAAAACAAAGTTTTCCCAAAAGATCCTAATTAGAAACATAGTCTAGATATTTAAAATATGAAAGATAACAGTTTCTTTAAATAAACCGTTATTTTAAAAGTCCTTTGGCCTTCCCCCTGACCAACCAATGATCAAGAAAAGTAATTAAAACATAAAACAAAAACCACCACTGCCTATTCAACTTCTAGTTCTTCATCTTTAACAATCTCCACCTCCTGTTGGACATGCGTCGTCTCTTGAGTTTTTATCCTCTTCCTATATTCATGGTACCTATTCATAGATGGCTCCATTTTTGGGTCCTCTGGTATAGTGGTGATCTGCAACCTTGTTCTCCACTTTGCATCCAATCCATCCATAATCTCTATATTATTGTGCATTTCATCCATCTCTGATTCAAAAGTAGAAGCGTGATTTTTCAAGTGACACAGTGTCTTAAAGGATTCCAAGGACATACTATTAGGATCTCTAACATTCTTTTGATAATTATCTCTAAATTGGCCTATCATTTCACTACCAATACATTTTCCTTAAAATTGTCCATTACGTCAACATCCAGAGCATAGAGATTTTCTTTAATTTTCAACAAGTCTCTTAAGTAACATCTTAGGGTACTATCAATCTCATCAATATAGTCATGATAGATTTTCTCTTTCCAATCTAGTGCATCATGCTAGATAGGATTAACCTCCCTTGGATGTTCAACTATTTTCTCAGTAGTCAATATGGTGTGGCCCAATGACATAAGCTCTGTGACTTCTCCTGAGAGCATGAAGATACTTCCATGTTCCTTTTTGACCTGTTGTAATTCTATTAACAATTCCTTTCTTTTGTTCCATATATTCATATATAGAATTTTGAACTTAGTGACATTACCTACCCCAATACCATGCATTTCATCGATCCAATCAGTGACAAATTTGGCATATCACAGGTTACCTCTAACTTTCCTCAGAGTGTCTGGATTAATCCCCTGTACATGCAAGTGTGAAGACTATCCTGCATTAGTATTTATAAAAGATGAAATGAAATCCTTCAAAGGTTGTACCTGAGATTGGAGCTCAACATTCTTCTTCTTTTGTTCCTATGCTCTTTTGATCAATGCATGACTAGAGTAGTCAACATGATAGACGTCCCCCTCCAAGGTTAAGGGTCCCATATCTACATGAATGATCTTATAATTCTTCTCAGTTATATCACTTGCATCCACATTCCCAATGGGATCAATTATTTCTAGGATTTGGTGACCAGAGGAAGGATCAGAGACAATTTGGGACATCCTTTTAGCCTTCTTAGGATTACGGGAGCTTTGTAATAACAATACAATTGTGTTAATTTTGGTAGATACATGGGTGAAAAAATTTCCTTTCTTCTCAACCTCTGACTTCAGCCAAACTAGAGAGGTCATGTCAGAGTTTAATTCATTATTGGTAATGCCAGGAGTGTTTTGCATAGGGGAAGAATGAATTTCAAGTAGAGTAGGATAAGACCGATCATCAATGATTTGCTGATTTATACCCTCAGAATCAAAGAGGGGCAATTTTCCTTTGGGTTGTCTAGCTCGGTCATCTTTTTCAAAAGTGGATTTACTCCGAGCAATGGTCTCTTTTGGCTTCTCTCCATCAACACCTGATTGAGATCTTATGCTCAAAGGTTTGTCTATTGACCTAGTTGCTGGTGTCTGGGAAGGGGAGGAAGAAATTATCCCATGCTCTCTATGAGATGATTATTTTTGACCTTGAGAGGAGCTAACCTACTACTTCCATTTACCATTTAGTCAGTCAGAGGTTCTTCTTAACATCAGAGTAGTACATACCATTAGGCTCAAAACTTCTTCCTTAGACCATTCAACTTCTAAAGAGACCGCATTAGCAACAATATGGTATTCCGGGTCAATGATGACCTCATCTTCAATAACATCATCTAGGACATTGAAAGAAACACCAAGGGTGTAAATTTTTCTGCAAGGAGAGCCTTGTATAGCTTCTTCTAAACACTTCAAAATCATCTAAACAATCTTCCCACAAAGCTTTGAGTTTAGGGCGATGCATGTAACCTTTAGCTCTATAAAAATAGTGCCTTACATACACTTTACTATCGAAGCTGCCTCTGGCTGATAAAGATACAAAATGAAACTTCTCAAGAAGTTTCCCTACTACCTTAGTAACACCATTATTTTTACAATAAAAGACATTGGTGGACAATGGAAAGTGATGCAAGAGCATCCCCAGTTCATAGCAATCTTGCATCAACCAAAAACATTTTCCTTTCTGTTTTGTTTTCTATGTGTCCTAGGTTTGGCTCACCGAATCCTATAGAGTTGGATTCTACTTGAATACTTGATCATCCTTATTTCTTCCAAACCGCATCGCATTTGGATCATTTTTTGGCAAGATATCACTATCGGTTTCCATGATAGTTTCTTATTCTTGGTTGCCTAGAACTATTCTTGTGATCTATCAGAACCCATTCTGAAGCTTGCAGAGGCTTGAGAATTAATTTTGATGTTCCTTGGTATGTTGCCAAACTTTTCCCATGGTCTACGTTTCATCCTTTGGATTTTCCTAAGGAATATCTTGGTGGAGGCTGGCCTTGTTTATTTTTCATGTTAGGTCTTGTTCTTCGGTTTTGATCCCTTTTGGGCCAACTAGATCCTTTGGATTGATATATATATTTATAATTATACATTAGAATGCAATCAACTAGAGAATCAAGTAGCTATACTATGCGTAGAATATAGATTATAAGATTCAAGGTCCCCATTGTGACCTATTTTACCAAGCTTGTGAGCCCGTATGTTGTAACCCGGTCATTACTGGTTGAATGTAATCAAATTTGTGGCAATAAAACAATATGTTTATCATTACCTCCATCATATATTTGTGTTTATGTTGTGTTTACTCTTGCTGACTGGTCCGAATTGATCTCTTTGAGGTCCCTCCTCACCCGTGACTGCTTCAAGTGGTATTAGAGTGAAGTTTCATTCTAGAGGTTGTGTGTCCTAAAATTTTGTTGTAGGGTGGCGGATTGCAGATCCGACCTACAGCTGTAGAGGACTGGCATGAATCGATGGCGCAAAGAGGAGCTAGGAATGGTGGAGTGCATGGGAATGTAGACCCTATTATGATGGAGATGTTGTGAGGAATAGAAGCCTAGTTATAATTTGTGGAGATATCCTAGAGAAGAGGATGACATATTGAAGATGTAAGTGAAGATGAAGGAGAAGAAGCCCCAATAGATAGAGCAAACCTACTAGCAGTTGATCCAGATGAGAAAATGTTTTTGAGTATGGTGAATAATAAACCTCATTTTAGCACACTGGAATATGATGGGAAGTTAGATTCTAATGAGTTGATGGATTGGATCTCAGAGATGGAGAATTATTTTGATTTTGAAAACACTACAAAAGAGAGGAAGGTGAAATATGCTTGTACCTGGTTGAAAGGTCATGAATCTATTTGGTGGGAGAATTTGCAAGTTGATAGACAAAGAAGAGGTAAAGAGAAGATTACGACATGGGATCAGATGATTGCTAAGTTAAAGTCAAAGTTTGTGCTGGTGAATTATCAAGTGGTTCTATTTTGGAAGTTACAGAATTGTGAGACAGAAGGAGTCTAGTGTGAAGGAATACATTGAAGCATTTTACAAGTTGAATATCAGATCTGAACATGTTGATGATGAAGTGGAAGAAGTTACAAGATATTAGAATGGATTGTGGATGTCTATACAAGATGAATTGAGTGCGATCAAATTGGGGAGTGTTGAAGAGGCTTACCAGTATGCCCTAAAGAAAGAAGAGAAGTTAAACAAAAGAATGAACATAGATAGAGAGGTAGAGGTGGAAGGTTTATGGGAGGAATATTTCAAGGAGAAAGATGATATACCAGAGGAAGAGGAACCAGTATAGATCAGAACAAGGACAAGGAAGTGAGAAAAGAAGGTAATTCATACTGGAAGGATGATAGAAATTTCTACTAGAGGAGAGAACCAGATGGTTACTGGTATGAGAACTTTGGAAGACAAGACAAGAGGACATTCAAAGGAACCTACTTTAAGTATGGAGGAGAATGACATCATGCATTCAAGTGTAAGAAGATAGAAACTACCAAAAGAGAAGTAGTGGTGGAAGAAAACCCCACTAGATTAGACAATAAACTGGAAAATAGAGAATTGTTGATGATGAGGAGAGCTTTGTGTCATACCGGAGGAGATGAAGAGCCCTTGTAGAGGAAGAATCTATTCAAGTCCAGATGTAAGGTATCTGGTAAGTGTTGTAAAGTTGTTATTGATCATGGTAGTTCAGATAATCTTGTTTCAAAAGAGATGGTGACTAAGTTGAAATTATAGAGATTAAAACACCATAAGCCTTATTAGATAGCATGGATTCGGGATGAACATAAGTTGTTTGTAAGTGAACAATGTTTGGTAAAATTCAAAATTGGGAATTATCATGATGAAGTCTTGTGTGATATTATGCCTATGGATATTTGTCATCTTTTGCTGGGTAGACCTTGGTAGTTTGATAGACAGGCAGTACATGATGGGAGGAAGAATAGATACACTATTGTGGACAATGGGATGAAACAAACCTTGTTACCTTTGGAGGAACCTTTGAAGAATGAAGTCTGTATGAATGCTAGAATCTGTTTAGTAGATGAAAGGAAATTCCTGGATGGATTGAGACATGAGAAAGTGTTCTTTGCCTTAATTCCTAAGAAGACTGAGAGACCAAAACCAGAAGGAGAACACTCAAAAGAGAAGAGATTTGTTGACAGAATATGAGGACATCATTTCAAATAATGTACCTGATGGATTTCCACCTATGAGAAGTATTAGTCGTTGCATGGACTTGGTTCGTGGAGCTAGTTTGCCTAACAAAGCTGCACACCGGTTGAAACTGGTAGAGATTGAAGAATTGAATAGACAAGTGCAAGAGTTGTTGAAGAAAGGTTTGATCATAGAGAGTTTGAGCCCTTGTGTAGTATCAGCAGTATTAGCACCTAAGAAGAATAGAGAATGGAGAATGTGTACTGATTTAAGAGAAATAAACAAGATCATAGTAAAATACCAGTTTCATTTGCCTAGGATGGATGATATAATGAAATGCTTGAGTGGAGCAAAATAATTTACAAAGATAGATTTAAAGAGTGGATATCACCAAATCAGGATCAGAGAAGGTGATGAGTGGAAGACAACATTTAAGACAAATGAAGGACTATATGAATCGTTGGTGATGGCTTTTAGATTGACTAATACACCGAGTACTTTCATGAGGCTGATGAATGAGGTATTGAAGAAATCCTTGGGTAAGTTTGTTATTGTGTATTTGGATGACATTCTGATTTGAGTAGGACAAAAGAGGAGCATTTGTTGCAATTAAAACAAGTTTTGTAGAGATTGACAGAGGGGAAATTACTGATCAATATCAAGAAGTGTAATTTCATGAAGGATGAGTTAGTCTATTTTGGGATTTGTGATATCTAAGGATGGTTTGAAGATGGACCCTGAGAAAGTGAAAGAAATTGTTGAATGGCCTACACCGGAAAGCATTGGAGAGGTAAGATCATTTCATGTATTAGCTAGTTTTTACCAGAAGTTTATCAGAAATTTCAATTCAGTTTGTAACCCTATGACTGAGACCATGAGAGGAGATCAGAAGGAATTCAAGTGGACCATCGAAGAAAACACAAATTTTGAACTATTGAAGCAGAAAGTGACTGAGCAGCCTGTGTTAGCTTTACTAGATTTCAATAAAGTATTTCAAGTGGATTGCGATGCAAGTGAAACAAAAATAGGAGCAGTCTTGAGTCAAGAAGGAAGAGCAATAGCCTATTTCAGTGATAAATTGAGTGATGCCCGAAGGAGATATTTAGTGTATGATTAGTAGTTTTATGCCATAGTTCAAGTCTTGAAGAAGTGGAGACATTATTTGTTGCCTAAGGAGTTTGTCTTGTATATAGGTCATCAAGCTTTGCAGTATTTGAACAGTTAGAGTAAGTTGAATCAAAGACATATGAGATGGGTAGAATTCTTGCAGAGTTGCACCTTTGTGTTGAAGCATAGAAGTGGTAAATCTTACAAAGTTTTTGATGCATTGAGTAGGAGAAGGAATTTGGTAATAGAGATGAGAGTGATAGTATTAGGATTTGAAGATTTGAAGACCTTGTATGATGAAGAACTGGATTTTGTAGAACCTTGGAAAGCATGTTGAGAACCGGTTATGGTAGATAGAAGAAAATTGTTGGATTACTTCATTAAGGATGGGATGGTATTTAGAGGAGTTCAATTGTGCATACTTAAGAGTTATATGAGGGAGAATCTAATAAATGAGAAACATAGTGGAGGTTTAGCTGGACATTTTGGCATTGACAAAATAGTGGCATTGGTGAGTGAGAAGTACTTTTGGCCCCAGATTTATAAGGATGTTAAGAGATATGTGCAAAGTTGTAGAGTTTGTCAAGCTGCAATGTTAGGAATCAGAGGCAATTGAGAGGGGGGTGAATCAACTATCTATTAATTTCAACTCGAATATAACTTAATCAAACTTGATGCATAATACTGGTAAACAAAACTTAATGTTAGTTGACAGTTTAACAGTTAATAATAGTACTAGTAAAGTTTAATGCATGAGGCAGAAAGATAAATAACATCCACAACACATAACACATATATTTGTACGTGGAAACCTTGTACGGGGAAAACCCATGGTGGTAAACATTACCCACAATCAAATGATACTACTACAGATAGTATGTGTGTACAAATGGGGTTTGCACATGCAAAAAGGCCAACTTCATATGCTAGATTCAGTATCGGTGAAGCTCTGATTGTCTTCTTCATACCTTCCTTGAATCTTCAAATGATGTCTATGTGAGCAGCTCTGCTTATATTTGCATATACCTTATTACATTCCTCTTCTCACCATTACATAATCTCACAAATGAGATCTTACATATATACCAGATCATAAGACCAAATGTGTAGGTTGGCTCACTAAGCATATTACCATTAAATCAATTAAAAATGAATCAATATGCGATGCATCATGTCAGCTCAATGCATTTACAATAATAACCAATCAATAAATCATCTTCATAATGTTTCATGCTGATCTGGAATAGATAACGCATGCCGGTCCATAACATAGACCAATTTGTTGGTAACAACAAACATGTAAACTCAGTTAGATCAATAACAAAATCACCAAAACCAAGTGTCCAAACCATGTCTTCAATATAACCAAGTAATCTCCAGATGATAACAAGTCATCCTTTATGCTGGTGAACAATATAACTTGCCAGTGAACCAAATACTGATGACTGTGCATAAGTCACTGAACTTGCTAGTGAACATAACCAAAGATCTCTAGTGTTGATAACTCTTGACAAATGTTGACATCAATGACAAAACCAATGCAATACATCCATAATACCAACAATCTCCCCCTTTGGCATTAATAGATCCAACATCCATAAAAACCATCTAAGTGCCAAAGTAGAAATGCCAGAAACCAAAAACCAGCAATCTCCCAAAGAGATCAATTACCAGAAATCAAAATACATAATATCTCTCCCCCAATAAATAATCTCTCCCCAAAAGATAATGTAATAAATAATCTCTCCCCAAAAGATAATGTGTTTTTCCATAGATATCTCCCCCCCTTTGACATCGAATGCCAAAGCACAAAAAAAGAAAAAAAGAGATACAACGAGTTCATAGAATCAATTACAAATACCAACTTATAACCAACTACTCCCCCTGAGAAGTATCTCTCCTTCATTAAAGCCGAACAAATATTTTTCTATTAATTCTTTCAGTCTGATGCCATTCTCCAACTATCTAAGTCTCTATCGATGAGGGTATTACCCCAAGCTACTCTCTGAGATATTCAAAAGTTTCCTTAGGAAAAGGCTTAGTAAAGATATCTGCAATCTGATCTTTAGTATTCACATAAACCAATTTCAATTCTTTTGCTTCAACATTCTCTTTTAGAAAATTGAATTTGATAGTAACATGTTTAGTTTTAGAGTGAAATACCAGATTCTTGGATATATCAATTGATGCCATATTATCACTGTAAATGATTATAGGTTCTTTGCATTTTACCTTTATGTCTTTCAACATTTTCTTAATCTATAATACCTAAGTACAATTAGTTGTTTCTGCAACATATTATGATTCTGCTGTTGATAATGATGTACAACTCTATTTCTTGCTCAACCATGAAACTAATCTGCTACCAGGAAAGAATGCTCCACCGGTGGTTCTCTTTCTATCATCTACATCTCCTACCCAATTAGCATTTGTGTATGCACATAAATCAATATTTTCATCTTTAGGATACCATAAAAAAAGATTTGTTGTGCCTTGTAGATACCAAAAAATCCTTTTCACTATTGATTCATGATTTTCCTTAGGATTACTCTGAAATCTTGAAACAATAGATACTACATTCATAATATCAGGTCTTGTTTGTATCAAATATAGTAAACTTCTAATCATAGATTTATATCTTGTTGGATTAATAGGTGTTGATTCATCCTTTAAAGATAGTTTATCAATTGTAGTCATATGAGTACTTACTGGTGTACAGTTTTCCATACAAAATTTCTTTAGTAGTTCCTTCAAGTACTTAGATTGACATATGAATATACCTTTATCAGTCTATGAAATTTGTAATCCTAAAAATAATTTTATCTCCCCAATCATAGACATTTCAAATTCTTCCTGCATCTTATTAGAAAAGTCTTTACACAATCCATCTTCTCCTCCAAAAATTATATCATCAACAAAAACTTCAATAACCAAGATGTCATCATTAGTCACTTTGAAATATAAGTTGCTATCAGCATTACCTTTAGTGTAACCAAGCTTCAAAAGATATTTGTCCAATCTAGCATACCAAGCTCTAGGAGCTTGCTTCAATCCATATAAAGCTTTCCTTAACCTGCAAACCATATCTTTGCCATTTGTCAAATAAAATCCATCAGGTTATTCAATGTAAAGTTCTTCTTCAAGATCACCATTTAGAAATGTACATTTAACATCCATTTGATATACTTTATAGTTCTTGTATGCTGCAAATGCTAGAAATAGTCTACCTGCCTCAATTCTAGCTACCGGTGCAAAGGTTTCAATTTAATCAATTACCTCTTTCTATGAATATCCCTTACACACTAATCTTGCTTTGTTTCTGATTACCTTACCATCTTCATTAAGTTTGTTTTTGAATACCCATTTAGTTCCAATTACATTTTTCTTTTTAGGCCGAGGAACCAATGTCCATGCGTTATTCTTTTCAATTTGTTCCAATTCATCTTCCATAGATTTAATCCAATGTTTATCTTCACATGCCTCATTAACTGATGCTGGTTCAATTTGAGAAATTAGACATACCTCTTCATTTTCCAGTCTTCCTCTAGTCATTACACCTTGATACTTATTCCCAATTATCTGACTTTCAAAGTGATTCAATCTTACATACCTGTGTGCATTCACTTGCTTCTATTCTTCAGCCACTTTGGAATTCTCTGATGATGTCGGTGTGACTGGATCAACATTCTATACCAATGCATTCTGTATAGGTTTATTTGTGATTATCTCAATTGCCAATTTAGAGTCCATAGACCTTGAATTACCTCTAAATTGTTCATCAATCTTCACATTTGCACTCTCAATGATTTTCTGTAATCTCTTATCAAAAAATTTATATGCCTTGGTCTTAGATGAATAACCAAGAAATATTCCTTCATCACTTCTAGGATCAAATTTACCAATATAATCATCTCTCCTAATATAACATTTGCTTCCAAATATTCTGAAATATTTAAGAGTAGGAGTATTACCAAACCATAGTTCATGAGGGGTCTTACCAGTTTCACCTTTGATGTGACCTCTGTTGAATGTGTAAACCCTTGTATTCACTGCTTCTCTCCAATATGCATGAGGTAGTTTTTCTTCTGATATCATTCTTCTAGTTGCATCCAGAATAGTTATGTTCTTCCTTTCCACAACTCCATTTTGTTGGGGTGTCTGAGGTGCTAATAACTACATTCTGATTCCATTCACTTCATAGAATGTATTAAATTCCTTAGATGTGAATTCACCTCCTTGATCTGATCTTAAACATTTGATTTTCTTACCGGTTTCATTTTCTACCATTGCCTTGAATAGTTTGAATTTCCCAAAAGCTTCTGATTTCTCCCTGAGAAAAGTAAGACAACACATTCTAGAATAATAATCAATGATTAGCATAAAATATCTATCTCCTTGTAAACTTCTAGTTCTTTGCGGACCACATAAACCAGTATGAATTAAATCAAGAACATTATTGAATTTTTTTGGAATACTCTTAAAATTTTCTCTAACTTTCTTTCAAAATTGACATTCCTTACATACCGGATTGTGAGGTTTTACAATCTTAGGTAAATCCCTTACTACCTTAGTTGTAGTGATTTTTACAATGCAATCAAAATTTACATGACAAAGTCTCTTATGCCATAACCAACTTTCATCAATATGTGCAATCAAGCATGTCTTCTCATTGTTATTCAAGTGAAAGATATTACCTCTAGTCTGATTACCGGTTGCAATTTCCAAACCAGTTCTATTCATGATTTTGCATTTACCATTCTTGAATTGTAACTAAAATCCCTTTTGAACTAATTGATCAACACTCAAAAGATTATGCTTCAAACCTTCAACATAATAAACATTGTTAGTATTGTGCTTACCATCAAAAGATATAGTGCCTTTTTCTCTGATCAAATAATCTTTATCATCCCTAAATCTTACTAGACCTCCATTGTATTCCTCAAAGGTTAAGATTTTACTTTTATCACTAGTCATATGATGTGAACATCCATAATCAATGATCCATTCATCCTTTTCTTCAATTTTAGCTACCAGGGCCTACTCTACTGGTTGTATAGTAGGTGTCAGTTGATCTTCTATTATTGCAACAAAAGCCCATCCATTTTCTGTCGGTTCCTCATCAAAATCATCAGTAACTCCTTCATCAATATAGTAACATGATTTGTTTGTATTCTTCTTAAATTTGTATCTCTGATATTCAGGGTTAGGCTTATATGTTCTTTTAGCTTCTTCTTTCAATCTTGCATGTCTATCAGGACACCTAGATGCCATATGACCAATTTTGTTGCAGTTAAAACATTTAAATGGTGCTTTACCTTCATACTTACTTCCAACTGGACATTTAGGCATTTTCCTTGCAGATAGTGCTTCAAGCTCTTCTAATTCTTCATTCTCTCTTTTGATGTCTTCAAGTTCTCTTGCATAAAGTGCTTTCCAATAAAATTTCCCAAATGATGATGATGATGATGTTGCAGATGATGATGCTTTCAAAACTAAATCTATTTTAATTGTAGAAACATGACCAAATTCCTCAAGTTCAAAAGCTGAAAGTTTTCCAACCAAGGTATCTCTAGATACTCATGTATTAGGCATTGTTCTCAATTCATTAATAGAAGTTACTTTCATTTTGTATGTTGGTGGAAATGCTCTTAAAACTTTAGAAACAATCTCATCTTCACTTAAGGATCCTCCACAACATTGTATACTCAAAACAATTTCATTGACTCTTTCCATAAAGGTAGAAATCCTTTCATCTTCTTCCATTTTCAGATTTTCATACTTGACTTGGAAGCATTCTAGTTTTGCAATTTTGACAGTGGTATCACCTTCATTCAATGTCTCCAATTTGTCCCAAATAGCTTTAGCAATAGATCAGTCTAATAATCCCATGATTTGCTGATCTGATAATGCGCTCAAAAGTGCTTCTCTTTCTTTGCAATCATTATCCTGATCTTTAGCCAAGTTTGGTGGATTAGGTTGACTCTATGTAGGACCAACATAGCCATTCTTTGTAACATCCCATATGTCTCTTCCAATGCAATTCAGATGTGTCTCCATTCTGATCTTCCATATACCATAGTTAGTTCCATCAAGCTTTAGACTGTCCTTCCTGAAATAGTTAGTTACCATAGAATCTCCTCAAGTTGTTAAACTTCTTCAAAAAGAGGACTTGTCTCTAGTACCAATTGTTAGGACCTGGAGACAACTGAGAGTGGGGGTTGAATCAGTTGTCTATAAATTTCAACCCAAATATAACTTAATCAAACTTGATGCATAATACTAGTAAATCAAACTTAATGTCGGTTGATAGTTTAATAGTTAATAATAGTACTGGTAAAGCTTAATGCATGAAGCAAAAAGACAAATAACATCCACAACACATAACATAGATATTTGTACGTGGAAACCTTACCCACAATCAGATGATACTACTAGAGATAGTATGTGTGTAAAAATGGGGTCTGCACATGCAGAAAGGCCAACTGCCTAGAGCTCACAGCTCAATCACAAAATGAGAGTCACACTGACTCCAATTGGATGGTTAAATCCAATGATAATGTACTGCTCAAAATAGCATCTTCATATGCTAGATTTAGTACCGGTTAAGCTCTGATTGTCTTCTTCATACCTTCCTTGAATCTTCAAATGATGTCTGCATGAGTAGCTCTTCTTATATTCACATATACCTTATTACATTCCTCTTCTCACCATTACATAATCTCACAAATGAGATCTTACATATATACCAAAACCTAAGACCAAATGTGTAGGTCAACTCCGTTGGCAAATGCACACTCCAATGAAACATTGTAGGTGATTGAAGGTATTGTCATTAATGGCAATCTTACAATAATTTGATACCGGTAGGCAAGCACAAACACTAGCTTTGATAGAATCTACATCGGCATATAGATCACCGACACAGAAAAGGAAGATTACCGACATCCTGGTCGATAGGAATTTTGTGTATATATATATTTTGTAATTAATTGTAAAATATTTTGTAAGCCAACATGGCAAATTGTAATATGACTCATATATGTATGAGATCATTATAGATCATTTAATAGGTGAAGTATGGAATGATGATAGCAGACCTAATATGCAAATTATTGGATAAAGGTTTATGTATGTAGCAGAGCTTAAATCAGTACTGAATCTGGCATAGTAGATGCTAATCTAAAGTAGTACAAGACATTAGATTTTTATAATCCATTTTGTAAGTCAGTGTGACTTCTTTGTAATTGAGTAGTGAGCTCTAGGCACTTGGCCTTCCTGCATGTGCAGGCCCCTATTGTAAGTAGTAATATTCTCTTATTGGCCAGTAAGTGAATATTGTGGGTCACAAATCCCACCGAGGTTTTTCCCACACCAGGTTTCCTCGTTAAAATAGTGTGTTATGGTGTGTCTCTTATGTTGAGGTTTCTATTCTTATTTATTACATTATTTTTGGCTTGTCGGTACATAGTTTTAATATGCTTTTCATGTTATAAGTTAAGAAAATCCTCTAACCAGTCACATACTAATTCACCCCCCGCCTCTTAGTATCTTTGGGAATCCTAACAATTGGTATCAGAGCCTGGTCCTCTATTTTCAAAAGCCCAATAGCTTGAGGAAGATCTTGTCACCGATAGAGATGGAAAATTTAAGAAAGCAATTAGAAATAGCTCTTTCAGACTATCATACAGAAAAGGTGAAGAATATCAAACTTGAAGATGATCTAAAAGCTGCTCAGGATATCATTCAAGGAATTTAAGAGAATTTCACTATTACAAGGAACAAGAGAAGAGAACTTAGTGAAAAGATGTAGAATGATGAAGATGAAAACAAAACTCTTAATGATCTAATGAACCAAATGAGACAAGATAACCGTACAATGAAGAATGAGATGTAGGTGTAGCGTCCTAAAATTGCGACACTTGCAATTTCGACTCATTTGGGTCTTCACGATGGTGGCGTAATGTTGAACCTGAACGGAGACCCCGAAACCTGTTTACGACATCAAAAACTGCATCTTTTCTGCACCTTGGCTTGATCCTCCTTGCACCCTGCTGTCCCGGGAGGTGGGACCATGGCGCCCAGCGCCCTGGTCCCTGGCCCTATTTTGGGCCCGGTCTCTTATGGGGCATCGGGTCTTCAAGTTGCAAATTGGAAAATAATCTTCCTAAGTCGGCCTAAGGTTGGAAAAATCAGTCTTCTAACCCTAATTGACAAGTATATAAACTACATTTCCCCTCTTAGAAAGGGAGATGAAAAAAGAAAAAAACATACATAGCGGAAGCGATATTCAAACATTCAAGCATTCAAGCATTCCTTCAAGAAATTGAGCATCCTAAGTCTCCATTCAAGGCTAAGTGTTGCATTCAAGACAAGGATTCAACCATTGAAGTGGAGATCACTTACAGCATACAACATACACCTTCGCATGTACGAATACAAACATTCTTACAACAAGGTATCAATACTTGTTTACATTACAAACATTTACATTTACAACATTCTCATTTCTTGGTTAATTCCAAAACCGGGGTTTGACCTAAAGGCAAACCCCTAATCCCTAACCCCCCAATCATCCTCTCTTTTCTGTGTGTAGGTTGCAGGTACGTGGCTGTAATTGAAGATCTAGAACCCTTGTGCAGAGACGAACAAATCCCCCTTCATTTCACGGATTTTTCGGAGGACCGTGTGCACCCCGGGTGCCATCGTCTTGTCAACTTTCGCTCAAACTTGCAGGACAACATCGTCTCAACATTTTACTGCTAATTTCAGGTCTGTAGCTTCATCCCATGTCTCTATCTCCTTCTACAAGTGGATCTTTCCTACTTTTACATACACTCCTAGTTCAATCCTTCTATCTACATTCTTTACAAAAGAGGGTAGCCTTGCTATCACAACCCTTGAAACTCATTTAGAATTCAATCTTGCATTGTGTGGGATTGGATCTTGTGAGTTTCAACCCCTCTTTTGAATGTAAAGTCTCTCCTAAGTGAAAACCATCAATCCTAGTGACCTCCTTTCTCTCTCCTTGGAGTGGTGGGGGGAACACCTAGGGTTTGATTTTTCACTTTACATTTTGGTGAACCCGATGTGAACATCCTAATTCTGATTATTCATGGTTAGATCTGAAAAATTTGCTTCCTTAATTACATTTCCATGTTTGATCTTTTGCAAATTTTAGAGGTTAATTGCATGAAAACCCTAAATTTTCTTTTTAGTAATTGAGCTTGTGAAGTGTTTAATTGTTAATTCTTGTTTCAGATCTACCCTTCTATTGCAAATTATCAATTCATATTTGTGCCTTAATTCTTAAAATTAAGTGGTTAAGTGTCAAAACCCTAATTTTTAAAACCCTCTTGATTCAACCTTTGATCGACGATTTCACTGATCAAAACACCTCCAAATCGGCTGTAACTTTGGATTCCGCAACAAAATCATAATATCTCTCATCCCTGAAAATTTTGAAAAAAGTTGCGAGGACCGTGTGCACCCTATTCGCCATGGTCCCCGACATTGTTTCCAAAATTTCGGGAGCTAGATCTTACTGTATTTTTCTGCTAGAATCCAGAATCTTGGCTGATTTCATCAATTCTAACACTTTCAAAATTAAAGTCAAAGTTGGTCTAGTGATTGCTTTGATTAAGGCTTCTAATCATTCAAAAATTGTTGAAATTGAAATTTTGTGTCAAAATTGTGTTTCTTACTGTCCTAAATCTGAAAAGTGTGTTGGCATTCATTCAAAGTTCAGTGCTTTATTCAATTTTTTGCAATTTGTGACTTTTGAAATTAAGTGTTTCATTGCAACAACTTTGATTTCCGCTCTTAAAATTGAATTTTGCATGAAATTGAGTCAACTTTTATATTTCAAAGCTTGCATTGCTTTTAGTATTCCCTCTAAAATCATAAAATTCAAAATTTTAGTTTCCCTCTCTTTTTCAAAACTCAAATTTTGCATTTTTCAACAATCTTGGTAGGGTTCAATTTTGAGATTGCAACTTTAATTTGGCTTATCTACAGATCATAAAATTACTCAATTTTTTCAGATTAGCTTTAAAATCATCATAACTTTCATCACTGAAAATTTCGAAAAAAGTTGCGAGGACCGTGTGCACTCCGTTCACCATGGTCCTTGACATTTTTTCTGAAATTTTGGGAGATTGTCGTGATTGCATTTAACAGCTTAAATCTAGAAGATTGGTTGATTTTATTGAAATTTGTGACCTCTAAATTCGAAAATAAATTCAAAATCTTCTCTCTCTCTAGTGCATGAGTTTTACAACAATAAGCCCTACTTACACTATTCCTATTAGAGGAAGCCTTAGAATTAAGTCTTTCCAAGGTTTAATTACCGAGGAGATGGAACCTAATTTGAATGGCCTTTTAAACAAGGACACGGGTAATTCCTCTAATCCTCCTAATGATGAAGAAGCTCTCCATGAGGTTTCTGTAGAACAACTTTCAAAATTGGATAACCAATTTGATGATTTTCAGCAATGGATGTCTCAAGAATACCCCGATAGTCAAGCTCTTTCATTAATTGAGGGTCTAAAACATATGGTTCAAAGTGATAAGAATGGAATTGATATTTTGCGTAGTATTGCACACATTGTGGATTGGAATGTGATGCCTATGAAGAGTTGTGCCAAAACTTTAGGTTATACACAACCTTCTACTCAAATCAATCATTCTATTCCTTTAACAACTTCTATTGCTAGTATACCTACTTTTACATCAAACATAATGACTACTTCAATACAAAACATTCCACCTCTGATCACCAGTCATGGGGGAAATCCTTCTTCTTCAATCAACCCTCTTCCTTCATTCAATCTGACTTCTTCATTCTTTCCTTCAATGAGTGTCCCTATTACATCTCCACAAATGAACATGGCGCAAGGGGGCAATTCATTCAACCATTCCATTCCTCCTTGTAGTGTTCCTTTTTTCCAATCATCTCCTATGAATAACCATCATAGTGTCCTGCCACCTTACTCTCAATCAATACCTTCTTTCAATAACATAATACCTCCATCACAATCTAACATGTCTAATATGAACTCTTCGACTGAAGCGACCATTAACAATCTTACACAAACTGTCTCTTCTTTACAGCAACAAATTGCCTCTATGAATCAATCTAAGATTAGTGTGCCCACATTTGATGTTGCAAGCCCACTTTCTCTTGACATTGTTCGAGCTATCCCTCCTAAGCATGTTGAAATCCCACAGTTGGAGCTTTATAATGGTAAAGGTGATCCTCTAACACATGTTAAGACCTTTCAAACAATATGTACTGATTTTGCTCATGACCAAAGGTTGCTTGCAAAACTATTTACTAGAACATTAAGAGATAAGGCTCTACAATGGTATTGCTCGTTTCCTTCCTATTCTATTACTTCTTTCCAACAACTTGCAAATGCTTTTATTCAACAATTTCAAAACAATATAAGTCCTAAAGTTACTTTGATTGATTTAATGCATTGTAAACAAGGTGTTAAAGAAAAAGTGACTGATTTCATTGGTAGATATAAGCATTTGTGTGCTCAAATTTCTTTTCCAGTACCTGACAATGATATTCAAAGAATCTTTATTTCTAATTTACAAAAAGATATTAGAGAAAAACTTATGTTTTCTGAGTTTACTTCTTTCCAACAGTTGTGTGCAACTCTTCACAATTATCAACTGACTGTGAGTCAAATGGAACAAGCAAATCCTATGGCTCTGAGTGATAAGGGTGATAGTAGTCAACAACCATTTGGGAAGTTTAAACCGAACAGAGAGTCCATTAAGTTCAATGAAAACATCATCAACAACAATGTGAATGCAGCATCAGGTGTGCCTCCTATTTCTAAGTTTTTCAAGAAAGAAAGAAAGTTTACTCCTTTGAATGAATCATTGCATAGTATTATGAATAAGTTATTGGAACAAAATGTGCTTACTCTCCCTCCTATAAAGCAAATAGATCCTGCAAAGATTAATTCACCCTATTTTGATAACAAATCTTTTTGTCAATTTCATCGTCAACCTGGGCATGATACTGAAAAATGTTTTGCTTTAAAGGGTAAAATTCAAGATTTGATTGATAATAATACTATCTCTGTTTCAGGTGTGAATGATAAAGGCAACACATCTGTAGCTCTTCCTAACCAAAATCTTAAGATTTTTACTAATCCATTACCTTCTCATACCTCTAATGTGATTGAGACTAATGGTTCCTCTTTCTCACCTGATGGTCTTGTGTGTATGACTCCGAATGTGATTAACTTTGTAGAGTAGTAGAAAATCCCTAAAGAACCTTCCATCACATTTGATTCCAGTGAAACTATTAGGGCACCTGATGGTCCTTTATATATAGTTGCAAAAGTCAAGAATACACCTTGCTGTGGGGTGCTTATTGATCCTTCTTGCATGGTTAATGTTATTACTGAAGAATTTATTTTTACTTTGCAATTGAATCAAGTGATCTATGACAAAACAAATGTGGTTGTGAAACTATTTGATGCATTTTCTTCTCCTGCAATTGGTTCTATTACATTACCTATTGAAGTTCATAACAAATCCCTTGATGTGAACTTTGCTATTATTCCATCATCCGAACAATTTCGTGTGAAGCTAGGCTATCCTTGGCTATCTTCCATGAAAGCTATTGCTTCTCCTATTCACAAGTGTTTGAAATTTCCCCATAATGGTGAAGTTGTTACTATCAATCATAGTCTCTTTAAACCAGCTGAAAGATCTTCTAGCATTCCTATTGATTATTTTTGGCCTAAACAATTCCAATCTCTTCCACAGCGAAGTGATCATCTTTTCAAATCTTATCAAAAGTGGAAAAAAGATATGATCCTATCTCTAAGTGAACCTAGAACACTCAAACTTGATATTCCTATCATTCTTGAGAAGGAAGTTCTTCCTTTGAAAGATAAAACTAATGTCTTTCCTCAAGAAGATTCCCAACCCATTCCTATGGATGTGACTATGTCTATGTCTAATAAACTTTCTAAAAGTAGACCTATACCTCCTCATCATGATGGACTTGGTCTCCTTCCTAAACCAAATATTCCTGCTTTATATGGATCAGTTCCTCCTCCTTCCTCTTATAAAGAGAAGAGACCTTCCTTTTCTCCTATTATCCAACCTAAGAAACCACAACCTAAACACCCAAGTGATAAGGATGAGAACATTCCTCCTCCTCAATCTTCTCAACTTCCTACTAAGACTAGATGAAATCATTCTGCACATGAACGTCGACGAAAGCATTGTCTTAGAGCTTGTGCAGCTACTTCTCAAACTTTGCAATCTCCAAAAACACCTTCAACTAGTATTATTCCATTTTCTCCTTAGTCGAAAATTGAGCCACAATCTCCTAAGCATAAGATGCATGATGGTTTTGATCTTGTGCGAGTGAAAGATCCTATTTTTATAAATCTTGATGATGATATAGATGAAAATGTTATTCATGATGAAAATGCTACTTCTCTTGCTTCTGATAGTGAATATGAATATGTTGATGTTGATAACCATTTATCTAACAAATTTTCTAAAGCACTTATCCTAGCTCCTAGACAAGAACAACATGGCTTGGAACATGAACATAGCCCTTGTTTGGATCTTGTGATAGCTCCATCTGCTGTGTTGGATGTTCCTCCTCTAGCATGTTTCCTGCCTTCCCAAAATATTGATCAACAAGATCGTGGGGTAGATGATGTGCTAGACTAGTTTCATTAGCATAGAAGACTCTCTCCTCCTCTCTTTCTTTTGTTACTTCTTCTATGTGTTATTCTCATTCTTCTATTTGTTGTCCTTAGTGTTGTCTACTTGAGGATGATGCAAAGCATTGAGATCTCTTTTGGTCTCTCTCATGTTGACTCAAAAGACACATGTGTTCCCTTCTTCTAGGTGACCTTACTTGATTGGGGAATGAAGAACAATTATGCATACATACATATGATATACATGAATTATCATATAGCATACTGACCCTGAGGAAAGCGAAGTCACCTCATGATTTGTATTTTGTGTCTATTATCCTTGGGTTTATCTCACACTTGGGGGCTAAATCTTTGTGATAACGTGCTCCTTTCCCTTCTCATTTCTTATGTGTATCACTACCTTAAAGCAATCACCCCCGTTGAGGCATGTGCGATCACTTTAACTTAGGGGGGCATACACCCCGTCCATATCCCTTCAGCATACTTGAAAATTTCTTGACGAACTTAGCTTTGCCTTGAAAATTTTTGGTATTTTTTTGCATGACTCATAGTGAGGGAACCTTACTACTGATAGTCATGGTTCTCCCTCATGATCTTCCCTTTTACTTTGTCAATCGAAGTCATAAGATCCTTAGTCCACTGGGGGCTTGGTGTATCTTGCCTCCTTGACATGGTGAAAGTCTTTCAATGTTGTTTCCTTGTACTTTATCGGAAGTATGGGCGTACGCTTATACTCCCGCTAAAGTGGGGGCTAAATGTAGCGTCCTAAAATTGCGACACTTGCAATTTCGACTGCATTTGGGTCTTCACGATGGCGGCGCAACGTTGAACCTGAATGGAGACCCTGAAACCTATTTACAACATCAAAAACTGCATCTTTTCTCAACCTTGGCTTGATCCTCCTTGCACCCTGCTGTCCCGAGAGGTGGGACCATGGCGCCCAGTGCCCTAGTCCCTGGCCCTATTTTGGGCCCGGTCTCTTATGGGGCATCAGGTCTTCAAGTTGAAAATTGGAAAATAATCTTCCTAGGTCGGCCTAAGGTCAGAAAAATCAGTCTTCTAACCCTAATTGACAAGAATATAAACTACATTTCCCCTCTTAGAAAGGGAGATGAAAAAAGAAAAAAACATACATAGCAGAAGCGATATTCAAACATTCAAGCATTCAAGCATTCCTTCAAGCAATTGAACATTCTAAGTCTCCATTCAAGGCTAAGTGTTGCATTCAAGACAAGGATTCAACCATTGAAGAGGAGATCACTTACAACATACAACATACACCTTTGCATGTAAGAATACAAACATTCTTACAACAAGGTATCAGTACTTGTTTACATTACAAACATTTACATTTACAACATTCTCATTTCTTGGTTAATTCCAAAACTGGGGTTTGACCTAAAGGCAAACCCCTAATCCCTAACCCCCCAATCGTCCTCTCTTTTCTGTGTGTAGGTTGCAAGTACGTGGCTGTAATTGAAGATCTGGAACCCTTGTGCAGAGATGAACAGATCCCCCTTTGTTTCGCAGATTTTTCAGAGGACCGTGTGCACCCCAGGTGCCATCATCTTGTCAACTTTCGCTCAAACTTGTAGGATAGCATCGTCTTGACATTTTACTACTAATTTCAGGTCTGTAGCTTCATCCCATGTCTCTATCTCCTTCTACAAGCGGATCTTTCCTACTTTTACATACACTCCTAGTTCAATCCTTCTATCTACATTCTTTACAAAAGAGGGTAGCCTTGCTGTCACAACCCTTGAAACTCATTTAGAATTCAATCTTGCATTGTGTGGGATTGGATCTTGTGAGTTTCAACCCCACTTTTGAATGTAAAGTCTCTCCTAAGTGAAAACCGTCAATCCTAGTGACCTCCTTTCTCTCTCCTTGGAGTGGTGGGGGGAACACCTAGGGTTTGATTTTCCGCTTTATAGTAGGATATGTCTATGAGGTTTTGTAAAGAAATTGAAGATAGAAAGAAGAATTAAGATGATTTGGCTACAAGTCTAAATGATGCTACAAATGAAAATATAAAACTCAGTCATGAGAATGATATGCTAAAGATAGATCTAATTCACTTAGAACATGATAAAATTGAACTCATGAGACAAAAAGACTTCTTGGAAAATGAATTGGCTACTAGAAATCAACATAAGGAGAAATTCAAGAAAAGTTTAGAGGAACTTGATGACATGCTGAAGAATCAGAAACCTAATGGTGATACAAATGGCCTTGTCTTTGAAATTGGTGAAATCTCTGGTACTGCATGATAACACAATGATGAACAGTGAGTACCAAACCGGTACTGAGAGGGGGGGGTGAATTAGTTCAGGTACAAAAACTTTTCCTAAACCGGTTTGACTACAAATAGTGAAATTGAATGGCAATCACTAACACCGGTCATAAACCAAATTACTACCAATTAAGCACAATGAGATTGTGAAAGATATAAACTGGAAACACTTATCTTACCACACAACTTACACCCTCATTTCCACATTATCCTTGTGCATAAATAAGGAATCTATCATCAAAAATATAATAACTTGCTAGATCAACATGATTCACCTCTTGACAGAAATCAACAAGGCATCACATGAAAAGACATCACATATGACACATATTTTTCACGTGGAAACCCAATTGGGAAAAACCACGGTGGGGATGAATACCCACAAGCTATTTTTGAGCTCTTTAGAAGTCCGCTCTGTTAGGAGCCTGGTCTAGTTAAAGACTGTTACAACAAGTTCTGTTAGGAACCAATCCTATTAGGGATCATCTAGGTAAGGGATGGATATAATACCTGGTTAAGGGTTAAACCCTGTTAGGGGTTACCTTGTTAGAGGATTTTATGAACTCAATGGCTTGGAGTCACCCTGTTAAAGGATTTATAGCAAGCTAGTTAAAGCTACCCTATTAAGGGATTTTCCAACTATTGAAGTGATTAGAGATCAACAGGTATTACAATGATATGGTAATAGCACTCAATGCCAATGCAGACCCAGTTTCGTTCCTTCCTTCTGCAAACACGCTTTGTAGGTATCAACTCTCTTATTTGGTTTGGCAAGAATCACGTATCTCTGCACTTAGATACACACCCAACATTTGCCAACAACATTAACATGAAACACAACATCAACCTTACAGGAAATAGATAGGTTGGTAACATAAACCCTAAACCCTAAATATTTAGGTTGAGCAATTCAGTCGGTTCAATCCTGACCATTGAACACTTTGCATTTGAATACAACGGTCTTGAAAAGATCTCAAGACATTCTCCATCATTCATTCTTCACCGCTTCTTGGAGGTGATAACCCATCATGGGTCTCCACTATTTGCAGAGACTTTGCACATTCTCGAGGTAGATAGGGTCAATCTCCTTCATGCAAGATCCTTCACGTGTACGAGGCTGACGTGGCAACATAATCTGATCTCCATTATAATGCTAACTCATCACACAATACCATCAGTTGAATCTCACAGGCTCGAAACACTTCAACTGGAAACCCTAAAGCTAAGACTACCAACCAGTAGTCATACCATATTAAACCTTGATAGAAAACATTTCATATACCGGTTCACTTGGACAAACGTACTACTTCACTTTTTGCACATATACCAGTTCTTAACATTATACTGGTTCACTTTGCCAATTGCTTAACTTCAATAAACCTGTTCACTCTTCAACACATTACCGGTTCACTCTTCAACATATTACCGGTTCACTCTTTCAGCATATTATCGGTTCACTCTTCAACATATTACCAGCTCATTCTTTCAACATAGTGACATCAATGACAACACAATATCATCATGTCAACATATTCTACATATATGCCAACACTGCAAACAATCATGATCATAATAAATTGGTAATACAACCTAATACTTACAAATTCAATGGGAAATTCTTTACTTTAACAAGTATGCTCATAGAGAAAATTAGTGTAGATCTAGAAATTATCAAAACACTAATACAACCACTGGTCAATGTTCTAAATGCAACAAAGTTGGTCATAATTCAGAAAACTATAGAATGAATGTAAGATGTTATGTTTGTGGAAGATTTGGACACCTATCTAATCAATGTAGAACACATACCAACATAGGATATGGGAAAGATATTTAGAAAAACAATGTGACTTGTTATGCTTGTAACAAAATTAGACATATTGCAAAATTTTGAAGAGGCAAGACTTCACTGGCAAATAACAAAGGTCCTAGATTGAAAGGTAAAGAAAATGTTGATGAAGTAAAGCAAGAATTATCAAAATAATGGATGAGAAAGTCAGATTAGAATGTTGATGGGAATACTCCTCCACCAGCAGAATACAGTATCACTCCACCAGCAAGAGACTCTTATCTAACTAAAGGAAAATCCTTTGGGGGTTTAGCAACAAAATGAAAAACATGCTATTATACCCTCAGTTGATGGGGAGAAGTTGAAATTACTTCTATACCGACAGATGAGTTAAGTTGTGACTTAACCGACAAGCCTTAAATGTGGTAGTTGGAGAAAATAACATTATAAAGCAAGTGTTTCGGCTCCTTTTTCATTCACCGAGCATTCAAATCTTTGAGAGCATGAAAATTCTTGAGCAAAGGCATCCTTAGTGGAGAAGTGAAGCAGTTCATCCAAGTACTCATCCCTAAGGAAGATTGAGGTATTTATGTTCATGGCATACTCCTCTGCTCCTGAATTTATTGCAAACCCTACTGTGATTGAGGTTATTAAGTGACCTAGACCCATATTCAAACTAGTTCCCAAAATAGCAAAGAAAGAAGATACCCTAGGTGCATTTTCTCAAATTCCTAAGGGAGTAGTCTATGCTGAAGACCCTAGAATATACATACATTGTCATATAGAGGAATTAGGTGATGATGAGATCAAAAACATGTATAGGATTTTGATTTGTGATGAATCTGGAAATATCAAGCTAGAACACAAGGTAGTAGAAACCCTAGGTTTTGTGGATATTCTTAGCATTCCTAATTTTCCTGAGGATATTATAAGAATTGTGCTAAGTAGAGTCCATGGCAAATTCTTTTGGTTGGATTCAATCCATAAGATCACCAAAGAAGCAGTAAAAGGAGTAACAGGGTTACCTTCCACCAGTAGAAAACCTGACAGAACTAAAAGGGTCTGAAATGACATAGTGATAGATTTAATCAGCGCAACATTTGAGAAAAGGTCTCTAAGGGTAAATGATGTGAAGGACATCAATGTCAAATTTGTTAGTATGATTTTAGGCTACAAAGCTACATATGCAAATAGGTTGAACTTAGTATCTAGCCTATGCATTAAAAGTCCATATGATATGGTTAACAACAATGCTAGAATAGATGTGTGTGAATGGCTCAAAGATGAATTGATAGAAAATTTGAAGAAGATAAAGGGAGAAAAGAAAGGAACCTTTAGATTTGGAAATTTACTTGTATGTTTAATGTTGTATATTACTAAGCAAGTACCCGGTATTGGTAAGAAAGATTTTGGCTTTGATATACCGATAGGAAAGGAACTATTGGATCTATTAAACAACATGGGAGAAAAACTTAAATGAACATTTTCAAGCACTGAAAGATCGAATGAAGACAAGAATAATACTATCATAGGAAATTCTAGATAAATATCAGAAGGAAATATTCTTTGTAATTAAAAAGGATGAAATCTAGATGGAGGTAGTTGTCCCTAGGACTATCTGGGTAACTAGAATGGGTTATGAAATAGATGATAACATCATAGAAAATTATGCAAAAGCCCTCCTTGAAGCACCAAAGGAACCCACTGAGAAGGTCTTTGGAAATGTAGAAATAATTGAAAGTGGAATTCAGTCAAGAAAAAGGGTTAAGAAAGTTGAAGAAACAGTAAGGAAAGGAACCCGTCAGGAAAAGGCAATTAAGGAAAATGTTTTGAAACAAACTGGTATCAAAGAAAGTGAGCTGGAAGGACTTCAAACAAAATCTCATCTTTCACTGGTTTGAACTTCTTCTGAGAGTGATATACCGACGATATTCAAAAGGGTAGAAAGGAAAAGAAAACCCTCACCCACACCCAAGAAAACAAGACAAAAGCAATAGGTAGTTAGGCCTCCTATTAAGAAAATGACTCCAAAGAAGAAGAAGATAAAACAAAACATTGCTCCACTAGATAAGATCCTTAACGAAATAACAAAGGATGGAAAGTTGAAAAATATTAGCAAACTGTATATGCTAATGACAAAGAAAGCATTGGAAATAGTGTAATTTTACACTTAGATATTTACAAGAAATTTTTGATGGAAATTGTTGATGAGATACCCAATGAGTTGTATAGAAGACTAGAAGCCAGAAGGGTAGCCATTGTTGAGCTAGATAAGAAAATAAAAATTAAAAATTTACGTGCAGTGCATCCAGTTAACTCACTTGATGAAATAGACCTATAATCAGTGAGGCTAACTGGACAGTGTTTTCAACCACTCACTGACATGTAGCACTAATGACAGGTAGAGTGAATGAAGTCTCTGAAGAAACAATAGATGCATGGGACATATTCTTTGTAGAAAAAGAGAAGCAAGAAGAGTTACTAAGACCTAAGACCATTAGAGTATATCAAAAGGATAGGGATAAATGGAAAGGTAAGGTAGGTGGACCTCCAAGTCTAAAAATTACTGATAACTTAACCCCACCTCCTTCGGATACTCCATTGATAGAAACTATAGATAATAAACCGACCACTGAGAGTATGGAGACTCCTCTAGAGGATACAAATCCTGAGTTTGAAGTTTTGTACACTATTAATATTGACACACAAGAGGTAAATGTTGTGGTTGACAGAGAAACCACTGAGGATAAAAGGGAAGATGTGACTACTGAGTCACCAGCTATAGATGTTGAGATTAGAGTCAATGATACTATAAATATAAGCACATAAAAACCTACTCAGACAAAGCAACCGATAGAGGACACCACTAGTAAACCATTAGAAGAACTGGCAAATAAAAATGAAAAACCATCACGAGAACCGGCAATGGATAGTGCAGAGGTACAAACTAAGAAACCATAAGTGCATACAAAGACTACATCAAAGAAACCAGCAGTTGAGAGCTCAAAAAAACCTTCAAAGACACATATGGAGAAACTAGAACAAAAATAGGTTGATGTACAGGTTCAGACTGAGACAGTGCCATTGGCTAAAACTGAAAAGCCTAAACCTTTGCTAATAGAAATGCAAACACAAACTGACCTACCAGAGGTCAAAACAAGCAAGGTTATCACTACAACTGACATCATGGATATTGTGAAAACAATTGGGCAAACATCTGGTACTTCAATGACTGAATACCGACCTACAAATGTGACTGAAGTATTACTGGATTCAATAAAGAAAATCATAGAGTGTAATGCACAAGCCTATAAGGCTATTGAAGACACAATTCCTATTCTTAAATTGGTAGCACCAAAGTGCATTGCAGACAATAAAGATTCTTTAGGACTACTAGACACATTGTCTAAATTCATCACTGGCAACATTTTGATAGTTGATCAAATCAATGAGGACACATTTAAAGAGAGAATGATTAAGGAGAAACATAAATTCTTTGAGGAAATAGTGAAGAAGAACAAGGAGAAAATGGACACCTTATTACCAGATTTAGGAGAGACCATTTTGGATTTCAAGAAGCTGTATAGAGATACTTGTAAAACAAATATTCAGATAGAAGACCTAGACAAGGAAATCAGCAAAGCACAAGATAAGATTAAGAATATTGCTGACAATCTGATAGGCACATCAGATTCATTTTTGGAGATAGAAAAGAAAATTGCAGATCTTGAAGAGAAAATAGAGAAGTTCGAAAAGGATAAAGAGAGAATAAAGGATAAGGCAAAGAGTTTAAAATGTAAACTTGGTCCTAAATTAGATTACCTCAATTCTTTGAGAAAAGAAATTTCTGAGGCTCTGGTTCCCAGACTTAAGACACCGGAAGAGAAAATGTACATACTCACTGGTACAGTTCAGAGAACATGAGGCATTACAGGATAGCAAAAGATTCAGAGGTAGTTTAAATTTGGTTTTGACAGATATTTTCTAGACTGTAACCCACCAGTTACAAGAATCTAAGCAGGAATCACACTCCAGTGACAGTGAATGACAACCTTTGTCATTGATGTCAAAGGGGTAGTGAGATGAGAAAAATAATCAGAAGAAAGGACATCATCAGCTCAGGGGGAGCATACATTTTTTAGCATACAGTTTTGGTAAGATAATTTTGGCATATTCTTTTTGGACATCATTTTGGACACCTTTTTGGATTTTTCTCATGAGTGTTGCCCTCAATGCCAAAGGGGGAGATTGTTACCAAATGCATACTCCAATGAAATATTGTAGGTGATTGAAGGTATTGGCATTGATGGGAACCTTACAATCATGTGATACTGGTAGGAAAGAATAGGCACCGGCTTTGACAGACTCTACACCGGCATACAGATCACCGACACCGAAAAGGAAGATTACCGGCACCCTGACCGACATGAATTTTGTGTATATATGTTTTGTAGTTAATTGTAAAATCTTTTGTAAGCTAACATGGTAGATTGTAATATGACTCATATATGTATGAGATCATTATAGATCATTTAATAGGAAAAGTATGGAATGATGATAGCAGACCTAATATGTGAATTATTGCATAAAGGTTTATGTATGTAGTAGAGATTAAACTGGTACTAAATCTGGCATAGTAGATGCTAATCTGAAGTAGTACAAGACATTGGATTTGTATAATCCATTTTGTAAGTTAGTGTGACTTCTTTGTAATTGAGCAGTGAGCTCTAGGCACTTGGCCTTCCTGCATGTGCAGGCCCCTATTGTAAGTAGTAATATTCTCTTATTGGCCAGTAAGTGAATATTGTGGGTCACAAATCCCACTGAGGTTTTTCCCACACTAGGTTTCCTTATTAAAATAGTGTGTTATGGTGTGTCTCTTATGTTGAGGTTGCTATTCTTATTTACTACATTATTTTTGGTTTGTCAGTACACAATTTTAATATGCTTTTCATGTTATAAGTTAAGAAAATCTTCTAACCGGTCAGATACTGATTCACCCCCCCCACCTCTTAGTATCTTTGGGAATCCTAATAGGCTCACTAAGAATATTACAATTAAATCAATTACAAATGAATCAATATGCGATGCATCATGTCGACTCAATGCATTTACAATAATAAACAATCAATAAATCATCTCCATAATGTGTCGTGCTGATCTAGAATAGATAATGCATGTCGGTCCATAACCTAGACCAATTTGCCGGTAACAACAAATATGCAAACTCAATTAGATCAATAACCAAATCACCAAAACCAAGTGTCCAAACCATGTCTTCAACATAACCAAGTAATCTCTAGATGATAACAAGTCATCCTTTATGTTGGTGAACAATATAACCTGTCAGTGAACCAAATACCGGTGACTGTACATAAGTCACTGAACTTGCCGGTGAACATAACCAAAGATCTCCAGTGCTGATAAGTGTTGACAAATGTTGACATCAATGAAAAAAACAATGCAACACATCCATAATACCAACATGCAAAAGGTAGTAGCCAGAATGTGGGATTGTATAAACCTTTGACAGTATCAGTAAGACCTTGGGAGGATATAAGCATGGATTTTGTACTTGGATTACCTAAGACACTGAGAGGGAATGATTCTATATTTGTGGTAGTGGATAGATTCTTGAAGATGGATCATTTTATAACTTGTAAGAAGACATCAAATGCATTGCAAGTAGTAGACCTATTTTTCAAAGATGCGGTGAGATTGCATGGATTACCTAAGAGCATAGTTTCAGATAGAGATACTAAGTTTGTTGGCTATTTTTGGAGAACACTTTGGAAGAAGATAAAGATAGATTCAAAGTTTAGTTGCACTTTTCATCCATAGACTGATGGCCAGACAAAAGTTGTTAACCGGAGTTTGAGAAATTTGTTGAGATGTTTAGTGGGAGATAAAACTAGAATTTGGGATTTGATCCTTGCACAAGCAGACTTTTCCTTTAAAAGATCACTGAATAGAAGTACCAGAAAAACACTTTTTGAGATTGTTACAGGAGTGTATCCTAAAGGGATATTAGAATTGAGAGACATTAGCAGTGAAGACCGGAGGAGTTCAGAAGAAGAAGAATTTGTAGATCACATGGAAACATTGCATATTCAAGTTAAGCAACATTTGGAAGACATGAACAACAAGTATAAGGAGAAGGTAGATGAGAAGAGGAGACATAAGGAATTTGAAGTTGGTGATGAAGAGATGGTGTATCTAAGAAAAGAGAGATTCCCGGTTGGAACTTATAACAAGTTGCAGATGAATAAGTTTGGACCTTGCAGGATTTTGAGGAAGTTCAGTTTTGGAAATGCATATAAATTGGAGTTACCAGATAGTCTAATTATTTCACCTATATTCAACATTACAGATCTTCATGAGTACCATGAACCAAAATTTTGTGAGAATAGTGTGACAAACTTGGAGAAACAATTACCTCAAAATGAACTGGATCATATTGAAGATATTTTGAGCAGTATGATTGGGAGTAGTACCCAGAATAGTCAGTATAAAGATTATCTTGTGAAGTTGAAGGACAGACCAGTTGAAGATTCATCTTGGATTTCTTAGGCATAGGTAAACTACTTTGGTCTCCCTCTAACCCAAGAAAAGTGAGAGGCTCCCTTTTTCAATAATCCTGGATGTCTAATGTAAGAGCATCCCTGTTTCATACCAATCTTGCATCAACCAAAAAAGATTTCCTATTTATTTTATTTTCTATTGTAGTTTCAGTTTTCCTTTCTATCTGTCCCGGTTTTGGCTCACCAGACCCTATGGAGTTGGATTCTACTTCAAGACTTGATCATCCTTCTTTTTTCCAAACTGCATCACATTTGGAACATTTTTTGACAAGATATCCTACCAGTTTCCATGAAAGTTTCTTATTACCAGTTGTTCATTTGTTATCGGTTGCCTGGACCTATTCTGGTGATCTACCAGAACCCATTCTGAAGCTTGTAAAGACTTGGGCATTGATTCTGATGTTCCTTCACATGTGGCTGACCTTTTCCTATGATCTACATTTTATCCTTTGCATTTTCCAAAGGAATCTCTTGGTGGAGGCCGACCTTGTTTATTTTTCATGTTGGGTCTTGTTCTTTAGGTTTTGATCCCTTTTGGGCTGACTGGATCCTTTGGATTGATATATATATATATATTTGTAATTACGCATTAGAATGTAATCAATTATAGAATCAAGTAGCTAGACTGTGCGTAGAAGATAGAACATAAGATTAAAGGTCCCAGTTGTGACCTATTCTACCAGGCTTGTGAGCTAGTATCTTGTAACTCGATTGTTATTGGTTGGATGTAATCAAATTTCATGCAATACAACAAGTTGTTCTGCATTGCCTCCATTATATCTTTGTGTTTATGTTATGTTTACTCTTGTTGACCGATCCGGGTTGATCTCTTTGAGGTCCCTCCTCACTGGTGACTTCTTCAGAAAGGGATATCCCCTCTTTCCCATATTCAGATACTTCACATTCACTATAGATATCTAGCGGAAGACTTCTAAAAACACAACACAATCGAAGGGACATTTGGGTAGTTTCAGAGGCTCTTTCTCAAAACCCCCAATTCTAAGATATGAGAACCGGTCGAATTGGGTGTAAAAGATTCCAAATTTCATTACAAGGTCAGCAGAAACACGAGAAAACTATAAGCTAGGGTATCCTTCCAATTTTATGACCAAACTCATTGAGAATGCATCATTGATGTGGGAAAAAGTGTGTGTGCTCTTCCACAGGGTCAACTGAGGAAATTTTTTATAAATAGGTGTAAAAATAGGGGAAGAATGATGAATCTCTAGACTTGGCCAAGAAAAATCTTGACTAGAAAGGATGTAAAAAAGATATGAGCATATAGGGTAAGCAAGGAATTGGCATAAATTCCACAATTGCTCATTCAAGTGTAAACTAATGACAGAGCCCAATCAATGAAACTATCGGGAGCACAAATAGTGAGGATGAAATGACACATCCAAAATTTGAAAAACTTAGTAGAACTACTACCCATGACATGGTGCAATAGGACTATGAATTTTGTAACCTCATCTTTGAAATGCATTCTTTTAAGTCTAGTGGGTAGCTGGGACTTACCTCCTCTCTCTGACTTAAGGTAGTTCCTTTCTATATAATTCATGCAGAAGTCATCATGTGCATAGAAGTACTCTTCACTAGTCAACATAGACATTCTCTTAGCCACTTCTTTCTTATGGAGGCACAAATCACGAGAAATGCTATCAGGGTTAATTCACACCATCACTTTGCCACTTTCTGCCTGAATTTCCTAAGTCTCAGGACAATATCTCTCAGAACAAGAATCAATCAAATCTATGCAAGGAATAACAAATATAAAACCAGCTCTTTCCTGTCTCTAGCTCTTGCAAAAAGGGTTCAAAATTAAATAGCTCCATCACTGTGTCTTGCACGCCCGCCAACTGATTTGGTATTATACCCTGCATGAGCACAAGCTAGAAGATACTATTAGAGAACTTTGAAAAATGTAGGCTAGTTCAAAAATCATTCGCCACCCCGTTCATGTACTTAATTGATGTGACATGCCTTAAATGCCACATTTACTTTGCTTCTTTAAATGGTGCCTTAATTTAGCTTTCTCCTATGGACAAGGAAAATAACATTAGTACATATAAAGCTTGACACAAAGACAACCCCCCTAAACCTAGGAGAGATTTGACATGTTGCTCAGTTGCAGAAACACCAACTTATGGACATAAGGTCAAGAATTATGAGTTTTTCACAACCCACAATAGAGCGACCAAATGCAGGATAGGAGGCATTAGGCGATCGGGGATTTCTAGAGCTTCCTAACTCCATGACTGACATAGAAAAGGAGTGGAGCGTGTGACATGACTATAGGAAATGAGGAACTCCATGACCAAAGGGGGTGGTTTCAAAATTAAAATAAAGGGGTAACACGGTTTAGGACAAGTTTTGGAACTCATTCATCTTTTTGTCAAAGAAGTGTTCGGGTAGCCACCTCTTCCTAAAAATTTGGAGGAAAACACCCCAAGTAATCTCTCTTGGCTGCAACTTCTTCTCATCTTTCTCATTGTCCCACCAAGTTTTTGCTTCTCTAGTAAGTTGATATGACCCCCACATTGCCTTGGTCTCATCAGAAAAATTTTGGATCTCAAAATACTTCTCCATTTCAATAACCCATGTCTCTTCTCCATCTCCAATGGTCTTTCCATCAAATTTAGGAGTAACCTTCTTCAGGTCCTTCCCCAGCTCCTTCAAAATGTTATCCTAATTGTTCTCAAGAATCCTTTTCTCCTTAACCCTTGGGTTCTCATTTTGGTTTTGACCATCCCGAATATCTTTGACGTCTTGCTCAAAATTATCTATCCTAGTCCCTTGTTGGGTAAGTAGGTTGAGGATATGGTCCAACCTTTTCTTCTTCTCATTGTTTGGCCCACTACTAGATGCACCACGATTGGTATTTCTAGTATCCATTTGTTTGATTATGATTGTCCTACATCAAAGTTCACATTTTAGTGTAATGAGCAAGAAAAGGCCTTGGTGCTAAACCTAGATCTATGGTACCAAATGTAAAAGCTCATTCCTTTCAACCTTATCTCACAATAAATAAATGCTAATAAATTTTAATAATGTAAAAATAAAAGGTAATAACTTAATATTCATATCTAATGTCAAATACTTCTCAATAATACAGTGCTTAATTCAGGTGTTAGCATGTGAAAAATAACATATCAATAGTATATAATTAGGAATCATATGCCATGTGTCTAACTCAATATCATATGAGGTATAATACAATATACATATATAAGAAGATAGACAAAATATAATCAATAGATCTCTGAATGCCATCTACCCCAAAAGTCAACCGCTAGCTCGAGAGATGAGAAATTGGCCCAGGTGCTTTTCTGTCCAACCATGAAGCTTATGGTCCCTAAAAATCTTTCATGAAAGGAAAGATACCCATCCCTGAATGAAATTTCTAACTACCTAAAAACAATAGGAAGGAAGGAAACCCGCTGCAATCTAATATATCTACATGCAGTTGTTTGTATGAAATACATGTCTAACTATCAAGAGATGATAGAGAAATATGATAAATAAATTTGTTAGGTTAATTCATGTAGTTCAATGAATGCAAGACTTTGATCAAAATACCTTTAATATAATGGAAGTTCCTGAAAAGAGGACCATCCTTCTCTGTTACCCATATTCGGCACCCATTCCCAAGAATGCAAACCCAACAAATACAAGAAAAAGAAAACTACTTTCCTTTAATAAAATCACTCATACAAACACATATACTTAATTCTATCACTTTTCAGGCATGTCATAGATGTCATGCAATCATTCCTTTTTTCTTGAAAAGATGTTTTTTAATATAATCTTATAAAATTGAACTCTAAATTAATAATTATGTATAATCATGTTAACTGAAACTTAATTGACTTCCTACTAAACCATTCCTTTAAATTAAGTAAGAAGAAGATCTACATAATTTTAGATACAAGAAATATGTAAGATTAATTTCATGTATGTCTATAGAAGTATTCTCAAACATATATACCTATCCATACAATTACTCCATCCATTGAGTTGGATTTAAAATGATATTTACAGATTTGAAATAAAATCTATTTTTTCATAATAAAAATGAGAAATCAACAATTATAACACTACAATTTGAGAATAACATGCAGATTTAATAAGATATATGTAATATATATTCACATATATGTATATATGTGCATATAAACTACATAGATTAAGAAATAAATTTGTAGGTAGAACATTATAAATATTGAGATAGCACATAGGTATATTGAATTTCTTTAAACAAAGTGTATAATTAAAAGAGATAGCTCTACATACTATAATCCCAAGAACTTGAATGCTTCACCAAACTCAGGCGTAACTTCTAATGCTTGCTTCAAATCTTTATTCTTACCTGTGTATTTATTGTTGTGTGTCTCTACCCTGTGAATATTGTAGTTAATCTTGCCTCTAAATAAGATTTTTATTCCCTTTTAATAAAAGAGTACTTCCTTATTTACTTTTCCGCAATAATAGCTCATAAAAATCTCTCTTTATTCACATGTGGTTTGCATGTTTATGGGATACAATTTATTTTCTTATTCCAGCTGTAAACTCCAAAAATAAGTTTTACAATGCATGTATTGTTTAACTCTTTAATTTTATTACCCAACTTTAATCCATTCCATGAGCTCTAATTAGCTTCAAAAAAGAAGAGTGAAACTTAACCTTGTTGTATGCATACCCTATTGGCATTTGACACTCATCTGGTGGCTTTTGATGGTTCTTTATTGGTTTAGGCTTGTCATTGATGGAAAATATTAATGGAAATTTGATCCAGTAGCTATAATTCTTCTTAATTGGAAGCGAGTGTGAACAGGTAGCCAGCTAACCAATTTTTTAGGAAGAACAAAGCAATTTTGGGTCCAAAAGCTTTCCAGTGATTGCAGTACATTGTATCATGTTCGAGATGATTGGGTCGACATAGAAAAATCATTATATTATTGTTTTGGTGATCCACATTTGTCTTTGGTGATCTGGTCAAGCCGACATGATATATGATCTATTTTATGATTGTATGTGAGCAAGTGGTGATCGAGAATCCATTTTGGCACAATTTCACATGCGCATTCTTGATCCGGTAGCCCACTAAGATAGTAAACAGGATAGAATAAAGCAAAAGAACAAAGTTGATCCAGTCAGTATATTTGGCACTCAACTAGAACTCATCCAAGCATTGTAGATGCTATTTCAGAGTTCATTTTTTTGTAATTCATCATTGTAATTAATCTATAAGGTAGTGAGCCTTACAGGGTTGTAGCCCTTCTTGTATTTGAGCAGTGAGCTCTAGGTAGTGTGCCTGAATGCTTGTGCATTCCTCATATTGTAATATTGTTTTGCTACTGATGATAGTAGAATAATATAATGGGTTCATTTCCCACCGTGGTGTTTCCCGTTTGGGTTTCTACATAAAAATCAGATGTTATGCTTTTGTGGTTGTTTGTTCTATATTTCTGCATTCTAGTTACATGTTTATGTTTCTAGTGGTTTAAAGTTAAGTTTGAAAATATACTAACTAGTAGATCACCGACTCACCCCCCCCTCTCAATGATCTCTAATTCCAACAATTGGTATCAGAGCCTAGTTCCTCTAAGGAAGCTTAACTGCTTGAGGAAGGTCAGGGAGATTGACTCAATGGATTCCCATTTTCAGAGACATCTTAGTGTGACACTTGAGGATCTTGATGCAACAAGAAATGAGACC
This sequence comes from Cryptomeria japonica, assembly GCF_030272615.1. Lineage (NCBI taxonomy): Eukaryota > Viridiplantae > Streptophyta > Pinopsida > Cupressales > Cupressaceae > Cryptomeria > Cryptomeria japonica. The sequence continues at coordinate 881,940,469 of NC_081414.1, forward strand.
ACTTATTTGAATAAAAAACTGAATGCTACTAATGATTTCATTAATGGATTGAAGGATCAAGTGATTACATCAAGAGACAAAAGGAAAGAATTGATGGACAAGATGAAGGAGAAAAAAAATCAAATCATGAAAAATCAGGGTAAAGTTGATGAATGTGACAAGCTTGAGAGAGATAATGTTGCCTTGAAGAATGAGATGCAATCCATTGTGATGAGAATGACTAAGGAGATTGAGGACCGAAATAAAAATGAAGAGAATCTAGTGCAATCATTGAAGGAAAGAGCTGATGAATGCTTCAGGCTTACCTATGAGAATGATCAGTTGAAGCTTGATTTGACATAGTCAAGGAATAATGGTCAAGAACTAGAAAGATAGATTGTTACCTTAAGGGATTAACTCGCTACTACTAATGATTACAAATAAAAATTCAAAGCTAGCTCAGCAAGGCTTCATGAGCTACTGGAAAGTCAAAGACATGGGAAGGACATGCGACGACTTGGATTTGAGAAAGGTGAATCCTCTGGATTTGGACAAGGCAATGCAAAACCTGATTAGAAGAAGAGCAATAATCCTCTAGTAAGACTACCTAATGCTCATAAATTAAATGGTATATGATTTACTTGCAATAAATTCGGTCATATAGTGAATCAATGCAGAAGTAGGATGAATAGTAGAATGAACAATATGAATAATGTTACTACCTTTACTGGTCAGTGTTTCATATGCAATAAATTTGGTCACAAGTCAAATATGTGTTGAGCAGTAATGAATAACTTCCAAAAAAAAAGGTTCTATGCTTGCGGGATGTTTGGACATATCTCTAACCAATGTAGGATGCAACCAAATCAGATTAACGTCAGGCCTATGCAGAAGAATGTTGTTTGTCGTGCATGAAACAAAACTAGTCACATTTCCAAGTACTGCAAAAGCAAGAATAGTGCTCAGGTAGACAAGAAAAAATTAGATGAGAAAGGAAAGGCAAAGGTAGAAGAGATCAGAGATGAAAATGAGAAGATGTGGGTTAAAAAAGATGAATCTAAAGTAGAAAATGGATCTGTACCCAAATCCGGTGCAGGATCTTCATCCGATAACTAGGGCTTTATACCTTAGGGGGAACTTTTCATGCAGATTCTAAGAACCCCCTCTTTAGTGATTTGTAATCAATTTTGGAAGGTTGTAGAAGGCTTAAATAATATGTGTAGATTTTATCTAGAAGTTTTAGAAAAGGTTCAATGGTCCAATAAGCGACTCTAAAAATCATAGTAACCGATTGTTGCATTTATTGCAATGGAAATTTACGTTTTCGAATGATAAAACTGCATTTCAAAGCTTCATTTGTCACAATACGATCAAGCAAATAGTGCAGAGAAGAAGAGCGAAGCAGTTTGCTGATTTCAACAATGATTTCAGTGACTCTAAAGTGAATTCCTGCACTCGGTTGCAAATCAAGGTACTTATCTGTTTAGAATATCTATTTCTTCAAACCCTAAGTTTGAAATGGCTTCAACTTCTAGTATTTCCACCTGATTGTAATGGAGATTAAGGATAGGACCAGACCTATATTCAAGAAACACCCTTTCAAGTCTATTGAAGATGATCCTGAAGGTGCATTTTCTTCGATACCCTATGACGTCTTTCATACTGAAGATATTATGGATTACATCCATTGTGATCTTGAGGAGCTTGGTAACTTAGATATGTTGGACCTGTATAACAAACACTTGACACACAGTCTAGGAAACCTCAAACCATAATTAAAGGTTCTTCAAGACAAGGGTTTTTTGCATTTCATACATTTTCTGCTACTCGATGAAGAACAGTGGATTTGGTACATTCTCGGTAGAGTTCATGATGAGTTTATATGTCTTGATAGGCCTCACAAGATTACCAAACAGGAGATTCGAGCTATGACATGCCTCAATGAAATTAGTAAAGTACCTATATTAAGGAAAGTATCAAATGACACAGTGATAGTAACTACTAGTTCCAAATTTGACAACAAAGCAATGACTATCAGTGACATTTTGTAGAATGATGTGATGTTTTCATTGATGGTGGTCGGCTACAAGGTTTACCAGTCAAGCAAATACAACTGTGTCTTCGATACTACTATATACTCAGCCTATTTGATGTTGAAAGAACACAAAAGGTATGACTTGTGCAGAATCCAACTGAATGAATTGATAAGTAATTTGAAGAAGATTAAGGAAGATAAGAAACACACTTTCAAATATGGAACTCTTCTTATTTTCTTGGCCTTATATTTCTTGAATGAGATACTCAATGTGAAATAAAAGGTCCAATGGGCCTATGATAGACTGGTGGCTATGCCAATCAAAGAGGAATTGTGGGGAATATGTGATGCCACAATGAGAATATCTACTCTATAGGGATACTTTAAATATTTCCAAAATAAAATGAAAAATAGAGAGAGAATCCCTAAAAAGATTGTTGAGAAATATGACCAAGCCATTAGCTTCATGGTATCCAAAGATCAATGTCAAATGGAAGTAGTAGAGCCTAGAATAGTGTAGATCATGCCCATGGGGTATGATGTTGACTCTATCACTCTTGAGGCATATGCTCAACACTTATTGAGTCAACCGGTGGATCCTAAAGAAGGAAGATTTGGAACATTGAAGGAGAAAGACCTTGAATTGCACAAACAATTCACTACACCTACTAGGAAAAAGAAAGTTACAAAGATAGAAAAAGAAGTAGTAGTGCCAATGGGTTTTACCTGCGAGGAAGTGAAGTAGGAAAGAGAAAAGCATGCACAGAAGGAGGCCAAAGAGGAAACCAAAAATCCTAATGTTGATTCAGATCCCTCCAACGTCAAACCAAAAGAGACCAAGTCTACTCTGATGGTATCATCTTTAGGACCTAGCCCATCCAAGAAAGGTGTATTGAAGAAAAAGGAGAAGTCCAATAAGACTTATTTTGTTGCGTCTCTAATGGCCTCTAAGATAGATTATGAAGAGGAAGCATGTAAGGAAAAGAAGAAAGGTGAATTTGCAAGAGTGGTGAGGAAGCCACAATCTGATGGAGCCCAACAAAGCAAGAAGGCAAGATCTAATCCTGCCCCTTCTAGAAGACCTCAAAAGAAAAGAAAGGTTAAAACTCAACCTAGCTTTGGTGTTAAGAAAGTTGATTAGAGGAATGTGGAAGAAGTAGTTTTCTTATACTTGTACAATTTTAGCAAGACATTGATTGAGCTGAAGAAGAGCATCCCCAAGGATCTGTACAATCTTATTGATGCAAGGAGACTAACTTCTAGCAGAACCGACAAGGAGATGAAAGAAAGAGAGCTAATAAATATTTGTAGCTATATTACTCATGATGAAGTTAAAAGACTCATTGAAGAAGCCAACAAGAAAGAGTTATGAATCAAGAACAGGGTAAACAGGTTAATTATTGGGAAGGTGGAAGAGGTGGGGAAGAAGACATAAGACATTTGGAGAAAAATAATTGTAAATGGTCCTTTGTACAAAGATGAATTCAATTCCTCTCAGCCAAAAGAAAAGCAATGTGTTTCCAGTGGTTAGAAGGATGAAACTTAGACTGAGGGACATCCAAAAGATCAAGGTAACACAACACTTTATGTTGAGACTGATAATAATGATCTAGTGATAGACAACTCAACAACCCTTGAGATCCAAAAGGATGATACTGCACCAAGTGGCAACACCAGTAAAAAAGATAAAGGGGATAGAGAAGAGAAAAATGATGTTGAGAATGCAAAGGCAAGGGTTGCAGAGTCTGACAAAAGCAAAGTAGTAGTTGATCTAGAAATTGTCACTCCTCTGGTTACTACCACCCCACCTCAGATCCCTATCAATATAGATGGTCCTCTGAACCTTGGACAAATGTCTCCTATAGAAAATCTCACGCTTACAGCTAATGTGCAATCCTAAGCCAGTCAAGATCTAGTGAAGTCAGAGTTAGAAGATAAGAAGCTCATTTTGATGTTTGTTGATGTTTTGCAGAAGGTGGCTCCAAATGTCCAATTAGATACTAATGTTAGACCCTCCGGTAAATTGTTGCAATTAATTAACAATGTAAATACTAGTTTTGATTATTTAGAGAAGTCTGCTACTAAGATAGTTTTGGATAGATTCAAGGATATTAGGATGCAGATATTTTGGAAGATGATTGAGGATGATAAGGTGAGATTAAGTATAGGTATACAAGTTATCTCAGACACTCTAATAGAAGGTGGAAAATTATACAAGTCTTGTCTAATTTTGCCTAAATTCACTGTAGAAATAGACAAGAAAATAAGCATTTGCTAGGGCAAGCTTGGTGGTATTTCTTAGTCCTTTGATCCTAATGTTGCTCCATCCAGTAGTGTGGAATGATAAATTTTCTCTCTAAATGATCAAATCTCAAGTCTCAATGCCGAGAAGGATAAAATTTTGAGAGTAGGTGAACTTTGGAACTTAATTGCACCCTGGTTGGACACCATGCTAAGAAATAAGGTAGACTTCATGAAGGCTATGGCACAACCTATGTCATATGATCTAAAGGAAGTAGAGATTCATGTCAATGTATTTAGTGCATTTATTATTGTTTTGGATAACTTGAAGATCGGGTGAGATAATCACCTCGGATCCTTGAAGACTATTTTTGCTGACATCTTCAAGTATTTTAAAAATATTTGATAGGTATCTTTGTATATAATTTTTGGAAAAAACCCATCTTTGGCATTGTTGTCAAAGGGGGAGAGAAATGGTGAAAAATGTACAGTATAGAGGAGTGAAATTCTTTCTTTAAGGGGGATCCTTAGGAATTCTTTTGATCTGGTGTACAGTGCTCAACACTTAGCCATTTTTTATGAGTCTTGCCTTCAATGCCAAAGGGGGAGATTGTTGGCAATTGACACTCATCTGGTGGCTTCTAATGGTTCATTATTGGTTTAGGGTTTCCATTGATAGCAACTCTTCATGGAGATTTGATCCAGTATCTATAATTCTTCTTAATCAGAAATGGATGTTAATCAATGTTTTAGGAAGAACATAGCAATTTTGGGTCCAAAGGCTTTCTGATGATTGTGATGCATTGTATCATGTTTGGGATGATTGGGCCCACATAGAAATATCATTTTACTATTTTTTGGCAATTCACATTTATCTTTGGTTATCTAGTCAAGATGACATGAGACTACACATTACATTTGCAAGCCAACATGATGTATGATCTATTTTGTGATTGTCAGTATATAAGTTTGGTGTGGATGATCTTTTTATTGAATGGTGCAATTGTATGCGAGCAAGTGGTGATCAAGAATCCATTTTGGTGCAGTTTCACATGCACATTCTTGATCGGGTAGCTGACTGAGATAATAAATAGGGAAGAACAAAGCAAAACAATAGAGGTGATCCAATTGGTATATTTGGCACTCAATCAGAACTCATCGAATCATTGTAGATTCTATTTTAGAGTTCATATTGTTGTAATTCATCATTGTAATTAATTTGTAAGGCAGTGAGCCTTTCGAGGTTGTAGCCCTTATTATATTTAAGCAATGAGCTCTAGGTAGTGTGCCTAAATGCTTGTGCATTCCCCATATTGTAATATTATTTTTCTACTGGCCATAGTAGAATAATACTATGGGTTCAAATCCCACTGTGGTTTTTCCCATTTGGGTTTCCATGTAAAAATCTGGTGTTATGCTTTTGTGGTTGTTTGTTCTATGTTTTTGCATTCTAGTTACATGTTTATGTTTTCATTGGCTTAAAGTTAAGTTTGAAAATTTACTAATCGGTAGATCACTGATTCACCCCCCTCTCAGTGATCCCTAATTCCAACATGCCCAATTTTCCTTTAAAAAGCATATTAAAAGAAATCCATTACGCTTTCTTTGATTAGATTTATTTTATTTGTTTTAATCTTGGCTTTCTTTCTAATTTATGAAGTAAACTTGTGAAAGACATGCATTTTAAAACAAGAGATGCAAAGCATCATGTTCCTACCATTAGTTTAGAGTAAATAGAAGTAGAGATAAAGATAGAGGGGGAGAGGGAGAGAGAGAAAATGACAAAGAGATAGAGAGAGGTAGAGGGAGAGTTAGAGATAAAAATAGAGAGATACAGATAAGAAAATTGATTGTGTGTGTGTGTGTGTGTGTGTGTGTGTGTGTGTGTGTGTGAGAGAGAGAGAGAGAGAGAGAGAGAGAGAGAGAGAGAGAGAGAGAGAGAGAGAGAGAGAGAGAGAGAGAGAGAGAGAGAGAGAGAGATGCAAATAGTGTAGTTAGTTTAGATTAGATAAAAGTAGAGATTGGAGAAAGAAGGGGAGAGGAAGAGGGGAAGAAATAGTAGATGAGATAAAAATAGAGAGATATAGATAAAGAGAGAAAAATAGAGGGTAGAAAGTAGAAAACAAACAAGTATTTGATATGATGTCTCTTTTGATAATGAAACATTAGTAGTTCAAATGCTAAAATATTATGGAAAAAATTCTTAAATTTTTCTTATGTTAAGATAAAATTAAGTTGTACTTATGTCATATTGAAGTAATGAACTTGTAAGAGTAGTGGTTTCGAAGGTATACATAGAAAGATAAAGAGATAGATAAGTATATAGGGAGAGGGAAAGATATAAAGGAAGAGATAGATACATATGTGTGGCACTATATAGAGAGATAAACATATAGTTGTTGAAAACCAATATTACTAGATTAACCAAAATTCTTTTTATACATAGGCTTTTAGTTTTGTATTAATCAAGAATATTACCAAATTTTAATTATTGAAAGTGAGGGTTATCAAAATCTAATTTAAGGTATTGAAATTGAATTGAATTCAATTTTAATATTTGAAATGAGTACTACTAGATAATAAAGAAATACTATTGTTAGTGAATAAAAGGAAAGTGTTAAGTTTAGCATTATTCTTGGTTTAGTAATAACTAAATAATTTTCAATATTGATAATTATTTATTTCTTATCAACATTGATAATTATTTTTATTTAATAATAAAAGTGAATGATATTAAAATTTAATGATGAAACTTAAAAAAATAAATAAATAAATAAAATGAATGTTATCAACAAAATTGATTTTCTTTGTCTGTCATTTTATTTACTGCACTCTATAGAGAGTTCTGTTAAAGACACCATGGACCCCAAGCATGGGGATAAGCCACCCTACCTCCTTCACTAGGGACTCCTTTATAGGTTGTATAAATTCCATGAGGCTCTTTGCCCTCCTTAGAACCCCTTTCTCTCTCAGGCCCCCATGCCTACTCCTCACCAGCTTGCGGCATTGTCTATGGCTTTCTCTAGATTCTTCTAATATCCCCATGAGGGATTTTCTATGACCACCATGTCCTTGCCTTCGTATGCCTCAATTCTTTCCTTATCGAAGGTCTCCCCCAGTTTAACTCTATCTGCCTCTCCTAGTGCTCGCTCCCTATCCAAGGGAAAAGGCAAAACCCCCACTAAATGCAAACGCGTTGTCTTTGATGATAATTCTTCCTCTGAGGATGCTGAGAACAACAATCCTTCCCCTAATTCTGAGGTTAAAAGCATATCCTCTAGACTTCCTTCCAAAAGGCACAAAGAGAAGACCCCAATGATCAAGAATCTGGACTCTGAGGAGGACCCCATTGGGGACAGGAGGAAGAGGACCCTAATACCACTATGGGGGCCCTTGATAGGGATGTTGTGGATGTGAATACAACTAGGGACCCCATGGTTTTGACCACTATTGGTGCCGCTAACATGGGTAACTTTGAAATGCAAACCTAGGAGGCTATTGATGTTAAGGATACAACCCCTATGAACATGGGCACTGAGGGTCTTATGGGCATGGGAATTTTCGATAGCAAAGCCCTAGACTCTTGTAGCTTGGACCTAGAGAAAAAATGGTTGAACAGGTGATGCAATCTATCCCCCTAATGGGCTTGGTTAATGACAGTGATAACTCCCTTGCTGGTGGTGTGCCCAAAGAGACCAAAGAGACTATGGATGGCATGGTTTTTGAGAAACCCTAGGGTGTCCCTACTCTTCAAAAAATGGAAAAGATGAGCAAGGATGTGTTAGTCTCAAATTTTGACTTCCCTTCTATCCTTCCTATAAGAAATTAAGTAACTTTGTTTGCATATGAAGGGATTAGGGAAATAGAACTCAAGAATAATATATAACAAGGTTTCAAAACCTTCTACATTTTAAACTTATCCAAAGTTCTGGTGGGTATAGCTTCTATGAATATTTTCACACTTTAAGATTGAGATCCATAGTAAACCAGTGCTAAAAACTCATGGATTTCATCACCTCAATGAAACTGAAACATTAAAAGAAAAAATTGTGTTCATTTTTAGTATTGATCTTCAAGAAAGATAGAAAGAATCCCACAATTGGATACCAGTACCTTATTCGGGCTATAGAGTCACCCAAATCAAATTAGAATTCCAAAACTGAACAATCTCATACATTTCACTACCTCAGCCTTAGTTAACCACATACATGGCTAACATATACATGAGTTTTATCCTCTTAAAACTAAAACCATTCATCAAGGGTATTTTCCATATTATTAACATTTCCTCCTTTAAAAGGATCTGGGGTATCTTGGCTTTGAGTATTTTCTGGCTTATCATTTTGAGGTTTTCCATCCTTCGAAGTGGTGTTATAAGGCATGTCATGCAATCTAGGAGGTCTATCTTGCCAATTGTAATGAGACTTATCATTTTTACTCACATTGGCAGTAATATATTTCATGGCAATCACTAATTTCTCTATTTTGTCATCTTCCTTAGCAACTTTATTAGGTTGCTATTTTGATTCTTGCCACAACCTTCCATCAGTTTTCCTTCCTACTTTCCCAGATGCTTTCCTATTACTCTCCACATTGATGGCAATCATAAATGCATCCCTCAAACTATGCAGATTTTTCACCCTCATAATATAGGCCAATTCAGAATCAAAAGCATTGTAATAAGTGTTCAGACACATATTATCATCTAACCTCATAACTTGATAGAGCCTATGCATTGCTTTCTAAAACCTAGCATTGAAATCTATGACAATTTCATTATCATACTTTCTAATATTGTTGAACTTATTGAGCATGAAGCTCACATTTGTTTTGTCACCATATTATTCTTGAAAGTAGTTCTTAAAATCTTCCCAAGACCAAATGCTATTCACAGGGAGACCTCTATACCAATCCCTTGCATCGTCAGCTAAGGACTATACAAACAATTTCATGATGAAATCTTCATCTATAATTTCATAATCATTTATCAAGTCACAAAAAGAATTTAAGTGCTCTTCTACACTGATTGCATTATTGCTAGCAAATTTGTAGAGTCTATCCCCTAATTCAGTAGGAACATGGTTAGGGTACCCTGGGATTCCATCAAAGAAGAGTTACCTGTATAACTCCAAGTTAATGGGTCTTCCCTAAAATTGATTAGCAACAAGGTTATTTCCCATGTTCATTCTTACATTAGGGCCATGAGTCAGAGGGATTTGGTTACCTTGGTTAGTAACAGGGGCTTGATTAGCTGGGACAGTGCTCATAGGGAAGGTTGACTGGATTTTGACTGGAGGGAGTGAGGCTTGCTGAGGAACAAGTTTATTTGGGTCTGCTGAAGGAAAAATTATAGGAGGAGCCTTTAGATAATTAATATTTCTTTTAAACTCTTGATTGGCTTCTTCTAATTCAGCCTTTTCCAACTCCCTCTACAGATCTTCCTTCTCTTTCCTCATCCTCTCTATCTCTCTCTCATGTGTAGATAGCATATGAGAGATTTCCATTGTAGTCTTGGATCCAGACCCATCTTCCATGCACTTCTGTTTCCCTTTGTCAACATTATTTCTAACAGGTTGTGGGTCACTAAGGACTTCCCTATTCGGTTGCACAACAGATTTATATGCAGGGTTGGTCTTGGCAACTAGAATTTCTTTGAAGACTGGACCTTCTTCCTCACTCTTAGCCCTCTCTTGGGTGAATAACTCAAGATCAAAAATTTGTCTTAGAAGCCTATCCCTCTCAATTAATTTAGCTTTCAATTCCTTTTCTTTATTTGCTTCCTTTTGTGCTCTTAAGGAAATTAAGTGATGGACTCTTCTATTGAGGGTTTCAATTTCTTGGGATACCTTATCTTCATCAGGGAAAATTTCTTCTGAATCTGACACATTGACTTGGTCGATATCAATTAAAATAATGTTTCCATCAACTGTTCCAGGTACATAATCTATCTTAATATTTGAACTATTCCTATCCTTCCTAGATAAACTAGCATGAGAGATCCTCTGATTTAAAACTAGGACATCTTCAATATTACCAAACAAACTAGAATGGAAACCCAAAATGTCTTGCTCAGATTTGCAGGAAGAAGAATTTGAATTTGCATATATGGGTCTTTCAGATGACTTACCCGTATTAATGCTCTTTTGTACCCAGGTAGCATTAGATGGCTCATGTACGACTGATCTTTTCTTGCCTCTCTATGCCTGCTCATGTAATCCCTCTTGCAACATCTCTTGAGGATGCTTCCTCATGAAAGACCTAGTGTTCCTTCCTCTCTGCATTATACTTGTTTTTCTTAAAAGAGTTATACTTATTTAAAAGGACTGGTTATACTTGTCAGAGTCGCGACCCACACAAATTGTGGGGAAATAAGAAAACAAGTTTTGACAAATCTCTTGCAAAGACTTAAAAAATCAGAAGGATTTCTAGAGAAAAGGATAGTACAAATGAGAGATAATATAATCTACCACAAACACATAAATATCCAGACAAACTTCTGAACTAGTTCAAGCACCAATATGTAACATAGATACACACTATGACTCACCCCAATAGAGTCGCCACTTTTGTTAGTCTCAAATTTTGATTTCCCTTCTATCCTTCCTATAAGAAATTAAGTTACTTTGTTAGCATATGAAGAGATCAGGGAAATAGAACTCAAGATTAACATATAACAAAGTTTCAAAACCTTCTACACTTTGAACTTATCCAAAGTCCAGGTGGGTATACCTTTTGTGAATATTTTTACACTTTAAGATTTAGATCCAAAGTAAACCAATGCTAAAAACCCATGGATTTCATCACCTCAATGAAACTGAAACATTAAAAGAAAAACTTGTGTTCATTTTTAGTATTGATCTTCAAGAAAGATAGAAAGAATCCCACAATTGGGTACTAGTGCCTTATTCAGGCTACAGAGTCGCCCAAAGCAAATTAGAATTCCAAAACTGAACAATCTCATACATTTCACCACCTCGGCCTTAGTTAACCCCATACATACGTAACATATACATGAGTTTTATCCTCTTAAAACTAAAACCATTCATCAAATTCAAGATGAGCATGTTATCACTGCTTAAAAAATGGATATTCTTGTTCTATAATTGGCTAAAAGTCTACAAAAAATTCAAGTATAGTATGGCCTTGTTGCCTCTAATTGTCTTAAGTTAGAAGAGGGTTTAAGGTTTGAGTTCTAACCCTTCCAGTTTTTGAGAAAAACCCTTATGTTCTAATTCCACATTACTTTTATCACTTAAAGAAGGGTCGGTCTATCGTGAAAAGTGTCCTCCCATTAGTTATTTCCCTATGCGGTCCCTTAAAATATTTAAATTTTATGCGCCTTTACTTTACCTTGTTCTAATTTTTGTCGGGCCCTTTAAATATGGTGCAAATCATTTCTAATCTTCTGACTATCGTTGTTTCGTTAAGCGAAGTTGCTAGTAGGTTAATGTTCGCAAAGTAGTGAAAAGCCTAAGAAGGCCTAGGAGGTTGGTTGACCATTAGATTAAACACCTACATCTTGATCATGATCTAACGGCTCACATTGTTTTGCTTGGATAAGATGCACGTAGTGTAAGTTCTGCGAAACAGCAAAAACACGTGGCGGGTCCCAGAGATGAGCGACTTTCCTTAGTTAAAGGGTGATCGGGTTGGAAAAGGATCAACGGCTCATGTTGATTCACATCTAGAAGATGCACATGTTCTACCTATCATGAACCAGCAAAAAGGTGGTAGGCTCAAGGTGAGGTGGTCATAGAAAGGATAAACAACAGGCAAGTTCTGGAGATCTAACGGCCCGCGTGGATTCACGAAGACAAGATGATCGTAAGTTAGTCATCACAAAATGGTGAAAGACAGGTGGCAATCACATGAAGGCATGACATGGCATGACAAATGGTGTGTTTCGTAGAGTGTAATAGTGACATGTCCAGTACAGATGGCTCTAAAGGGTAGTTGAGGGCTAGTCTTGGTTCAACCGACAATTATGTGGTGAATAGTGAAGCAAAGCACGTGGTGGATTCAGAATGGAACCTGATGGAACTTCTTGGGCAAATGGCCGACTAACACATGGCGTTCATTAACTAGTGACAAGGTGACGTAAGTGATCTCCAAGATAAAGGGCCCACTTGAAGGGTCTCAAGCCTATTAAAAGATATTCATCTCGTGATTGATCCAATGGTCATTGTTGTTTCATGGCCCGAAGATGCCTGCAACTTAGTCTCTGGGAAATGGTGAAAACCGTTAGCCGTCAATGTGAGGCGCGGTTAGTTAGTGAGACTGGTGGTCATTGTTGGAGTTAAAGACTGGGTAGTTAGAGCATGACCTAATGGCTGGCATGGCTTCATGAAGGAAAAGTGCACGAGTGTTAAAGCCCGCAAAATAGTGAAAAGAAAGTAGGGCCCAACACTAACACAGAGATATCAGACGAAGATAAAGGTAGTATAAATTCTTGTAATCCAATGGCCAGCGTTGCTTCATGAAAGAAAAGTGCAAAGGTTTTATGTTTTGCGAAATAGAAAAAGAGCGAAACGGAGAAAAATACTCAGAGAAGTTATGACCCGTTAGAGCCTATTTTTGAATTCGGTTTGTGAATTCAATTTTGAGGTGATGGCCGAAGCATGTGGAGTTAATTCCTAAAATTCAATGCCAACTTGATTGTTAGCATTATTTCATCAAAGTCTGTTGCAAAGCAATTGGTGCAAAGCGGTTTTTCTTCAGGTGAATAACAGGTTTTTGTGCCTTTTCTTGATAATTTTGGTCTGATTTTAGTCTTTGCTATGTAAATTATTTCATTAGAGGTCTGTGTTAGCTCCAATTGGTATCATGGCACATTCAAGATGACACCAAGAAGGGAGTTGATAGGAAAAGTGAATTATCAGGACAAGAACATTTGTGATGATTTTTTACAACTGTTAACCATGTCTGGGAATTAGGGATGGCCTGTATGATAAAGGCAATTGTTTAAGGGACCCTGAAATAGGGATGTCAGGTTTAGTACTGTTCAAAGTAGGTTTTGGGTAGAGACATTCCCAAGCCCCTTTGAATAGCATATGGGAACTGGATGTGAGGAAGCTTGTGGTCCCTGGTGTATTCATGGATGTAGATTTGTTGACCCTGATTGCACATAATTATGACCCTATAGAAAGATGTATCAGGAGTCTGAAGGGATCAACCCTAATTGAAATAAAAGATGATGAATTAAGAAACATGTTTAAACTCAGTGAGGCTTCCAATTTATTAGAACCTATTGACTTTGAGTCATTAGCCCAGATCTACAATGCACAAAGGGATCATCTTAGGAGTGGCCCATTGAAATAGTTATTTGTTAAAATAGGAGGGTTAACAGTTGTAGGCCCCAATACAATGGAACCATTCTCCCTCAATTTGTTTACTCTAAGAGCTAAGGGTATGTATTGTGCACTACGCTAGATCTTTGGAGAAGATGCTGAGAGAAACATGCCAACCCATTACATGCTAATGATTGCCCAAATTCTAAACCCCTCCCTAGCAATAACATTTGATTATGCCCCATACATTACTGATGCAATTCATGCAGGGCTAGTAGGGATAAAGAATGGCAAGGTAGATAGGCCAATTGGATGGTACTCCCTGTTAATGCACATGTTTTTGTTCAAAGGTGCTGACTATTTTGCAAAAGAGATGGATTTGGTTAAGGTAAAAGATAAGGAAGAGATGCCTGTTCAACTTTGGAGCATTGTTTTATCCTAGGATAGAGACAATGCTAATTTTCTGAAGTTTGATAGATGCTTTCAATCTAAGATTAGAATTCTTTTATGCATAGAAAACCCTAGGATTCCTAAGGCTCTTTTGGAATTTCTCAAACCTAAAGAGTTTCCAGAGGGTATTAAGATTGTTCACAATTGGGGAGACAAGTATTTGTACCCTGTTTCTACTATTTTCAGAGTGTATGGTTTTAGAGGTACTCTCTATCTACTGCCCTATTAGGTCCCATTGAAGATAGGAATTGTAGAAGTATTGAGACAAATTGGAGGAGTATAAGAGGAAGAGTTGACCAATAGGGGTAAAGGGACCATTTTCCCAACTATCAACATGGCCCATCATTTTGTAACTACTAAAGGTGGCTGGAAATATTATGAAGAATTCTTTAAGCCATATATGATGTCAACTGCAATTTTAAGATGTGCAAACCCTGAGGACTTTTTCAATGGCATATTTAGAAAGAGGGTAGTCTGTAAAGGTAGGCCACATCAATTTTAGTTCCCTGAAGATTTAATTAGGAATGAATTCAGCTTAGATGAGCAGGAACCGAGGAAGGAGAAGTGGGTTGCATATAAGAGGGCACTTGATTTTATCCATCAATTTGATAGTAGCTATGACCCTCTTTCTAGCTTCAACCCTTTTGAGGAGAAAATCAAATTCTTGATTCTATATTTTGAAGACCTCATGCAAACCTTGAAAGGAAAAAGGGAGGCTATAATGCAAAATGATACTGACAAGGTTAAATTGATCCTAGCTAAGCCTTCTTTTTCTAAGGTTATCCCACCTAGTGACTATGTAATGCATAAGAAATCAAAGTACACTGTGATGATGTCATTGACATCCAGGATTCCCCTAAAAGGAAAAGAGTGGGAAAGCAAGTTGAAATTGATGAGCCTCAGTATTATCCATCTTAGTCTCCTATCCACATAGGAGATGAGCAAGTGGATGCTGAAGAATTATTATAGTTAGGGAGTCTTGGTGAGATTGCCTATACTTATGAGGAGACCCAAGAAGGGATGCAGGAAGAGCCACCTAGTGCTAAAATGAACTTGACTAATGGTGAGCTAAAGGGAAAAGAATTAGACCTTACTCTTAAGCAAGCTAGTGAGGAATTCCTTGCGGATAGTAATTTTGTTACAATAGGGGCTTTCATGCAATTTGTGTGGAAGGAAAACATGGAACAATTCAAGGTCAGATGTGAGCAGAGGAAGAGTGAACAACCTCTAAGAGATGCAACTCAGGTGGAAGAAGAAATAAAGAAAGAAATGATGGAGGAATTTAAGACTATTACCCCTAAGAAAGGAAGAGAGATGGTGTCTAAAGCTGGTGTGTTAATCCTCCCTAAATGGGATATAGTTGATGCTCTTGTTCTTGAAGTAGTGACAGAGGAAACAAAGCCAATGGAAGGAGTGACCTTCAGCAAGGATAATGCTGCTCTAGTCATGTGGTCACTGAAGAAGGATGAGAACAAAAGGAGGAAAAGTGCATCAGATTCTACTCTCTTAGGAGGCATGAATGTTAAGAGAGTCCAAGATACAGGGGTAGTGGAAGCTCCAAGCATAGTTTTGGAAACTGCAAAGTCTAGTGTGGCAGTAGCAGAAAAGGAAGCAAAAGAAAAGGCAAATCTTCAATTGAAATTGGAGACCATCTTAAAGACTTACAATGAGGCCAAAGAGGGAATAGCCAATAGGGACAACATTATTACTAGACTTCAGAGTTAGTTGGCAGGTCTGCACCATTCAGGTGAATCCTCTATACTCATGATAGCCTCCTCTCCAGCAAGACTCCCTCCTACTAGTCCCATTATAGAATATCCCCCTTCTCCTATGCTTTCTAGTTTCTAGTTAGCTGAAACTGTCCAACATGAGCTGGAAAAGTTGAAACAAGCACAAGCCTTGTTTGCAAACAAGTATGAAGAAAAGGTGAAAGCCACAATCTTGAAGTTTGCTGATTCAGTCAAGGCCTCCATTGTATACATTAATATGAAGAGGATTTTGGATGTTTTGATCAAATTTAGAGAGGTTGAAGCCACTTTGGAACCAATCCTTAATAAGTGGATTCATAGAGGTAAGGAGTTAGAGCTCATGTGTTCATCCCATGCAGATGCAAAGGAGAATGAAAATCTAAGGTCCACCAGTGAGTTCATAAAATAGATGAATGTACTCTCAGAGGAAAGGGCAGGTGTAAAAAGAAAAGCCTAATTATATAGAAAAGAATATTTAGATCACAAATTTGAATTTTTTCTTGGGGGATTTGTAGGTCCAATTCAGTTTAAAGAGGAGAAGACCTGGCTAGAAGAGCTAGACCAAAAATTGTCCTTAAGGGTTAATGAAATTATTAACATTGATGACACATCCCTATTTTTCCAAACAGTTGAAGAAATTGAAAAAGTGAAATCACACTATGGTTTCATAGAAAAATAAATTGGGTAGTTAAGGGCCATTTGGAAAAGGCTAGAAGCAATGAAACAAAAGATTGTTAGCTTTGCTTGGCAAAGTGATGACATGTTCCAAGAGTTTAAGAGCAAATATGTCGGACAAAAGGAAGATGTTCTAGAGCAGTTAGAAAAGGTTGTAATAGAACAACAAATAGAAGAGGCTGTAGATGTTGAAAAGGACTTGTAACTATTTCTTGGAGAGTATTGTGGTTTGTAACAAACCTTTTAGGAATGTCTAAAGCTTGTATGCATCCATAATGTTATAAATGGATACCAGGACTAGTGTAAGAGAGATCACAAGAATTTTGTAAAGATACTATGCAGAAATATATTTGGGTTTTTCTAGTTATTACAGAGAATACTTTGAGTTATGTAAGATTTTTTCAAAATGAATATCAATATACAGATCAAAACTTTCGAGCCTAAACCTTTGTTGTCTTCTAGTATGCTTTCAATAATTTACCGGTTTCATTTGAGTAATCTAGGTTTGTTCAACTGAAAATGGATTGTAATGCAATCTTTATGGATATGTTTCTTAGCTTTTTCTCTTCAGGAGAGGAATTAAATACTCATGAAATATCTCTATCAATAGGTTACTTTGTTTGAAGCTTTGAATCTGATAAACATTATTTAGTTAACAAGAAAGAACTCTTATATATGTCAGACATATATGGAGTTAATAGAAGCCGAAGTGATGAGATGTATGGGGATGTTTGATTGTGAAATCCTTGCTTAATTTAGATGACTCTATAGCCTGGATAAGGCACTGGTATTAGTTGCAGTTTTCTTTCTACATCTCTTGAGGATCAATACTGAAAATGAGCATAAGTTTTCCTTTATTATTTTAGTTCATGTTGAGGCGATGAAATCCATTGGTTTTTGGACATTGGTTTATTGTGGATCTCATTTAAAAGTGTGAAATTATTCATTAAAAGGTATACCCGCCTGAACTTTCGATAAGTTCAAAGTGTAGAAGATTCTTGAAACCTTGTCATATGTTACTCTAAGATTCTTTTTCCTTGATCTCTTCATTTGTAGACAAATTTATTCATTTTCTTTCAAGGGATAAGAGGGAATCAGAATTTGAGACTAACAAAAGTGGTGACTCCACTAAGGAGAGTCATAGTGTGTATCCATGTTGCAAATTGACGTTTAAATTGGTTTGGAATGTTGTTCAGATATTTGTGTTGTGGAAAATTACCTGATCTCTGATTTGTGTTATCTATCTAAAGCTTGTTTTGTTATTTCCCACAGTCTTTGTGGGTGGTGACTCTGACGATTATAACTAGTCCTTTGAAATAAGTGAAATTCTTTTTAGAAAACAAGCATAATGTAGAGAGGAAGGAACACCAGGTCTTTCATGAAGAAGCGTCCTCATGAAACATTGCAAGAGGGATTACCTGAACAATCACGGAGAGGCCAAAAAAGATCAGTTGTACATGAGCCAACTAGTGTAGCTTGGGTAAAGAAGAGCATCAATATGGGTAAGTCATCTGAGAGACCCATTTATGAAAATTCAAATTCTTCTTCCCACGAATCTGAGCATGATATTTTAGGTTTCCATTCTGGTCTGTTTGGGAATATAGAAGATGTCCAAGTTTCAAATCAGGGGATCTCCCATGCTAGTTTTTCTGGGAAAGATAGAAGTAGTTCAAATATTAAGAGAGATTATGTACCTAGGACAATTTATGGAAACATCAATTTAATTGATATTGACCAAGTCAATTTGTTAGACTCTGAAGAAATCTTCCTTGAGGATGATAAGGTATCCCAAGAAATTGAAGTCCTGAATAGAAGAGTCCATCATTTAATTTCCTTAAGAACACAAAAGGAAGTAGATAAAGAGAGAGAAGTAAAGGTAAAATTGATGGAGAGAGATAGGCTTCTAAGACAAATTGCTGACGTTGAGTTACTTGCCCAAGAAAAGGCCAAGAGTGAGGATGAAGGTCCAGTGATTAGGGAAATTTTAGTTCCCAAGACCAAACCTACATACAAGTTAGTAGTGCAACCAAGTAGGGAAGTTCTTAGTGACCCACAACATGTTAGAAATGATGTTGAAAAAGGAAAGCAAAAATGCATGGAAGGTGGGTCTGGATCTAAGTCTACAGCTAAGATCTCTCACATGTTATCTGCACATGAAAGAGAGATGGAAAGGATGAGGAAAGAGAAATAATATTTGCAAACAGAATTAGAGAAAGATGAATTAGAAGCAGCTAATCAAGAAGTTAAGAGAAAGATTCGTTATCTGAAGACTCCTCCTATCATGTTTCCTTCAGTAGATCTAAATAAACCTGCTCCTCAACAAGCTTCACTCCCTCCTATTAAAATTCAACCAACTCTACCTATTAGCACTACCATAGCCAATCAAGCCCCTGTTACTAACCAAAGTAATCAAATCTCTATGACTCAAAGCCCCAGTGTAAGAATAAACATGGGAAATAACCATGCTGCCAACCAATTCCAAACAAGACCTATTAACCTAGAACTTTATAGGCAACTCTTTTTTGATGGAATCCCAGGGTACCCCAACAATGTTCCTATTGAATTGAGAGATAGACTTCACAAATTTGCTAGGAATAATGCAATCAGTGCGGAAGAACACTTGAAGTCTTCTGGTGACCTAATAAGTGATTATGAAATTGTAGATGAAGATGTCATCATGAAATTGTTTGTACAGTCTTTGGTAGATGATGCAAGAGACTGGTATAGGGGTCTTCCGGTGAATAGCATTGGGTCTTAGGAAGATTTTAAGAATTGTTTTCAAGAATAGTATGGTGATAAGACAAATGTGAGCTTCATGCTCAATGAGCTCAACAACATCAGAAAGTCTAACAATGAAATTGTCATAGATTTTAATGCTAGATTCAGAAAGCAATGCATAGACTATATCAGGTAATGAGGTTAGATGACAATATGTGTGTGAATACTTATTACAATGCCTTTGATTCTAAAATGGCCTATATTCTGAGGGATAAAAATCCACATAGCCTGAGAGATGCATTTAGAATTTCCATCAATGTAGAGAGCAATAGAAAAGCATATGGGAAACTAGGGAGAAGAACTGATGGTAGGCTATGGCAAGAATCAAAACAACAACCTAATAAAGTTGCTAAAGAAGAAGACAAAATAGAGAAATTGGTGACTGCTATGAAGGATCTTACTACCAAGGTAAGTAAAAATGATAAGCCTCATTATAATTGGCAAGATAGACCTCCTAGGTTGCATGACATGCCCTATAATACTACTTGGAAGGATGGCTAGCCCCAAAATGAGAAGCCAAAGAATACTTAGAACTAGGATACCCCAGATCCTTTAAAAGGAGGAAATCTTCATAACATGGAGAATACTCCTTGGTGCATGGCTTGTGATGGACCACATTCTCCTCATCAGTGTGTTTTAGCTCAAGCCCTTGAAGAATCCATGAGACAAGGGGTTGAGCCTGACATAAATATGTTTGAAACTATTATAGAAACTGATGATGAGTCATTACAAAGTGAACTTAGTGAATGTGATGTGCTGAATAGTAAAAGGTCTTGCCAAGGATAGTTATCACTTGATTGGCATCCCACTTTGAATGTGGTAACAATTGAAGATGAAGAAGTTCATCTTAGAAGACCTAGTGATGAAGAAGTAAGAAATATCACTAAGGTTGCCATAGCCAAAGCCAAGCACAACTACAATTTGAGAAGTACTATGAAGGATGGGGACCAAGGTGAACTTGGTTCAATGTTTATAAAAGAGATATCTTAGAAGAAAGCAGCAAGTAAAGATACCTTGCCCCAAGATAGTAAAAAGGGGAATGACAAATTAAAAGATACAACTGAAACTATGGATGATAAGGCTGGTGATATATAAGGAATTGCTGCAACAAAGAAGGCAAGTCAGCCTAAAACAAAGAAAGCTAAAGCTACTACTGAGTTGATTAATAATTCCACATTTGATATGAGTCAGGCTCTCACCTAGATGAAGGTTATTGTCCCATTGATAGAATTATTGAAAATAAAGGAACATAGAGAAGCTGCTCTATCTTTATTTTCTAAGATACCTAACAATAACATATCTTTACCTTCTGGTTCAACTTAGGATGAAAAGGATTAGGAGTTGAAAACCCCAGAGGTATATGTTGGAACAACTATTACACAAGAACCCTCACAGGTTGATCCTTTCTATGTTACTTTATTAGTAAATAAATTGTATGATAGATTCTGGTGCAGCTGCAAATGTAATGCCTTATAGTGTCATGAAAGAATTAGGATTGTCAGTGAGTACAGTGTATGGGAAATGTTATGCTATGGATAATAGAGAAGTGCCTATGATAGGTACAATGAAAGATGTTGAAGTAAAAATATCAGCCTTCCCTGAAGCAACATACAAGATGGATGTCATTGTAACTGACACAAAACCTCACTATGGCATGTTGTTGTCTAGACAATGGGCTGCAACAGTGGGTGGAAATGTTCAGTTGGATCTGTTATATGCTACTATCCCTATTAATGGAAGCCATGTTAAATTGTGTAGAGAACCACGTGCCCCTAGGGTGATTGAGAAAGTAGACCCTTGTATGTTGAAATGTATGATTGATGTGATTCTAGACAATTTTAGAATACAACCAATCTTGCCTCAATTGAAGAATATTAATTCTATTGTGACTGAATGGGAATCTCAATAGCATAGTTTGTGGCACATGTATTTTGATGGTGCTTGTTCAAAAGAAGGATTTGGAGCAAGAGTTCTCTTTGTATCCCCATCATGTATAACTTTCAAGTACTCCTTCTTGTTAGCCTTTCAATGTACAAATAATACTGTTGAATATGAAGCCTTGCTATTGGGGCTTGAAGTTGTATAAAGGCATGGGATTCAATTGTTAAAAGTGTTAGGAGACTCAGAATTGGTTGTTTCTCAAGTTAGAGCTAAGTATGCATCTAAGATTGATAGATTGAAAAGATACAAGCATGCAGTATGGGATGTGATTGAGCATTTTAGTGCATTCTCTATAAATTAGATAGAAAGATCTAAAAATATCATGGCAGATTTCTTAGCAAATGTTACATTAAAGAATGATGATGCAACACTAACCGGTATATCCATAGTTGAGGTAAAAGCTAGGCCTACCATTCCTCACAATGTATATAATTGGCAAGTGTTTGCTGATGATGAAGATATTCTCAGGTTTATACAATGCATTGATGACTGTGATGGACAAAAAATTGATTGCAATGCCTTGGTGGAAGTGGTTGAAAATAAAAAAAATATGTTTGGAAATGACTTAGTTCAGTTAGAAACTAATGAAATACCTAAAGGGTTAGTAGAACTGGAAGGTATGTTTAGTTACAGTGATAGTCATCTGCACTAGCAATCAACCACTAATTTAGAGGAACTAGAGGAATTAAACTTGGGGACATAATCATCCCCTAAGTTGGTATATATTGGAAAAAATTTGCCTCCTCATGTCAGAATAAATCTTATTAATTTATTAAAGAAATATAAGCATGTCTTTGCTTGGTCTTATGAAGATCTGAAGGCATATAGACAGAACCTTTTTCAGCATGAAGTCCCTCTGCTTCCAGATGTTAAGCCTTTCAGACAAAAAAAAGACCTATTAACCCTCTAATAGAATCTAAAATGCAGCAATAACTAACCAAGTTAAGGGAAGGGGGAATTATTAAGCCTATGAGACATTCATCACGGGTCTCAAATTTGGTCCTGCTCAGAAAGAAGAATGGGGACATTAGACTCTGTGTGGACTTTAGGAACCTAGATGTTGCTTCCTTGAAAGATAATTACTCTTCTCCTAATATGGAAGCTATGTTGCAAAGAGTGACTGGTTGTGACCTATTGTCTATGATGGATGGGTTCTCAGGGTATAATCAGGTGTTAGTAAAAGAATCTGAACAATTCAAAACTGCTTTCACCACCCCTTGGAGAACATATGTGTATGTCAGAATGCCTTTTGGTTTGAAGAATGTTGGAGCTACATTTTAGAGGGCAATAGATGTAGCTTTCAAGGAATTCATAAATATTATCATGGTAGTATATCAAGATGATTTGACATGCTTTTCCAAAAAGGTGGATGACCACTGTGGACACTTAGAATAGGTTTTCAATAAAGCTATGGAATTTGGAGTATCCTTAAATCCTATAAAGTATCATTTTGCTGTTACCAAAGGGAAGCTACTAGGGCATATCATCTCCAAAGAAGGGGTAAGAATAGACCCTGAAAGAATTGAGGCTATAAACAATGTGCCTGAGCCAAAAAATGTTAAAATTATCCAATCTTTCTTGGGCAAAGTAAATTTTGTTAGAAGATTTATTGCAAATTTTGCAGAGATAGTGAAGCCCATTATTCAATTGCTTAAGAAGGATACCAAGTTCTGTTGGAATGAAGAAGCTTCAAAGGCTTTTGATGAAATAAAAAAGGCTATTCAAGAGGTAGCAGTGTTGAAGTCCCCTGACTACAGTAATCCTTTCTCTTTGTTTTCTTTTGCTTCATACCACATAGTGGCTGCAGTTCTTTTACAAAAGGATAATGAAGGATATGAGCTTTTTATAGCAAATCTTTACATGCTGCAGAGTTAAAGTATGAAATTATGGAAAAGAAAGCACATGCTTTGTTCAAGGTTGTTAAATATTTTAGGCCATATCTTGTAAATGCACAAGTAACTGCTTATGTCCCACATGCGGCTATCAAAGACATTTTGTCTTAGTCTAAAGTCACTGGTAAGAGATGCAGATGGATAACTAGGATTCAGGAGTTTGATTTAGAAATTAAGATCACTAAATTGGTGAGAGGTTTAGGCCTTGCTAAGCTTATGGCTGAATCAAACCTTCTTGATGTTCAAGTTGAGAATATCCTAGTCACCAGTATTGAGACACAACCCTGGTACTCAGAAGTAGTACATTTTTTAAGATATGCAACATTTTCGGAAGGAATGACCCATAAACAAAGAAGAACTTTGAAGTTGAAGTCACAGAAGTATGTTCTCATTTAGGGTGATCTGTTTTGGAGGAATAGAGATGGGGCATTGCTAATGTGTTTGGATAAATCCCAAGCTAAGAGAGTGTTAACTGAAATGCATGATGGAGTGTGTGGAGATCATTATTCTTCTAAGACAATAGCTGGTAAGATTGTTCGGACTGGGTATTATTGGCCTTCTTTGTTTAAAGATACCTATGAACATGTCCAGAGATGTGACCCATGCCAGAAGTTTTCATCAAAGTTGAAGTATGAGGGAGCTTTACCCCTCAACCTAGTCACAATGGAAGCACCCTTTGTCCCATGGGGCATTGATTTTATTGGAGAAATTGTTAAGAAATCAGGAAGAGGCCATAGGTGGATTATAGTAGCTACTGATTATTTTACCAAATGGATTGAAGCTATACCCACTAGGAGAGCCACAAGTAAGGTTGTTATTGATTTCTTGATGCATAATGTTATAATCAGATTCAGAGTCCCTGTAAAACTAGTGATGGATAATGCCATGAGATTCAGGTGAGAAGAGTTTGTTGAATTTTGCACCAGTCATGGAATAGTTATGTCCTACTCTTCACCTTACCATCCTCAGGGTAATGGGCAAGCTGAATCAAGTAATAAAAGCCTCTTGAACATTATTAAGAAAATCTTGGAGGAAAATAAAAGGTCTTGGGACCAAAAGTTGAAATTAGCCCTTTGGGTAGATAGGGTTACTGTTAAGAGAGCAATTGGTGTCTCACCTTTTGAGTTGGTCTATGGTATGAAATCTAGGGTGCTAGTCAATAATCTTCTTCTAGTTTATAATTTCTTGCAAGCTGAAGACATGGAGTTATCTGAACCTATGGAGGACCAGATGATTCAGATGGTGGAGATAGAAGAAATTAGAACTTTGGCTCACAAGAGGAATTTGAAGATCCAATTGTAGTCAAAATATCTATTTGACAAAAGGAGCTCATTGAGAAAATTTCAAATTGGTGATATGGTTCTTCAATGGAATGTGGAAGGACAAGATAAGGGAAAAAACAAAAAATTTGAGTCACTATGGATAGGCCCCTCTGTGGTTTGTGATCTTAATGGAAAGGATTCATATTTTTTGCAGAATATGAATGATGAAGTACAAGAATTTCTAGTGCATGGACAATTCTTGAAGTATTACTTCTCTTGATGTCCATGCATAGTAGGTCTTAGTCTGTACATATTTGGGTTTGCTTTTGTTATTGTTTTTGGGCTTGTGTTTGGTCTGTTTCTCCAGAGACTTTCTGAATTCTTGTGTTGATCTTGTGATCAACCATCACTAGTCAGAGCCACTGTTATCACTGTTTAAAAAATGGATATTCTTGTTCCATAATTGGCTAAAAGTCTGCAAAAAATTTGAGTCTGGTATGGCCTTGTTGCCTCTGATCGTCTTAAGTTAGAAGAGGGTTTAAGGTTTGAGTTCTAACCCTTCCAGTTTTTGAGAAAAACCCTTATGTTCTATTTCCGCGTTACTTCTATCACTTAAATAAGGGG
This sequence comes from Cryptomeria japonica, assembly GCF_030272615.1. Lineage (NCBI taxonomy): Eukaryota > Viridiplantae > Streptophyta > Pinopsida > Cupressales > Cupressaceae > Cryptomeria > Cryptomeria japonica. The sequence continues at coordinate 881,965,381 of NC_081414.1, forward strand.
ATGTGTCATCGGTGTTAATAATTTCATTAACCCTTAAGGACAATTTGTGGTCTAACTCTTCTAGCCAGGTCTTCTCCACTTTAAACTGAATTGGACCTACAAATCCCCCTAGAAAAAATTCAAATTTGTGATTTGAATATTCTTTTCTATATAATTAGGCTTTTCTTTTTATACCTGCCCTTTCCTCTGAGAGTACATTCATCTATTTTATGAACTCACTGGTGGACCTTAGATTTTCATTCTCCTCTGCATCTGCATGGGATGAACACATGAGCTCTAACTCCTTACCTCTATGAATCCACTTATTAAGGATTGGTTCCAAAGTGGCTTCAACCTCTCTAAATTTGATCAAAACATCCAGAATCCTCTTCATATTAATGTATACAATGGAGGCCTTGACTGAATCAACAAACTTCAAGATTGTGGCTTTCACCTTTTCTTCATACTTGTTTGCAAACAAGGCTTGTGCTTGTTTCAACTTTTCCAACTCATGTTGGACAGTTTCAACTGAATGGAAACCAGAAAGCATAAGAGAAGGGGGATATTCTATAATGGGACTAGTAGGAGGGAGTCTTGCTGGAGAGGAGGCTATCATGAGTATAGAGGATTCACCTAAATGGTGCAGACCTACCAACTGACTCTGAAGTCTAGCAATAATGTTGTCCCTATTGGCTATTCCCTCTTTGGCCTCATTGTAAGCCTTTAAGATGGTCTCCAATTTCAATTGGAGATTTTCCTTTTCTTTTGCTTCCTTTTCTGCTACTGCCACACTAGACTTTGCAGTTTCCAAAACTATGCTTGGAGCTTCCACTACCCCTGTATCTTGGACTCTCTTAACAATCATGCCTCCTAAGAGACTAGAATCTAATGCACTTTTCCTCCTTTTGTTCTCATCCTTCTTCAGTGACCACATGACTAGAGCAGCATTATCCTTGCTGAAGGTCACTCCTTCCATTGGCTTTTTTTCCTCCGTCACTGCTTCAAGAACAAGAGCATCAACTATATCCCATTTAGGGAGGATTAACACACCAGCTTTAGACACCATCTCTCTTCCTTTCTTAGGGGTAATAGTCTTAAATTACTCCATCATTTCTTTCTTTATTTCTTCTTCCACCTGAGTTGCATCTCTGAGAGGTTGTTCACTCTTCCTCTACTCACATCTGACCTTGAATTGTTCCATGTTTTCCTTCCACACAAATTGCATGAAATCCCCTGTTGTAACAAAATTACTGTCAGCAAGGAATTCCTCACTGGCTTGCTTAACAGTAAGGTCTAATTCTTTTCCCTTTAGCTCACCATCAGTCAAGTTCATTTTAGCACTAGGTGGCTCTTCTTGCATCCCTTCTTGGGTCTCCTCATAAGTATAGGCAATCTCACCAAGACTCCCTAACTGTAATAATTCTTCAGCCACCACTTGCTCATCTCCTATGTCGATAGGGGACTGAGATGGAGAATACTGAGGCTCATCAGTTTCAACTTGCTTTCCCACTCTTTTCCTTTTAGGGGAATCTTGGATGTCAATGACATCCTCAATTACTCTTGTCTTCAGGCGAATAATAGGATTTTGTGCCTTTTCTCGATAATTCTGGTCTGATTTCAGTCTTTGCTATGTAAATTATTTTATTAGAGGTCTGTGTTAGTTTCAATTGGTATCGTGGCACATTCAAGATGACACCAAGAAGGGAGTTGATAGGAAAAGTGAATTATCAAGACAAGAACATTTGTGATGATTTTTTAGAACTGTTGACCATGTCTGAGAATTGGGGATGGCCTGTATGATAAAGGCAATTAGTTGAGGGACCCCAAAATAGGGATGTTAGGTTTAGGACTGTTCAAAGTAGGTTTTGGGAAAAGAGATTCCCCAGCCCCTTTGAATAGCATATGGGAATTTGATGTGGGGAAGCTTGTGGTCCCTAATGCATTCATGGATGTAGATTTGTTGACCCTGATTGCATAGAATTATGACCCTATAGCAAGATGTATCAGGAGTGTGAAGGGATTAGCCCTGATTGAAATAAAAGATGATGAATTCAAAAACAAGTTTAAACTTAGTGAGGATTCCAATTTGTTAGAACCTATTGACTTTGAGTCATTAGCCCAGATCTACAATGCACAAATGGATCATCTTAGGAGTGGCCCATTGAAACAATTCATTGTTAAAATAGGAGGGTTAACAGTTGTAGGCCTCAGTACAATGGAACCATTCTCCCTCAATTTGTTTACTCTAAGAGCTAAGGGTATGTATTGGGCACTATGCCAGATCTTTGGAGAAGATGCTGAGAGAAACATGCCAACCCATTACATGCTAATGATTGCACAAATTCTAAACCCCTCCTTGGCAATAACATTTGATTATACCCATACCTTATTGATGCAATTCATACAGAGCTAGTAGGGATAAATAATGGCAAGGTAGATAGGCCATTTGGATGGTACTCCCTGTTAATGCACATGTTTTTGTTCAAAGGTGCTAACTATTTTGAAAAAGAGATGGATTTGGTTAAGGTAAAAGATAAGGAAGAGATGTCTATTCAACATGGGAGCACTGTTTTATCTTGGGATAGAGATGATACTAGTTTTTTGAAGTTTGATAGATGCTTTCCATCTAAGATTAGAATTCTTTATGCATAGAAACCATTGGATTCCTAAGGCTCTTTTGGAATTCCTCAGACCTAAAGAGTTTGTAGAGGGTATTAAGATTGTTCACAATTGGGGAGACATGTATTTGTACCATGTTTCTATTATTTTTAGAGTGTATGGTTTTAGAGGTACTCCCTATCTACTGCCCTATCAAGTCCCATTGAAGATAGGAATTGTAGAAGTGTTGAGACAAATTAGAGGAGTACAAGAGGAAGAGCTGAACAATAGGGGTAAAGTGACCATTTTTCCAACTATCACAATGGCCCATCATTTTGTAATTACTAAAGGTGGCTGGAAATATTTTGAAGAATTCTTTAAGCCATATAGGCTATCAACTACAATTTCAACATGTGTAGACCCTGAGGAATTTTTCAATGGTATGTTTAGAAAGAGGGCAGTGTGTAAAGGTAGGCCCCATCAATTTCAGTTCCCTAAAGATTTAATTAAGAATGAATTCAACTTAGATGAGCAGGAACTGAGGAAGGAGAAGTGGGTTGCATATAAGAGGGCACTTGATTTTATCCATCAATTTGATAGTAGCTATGACCCTCTTTCTAGATTCAACCCTTTTGAGGAGAAAATCAAATTCATGATTCTCTATTTTGAAGATCTCATGCAAACCTTGAAAGAAAAAAGGGAGGCTATAATGCAAAATGATCCTGACAAGGTTAAATTGGTCCTAGCTAAGCTTGCTTTTGCTAAGGTTATCCCACCTGGTGACTATGTAATGCATAAGAAATCAAAGTACACTATGATGATGCCAGTGACAGGTGAGCCTTCCATTTCAAGAGGGAAAAGAGTAATTGAGGATGTCATTGACATCCAAGATTCCCCTAAAAGGCAAAGAGTGGGAAAGGAAGTTGAAACTGATAAGCCTTAGTATACTCCATCTCAATCCCCTATCCACATAGGAGATGAGCAAGTGGTCGCTGAACAATTATTATAGTTAGGGAGTGTCAAGGAGATTGCCTATACCTATGCGGAGACCCAAGAGGGGATGCTAGAAGAGCCACTTAGTGCTGAGATGAACTTAACTGATGGTGAGCTAAAGGGCAAAGAATTAGACCTTACTGTTAAGCAAGCCAGTGAGGAATTCCTGGCTGACAGTAATTTTGTTACAACAGGGGCTTTCATGCAATTTGTGTGGAAGCAAAACATGGAACAATTCAAGGTCAGATGTGAGTAGAGGAAGAGTGAACTACCTCTCAGAGATGCAACTCAGGTGGAAGAAGAAATAAAGTAAAAAATGATGGAAGAATTTAAAACTATTACCCTTGAGAAAGGAAGAGAGATGATGTCTAAAGACAGTGTGTTAATCCTCCCTAAATGGGATATAGCTAATGCTCTTGTTCTTGAAGTAGTGAGGAAGGAAACAAAGCCAATGGAAGGAGTGACCTTCAGCAAGGATAATGTTGCTCTAGTCATGTGGTCACTGAAAAATGATAAGAACAGTAGTTGGAAAAGTGCATCAGATTCTAGTCTCTTAGGAGGCATGATGTTTAAGAGAGTCCAAGATATAGGGGTAGTGGAAGTTGCAAGCACAATTTTGGAAGGAGTGACCTTCAGCAAGGATAATGCTGCTGTAGTCATGTGGTCACTGAAGAAGGATGAGAACAAAAGGAGGAAAAGTGCATAAAATTATTTTCTCTTAGGAGGCATGATTGTTAAGAGAGTCCAAGATACAGGGGTAGTGGAAGCTCCAAGTATAGTTTTGGAAACTGCAAAGTTTAGTGTGGCAGTAGCAGAAAAGGAAGCAAAAGAAGAGGCAAATCTCCAATTGAAATTGGAGACCATCTTAAAGGCTTACAATGAGGTCAAAGAGGGAATAGCCAACAAGGACAACATTATTACTCAACTTTAGTGTCAGTTGGCAGGTCAGCACCATTCAAGTGAATCCTCTACACTCATGATAGCGTCCTTTCCAGCAAGACCCCCTCCTACTAGTCCCATTATAGAATATACCCCTTCTCCTATGCTTTCTAGTTTCCAGTCAGCTGAAACTGTCCAACATGAGTTGGAAAAGTTGAAACAAGCTCAAGCCTTGTTTACAAACAAGTATGAAGAAAAGGTGAAAGCCACAATCTTGAAGTTTGCTGATTCAGTCAAGGCCTCCATTGTATACATTAATATGAAGAGGATTCTGGATGTTTTGATCAAATTCAGAGAGGATGAAGCCACTTTAGAACCAATCCTTAATAAGTGGATGCCTAGAGGTAAGGAGTTAGAGCTCATGTGTTCATCCCATGCAGATGCAGAGGAGAATGACAATCTAAGGTCCACCAGTGAGTTCATAAAAGAGATGAATGTACTCTCAGAGGAAAGGGCAGGTGTAAAAAGAAATGCCCAATTATTTAGAAAAGAATATTCAGATCACAAATTTGAATTGTTTCCACTGATGACAAATCCCTATTTGTCCAAACAATTGAAGAAATTTAAAAAGTGAAATCACACTATGGTTTCATAGAAAAAGAAATTGGGCAATTAAGGGCCATTTGGAAAAGGCTAGAAGGAATGAAATAAAAGATTGTTAGCTTTGCTTGGCCAAGTGATGACATATTCTAGGAGTGGAAGAGCAAATATGTTAGACAAAAGGAAGATGCTCTAGAGCAGTTAGAAGAGGTTGTAGCAGAACAACAAACAAAAGAGGTTGTAGATGTTGAAAAGGACTTGTAACTATTTCTTGGAGAGTATTGTGGTTTGTAACAAACCTTTTAGGAATGTTTGAAGCTTGTATGCATCCATAATGTTATAAATGGATACTAGGACTAGTCTAAGAGGGATCACAAGAATTTTGTAAAGAAACTCTACAGAAATATATATGGGTTTTTCTAGTTATTACAGAGAATACTTTGAGTTATGTAAGATTTTTTCAAAATGAATATTAATATACAGATCAGTAATTTACCGGTTTCATTTGAGTAATCTAGGGTTGTTCAACTAAAAATGGATTGTAATGCAATCTTTATGGATATGTTTCTTAGCTTTTTCTCTTCAAGAGAGGAATTAAATATGCACGAAATATCTCTGTCAGTAGGTTACTTTGTTTGAAGCTTTGAATCTAATAAATATTGTTTAGTTTAACAAGAAAGAACTCTTATATATGTCAGGCATGTATGGGGTTAATAGAAGCCGAAGTGATGAGATGTATGGGGATGTTTGATTGCAAAATCCTTGCTTAATTAGACGACTTTGTAGCCTGGATAAGGCACTGCTATTAGTTGTAGTTTTCTTTCTACATCTCTTGAGGATCAATACTAAAAATAAGCATAAGTTTTCCTTTATTATTTTAGTTCATGTTGAGGTGATGAAATCCACTGGTTTTTGGACACTGGTTTATTGTGGATCTCATTTAAAAGTGTGAAATTATTCACACAAATGTATACCCACCTGAATTTTGGATAAGTTCAAAGTGTAGAAGGTTCTCGAAACCTTGTCCTATGTTACTCTAAGATTCTTTTTTCCTTGATCTCTTCATTTGTAGATAGAGTTATTCGCTTTCTTATAGAGGATAAGAGGGAATCAGAATTTGAGACTAACAGAGCAAATAATTGATTTACTGATTGAGATATTTCATGCATATTTAATTCCTCTTCCTTGAAGAGAAAAGCTAGAAACATATCCATATGATTGCCTTACAATCCATGTTCAATCAAATAACCCTAGACTATTCAAATGAAATGAGAAAATTAATGAGTGCACACCAGAAGACAACACAGATTTATCCTTGAAAAGTGTTGATCTATATCTTTATATTCATTTTGAAAAATAATTTTACATGATTCAAAGTATTCTCTATGATAGCTAGAAAAACCCAGATATATTTCTGCAGAGTTTCTTTATAAATATTCTTGTGATCCCTTTTCTATTAGTCCTAGTATCCATTTATAACATTATGGATGCATACAAGCTTCAGAAATTCCTAAGAATAATTAGTTACAACCGTAACTCCTTTCAAAAAAATGGTTACAAGTCCTCTTTGGTCTCAGTGGCCTTTTTGATTTTTTTCTCCTCTATAGAATCTTCTAACCATTCTGGGATTCCTTCTTCTTGCACCACATACTTCTTGGTTCACTCTTGGAACACTTCATTGGTAGGCCATGAGTAGCCAACAATTTTCTCCTTCAACTTAAGTAACCTTTTCCAAGAGTTTCTTACTTTCCTCATCTCTAATTCCAAAAATCCATAGTGTGACTTTATCTTTTCTACCTCTTCAATTGTTTTAACAAACAGAGATGTCATCTTTGTTGATGATTTCATTCACCCTTAAAGACAAATTAGCTCCCAGCTCATCAAGCCATACCTATTTGTCCTTCAACTGATTTTGGCTGACAAAACCCCCAAGAAACAATTCAAATTTATGCTCACTATATTCTTTCCTGTACAAGTTAGCTTTCCTCTCGACATTGGCTCTTCCTTCTACTAAATTGGTAAGACCTTTTGCTAACTCACATGTAGATTTAATAATAGTATCAGATCTTGCTTCATCACTAGATGCACACATAAGTTCTAAATCCACTTCACTTGGCATCCACATATTCAAAATTGGTTCTAAAATAGCCTTGTCCTCATTTAGCTCACACAAGGTGTCCAATATTCTTTTCATATTAGTGTGCATAGTGGGGGCCTCTACTGTATCAACAAAACTCAAAATGGTGGCCTTTACCTTCTCTTCATATTTACTTCCAAACAGGGCTTGAACCTGTTTCAACTTTTCCAACTCATGTTGAATGGTTTGAGCTAGTTGAAAACCAGAAGGCATAGGAGAAGGGGGAAATTCTATGATAGGACTGGTAGGTGGAGGTATTGTTGGAGAAGATGCAATCATCAGGGTAAAGGACACACCTCCTTGGTGTTGTCATGCTAATTGACTATGTAGTCTAGCAATAGTAGTTTCCCTATTGGCTACCTCCCTTTTGGCTTCATTATAAGCATTTAGAATTGTTTCTAATTTCACTTGGAGATTGGCGCTCTCCTTTGCTTCTTTCTCTGCCACTGCCACACTGAACTTTGTAGTTTCTAAAACTGTGTTGGCAGCTTCCACCACCCCTATATCCTGGACTATTTTTACTATCATACCTCCTAGAAAACTAGATCCTGAGGTATCCTTCATTCTTCTACTTTCTTCCCTCTTTAGGGACCACATGACTAGAGAAGCATTATCTTTGTTGAATGTCACTCCCTCCATAGGCTTGGTTTATTTTCTGACTGCTTCAAGTAGCAATGCATCTTCTATATCCCATTCAGGGAGGATTAAAACACCAACCTTTGAAACCATTTCTCTTCTAGCTTCAGGAGTGATGGCTTTGAATTTAGCCATCATTTCTTGTTTAACTTCTTCCTCCACTAAACTTGTATCTTTGTGAGGTTTCTCACTCATTCTCTTTTCACACCTTGCCTTGAATTGTTCAATGTTTTGTTTCCATACAAATTGAATGAAGGCCCCTGTTGTGACAAAATTGCTATCAGCTAGGAACTCTTCACTAGCTTGCTTGACAACTGATTCTAACTCTTTACCTTTGAACTCATCTTCAGTTAAGTTAATCTTGGCACTAGGTGGCTCTTCTGGCATTCCCTCTTGTGTCTCTTCATAGGTGTAAGCAATCTCTCTGAGGCTTCCTAACTGCAACAATTGTTCTGCTAATGCCTGTTCATCTCCTACATGGATAGGTGATTGATATGGAGAGTACAGAGGTTCACCTATTTGGACTTCTTTCCCACCCTTTGCCTTTTAGGGGATTCTTTTATGTCAATGACATCTTCAATTGTTCTTTTCTCTCTTGAAGTGGAGGGCTCACCTATTACTAGCATCAATACACTATATTTTGACTTTTTATGCATCACATAATCATCGAGAGGGATGGCTTTAGCAAAGGCATGCTTAGCTAAAACTAACTTAGCCTTGTCAGGGTTATCTCTTATTAAAGCCTCTTTCCTTCTTTCAAAGTTTGCATTAGATATTCAAAATAAAGAATTAAGAATTTAAACTTTTCCTCAAAGGGATTAAAGCTAGACACAGGGTCATAACTGCTATCAAATTGATGAATGAAATCTAGACCTTTTTTGTATGCCACCCACTTTTTTTTCCTCAATTATTGCTCATCCAAACCGAATTCATTTCTAATTAGGTCCTTAGGGAAATGAAATTGGTGTGGCCCACCTTTGCATATTGCTCTCTTCCTAAACATACCATTGAAAAAATCCTCATGGTCAGCAAACCTGGTTATTGCAGTAGACAACCTATATGGTTGAAAAAATTCATCAAAGAATTTCCAACCACCTTTGGTGATCATGAATTGATGGGCCATGGTAACAGTTGGGAAAATAGTCCCTTTACCCCTACTTGTTAGCTCTATCTCTTACACACTTGCAATTTCCCTTAAGACCTCTGCAATTCCTATCTTCAATGGGACTTGATAAGGTAATAAATATGGAGTTCCTCGAAAACCATAAACTCTGAAAACTATAGAAACGGGGTACAAATATATATCACCCCAATTATGAACAATCTTAATACCTTTAGCAAACTCCTTAGGCCTAAGGAACTCCAAAAGAGCCTTTGGGATCCTAGGGTTCTGTGGGCATAAAAGAATCCTAAGCCTAGATGCAAGGCATCTATCAAACTTCAAGTAACTGGCATCCTCTCTATCCCAAGACAAAATTATGCTCCATAGTTGCACAGGCATCTCCTCACCTTCCTTTTCTTTGACCAAGTCCATTTCCTTAGCAAAATAATTAGCTCCTTTGAACAAAAATATGCACATTAGAAGAGAATACCATCCAAAAGGTCTATCCACCTTACCATTTTTTATCCCTATCAGCCCTATATGAATTGCATCAGTGAGGTAAGGTGCATAATCAAATGTTACTACTAGAGAGGGGTTCAGAATCTGTGTCATCATTAACATATAATGGGTTGGCATGGTTGTTTCAGCATCTTCCCCAAGGATCTGACATAGTGACCAATACATGCCTTTGGACCTTAAAGTGAAAAAATTCAAGGAGAAGGGTTCCATGGTGCAAGGGTCCACTACAGTTAACCCTCCTATTTTAACAGAACACTCCTTCAAAGGGCCACTCCTAAGGTGATCTTTCTGCACATTATAAACCTGGGCCAATGTTTCAAAATCAATAGGCTCTAATAAATTTGATGCCTCACTGAGCTTAAAAACATTCCTGAATTCATCATCATTGATCTCTATCAGGGCTCCTCCATTGACATTCCTCACACATCTAGCAATAGGATCATAATTGTGTGCGATCTCAGTTAGTAATTCTACATCCATAAAAACCCTAGCGACTATGAGCTTCCCCACGTCTAGTTCCCATATGCTATTCATTGGGGCAATGGCATATCTATGACCGAATCCCACTTTAAAAAGACCCAACCCTAAAATCCCTATTTGTGAATCCTTTAACCATCTACCTTTGTCATATAAACCATCTCCAATCCCTAGATGGGGGGCTTTAGGAACCAATTCTTTGATTTTGGCTACAGTATTTGTGGACATAGTCAGTTGTTCCTGGAAGTCATCACATATGTTTCTATCTTGATAATGTACCTTCCTTGTGAAAGCCTTTCTTGGTGCCATCCCATTAATGCAATTATATCAATTGAGATTCAAACAAAACTCTGATAAGGCAAGCACACAGAAAGCACCAATTTTCAAACTGTAACTAGCAAGCAAGACACAAAAAACCTGTTACTCGCCTGAAGAAAATCGCTCTGAACTAGCTCCTTTGCAACTAAATCATCAAAATGGTGCCAATATTCAATTGATGCAGACCTTAATATGGCAACTTGGCATTGAATTGATACATTAATCTTGCATGCTTCAGCCATCAACTTAAAATTGAATTTGTAAATCAAATTCAAAAAATGGGCTCCAACGGATCACAAGTTTTCTGAGTATTTCCCTGTTTCGTTGTTTCATCATTTCGTGGAGTTTAAAACCCTCACACCTTTCCTTCATGAAGCAACAACATTCATCAGATCTTTAGAAACTTGCACTGCCTTTACTTCCCCTGGTCCTTCTGTATTAGTAATGGGCCCCACCTTCCTTTTTCTACTTCGTGAAAGGTAAACCTTGTGCACTTCAGTCATGCAAAACAACGCTGGCCATCTGATCAATTACCACTCGCTTGATCTTTACTACTTACAGTGACCACTAGTCTTTTCTACTAACCACGCACAACCATCACTGCTAGCAGTTTTTGTTGCTTCACGAAGGCTAACCACCTTGTATCTTTGGGCTGTGAAACAACGTCCATCGTTGGATCCACCTTGAGAAGTACACCATTTAATGCACTCAAACCTTTAAAGTGGGCCCTTGGCTTGGAAACCACTTGCTTGGTTTCATCACCGATGAATGAATCTTACATGTCAGTCAGCTCTTCACTCAAGAACTCCATCGGGGTCCATTCTAGAACCGCCACATGTTCTATTTCTCCATGGGTTTCAACACCATCGCCAGTTAAATTAAAGCAGGCCCTCAACAATCCTTTGGAGCCACGTGCATCTAACAAGCCATTATTTCTCTCAACCAAGTGACCCACCTGTCCTACCATGTCATCCACCATGTGACTTCCATGTCATTTCGCTATTTCATGAATGGTAAACTCCATTTGGTTTGGGGCTGCGAATCCATGTGGGTCATTCGATCAACTCCAAGTTGATCAGCCTTTAAAATCATGACTTGCCTATCTTTTGGACCCACCAACCCTTTTGCTACTTTGCAGACTTTAAACCTCTAGCAACTCTTCTTTGCAAAGCAATGACAATCGTTAGATATTTGGAAACAACTCATCTATTAACCTTTTCGTGACCACCTTGCTAGGGCCCTCCACCTTTTCGCTGCTTCGCGAATGGTAAACCGCAGACCATTTTCGACTGTGAATCCACATGCACCATTGGATCAACTCCAAGTTGATCAGCCATTAACCAAAGAAACACTTACCTCTGGGACCCACCCATTGTTTCACTATTTCGTAGAGGATAAATCACATGCATCTTGGGCTAGAGAAGCAATGCAAGCCATTGGATCGAGTACGAGATGCATTCCTTTTGCCTAATGAACAATCCTTAGACCGGGCCCGCTTACCCTTTTTGCCACTTTGTGAACACTAAACTACAGGCATCTTTGCCCAGCAAAAAAACGCACACTGCAAGATCAACTTTGACTTGCACGATTGTTAAGAAGCCCAACAAACATTATAAACAATACATAGGTAAAGGAATAAAAATTGAAAATATTCAAAAGACCGCCTAGGGAAAACCTAAAGGGGGGACACTTTCACGACGGACCGACCCATCCTTAAGTGGAAAAAGTAATGCAGAAACAGAATATAGGAAATTCAAAAAGGGAAAAAGCAACATCTTAAACCTTTAGACCTAAAACACGGAGGCAACATGAGGGGTTTAAGCATACCATTTCACACCTTAAAAAGCCAGAGAACAAAATAACTAGAAATTAAAATAGTGATAACAATGTCTCTGACCGGGGATGGTTGATTACAAGATCAACACAAGAATTCATAAACTCCAGAGAATAGAACAAACACAAGCCCAAAAACAACCAATAGAAATAAACCTAAATATATACAGACAAAGACCTACTGTGCATGGACTTAAGAGAAGTAATGCTTTAGGAATTGTCCATGCACTGGAAATTCCTGTACCTCACCATTCATTGTTTGCAAAAAATATGAATCTTTTCCATTCAGATAACAAATAATAGAAGGGCCTACCCATAATGATTCAAATTTCTTATGTTTCCCTTTATCTTGCCCTCTTGCATTCCATTGAAGAACTATGTCACCAATTTGAAACTTCCTCAGTGTGGTTCTTTTATCAAACAAATATTTGGATTGCAACTAGATCTTCAAATTCCTCTTATGGGCCAAAATTATGATTTATTCTACCTCCACCATTTGAATCATTTTGTCTTCCATAAGTTTAGATAGCTCCATATCCTCAGCTTGTAGGAACTTGTATACAGGAGCAGATTATTAACTAGCACCCTAGATTGCATGCCATAAACCAACTCAAAAGGTGACACACTAATTGCTTTCTCGACGGTAACCCTATCTGCCCAAAGGGACAACTTTAACTTCTGGTCCCAAGACCTTTTGTTCTCCTCAAGGATTTTCTTAATAATGTTCAGAAGGCTCTTATTGCTGGATTCAGCTTGCCCATTACCCTGAGGATGATATGGTGAAGAATAGGACATAATTATTCCATGACTGGTACAAAATTCAATGAAATCCTCTGATCTGAGGCCTATGGCATTATCCATTACCAGTTTCACAATAACACCGAATCTGGTTATAACATTATCCATCAAGAAGTCAATAACAACCTTACTTGTGTCTCTTCTAGTGGGTATAGCTTCAATCCACTTAGTGAAATAGTCAGTGGCCACTATGATCCACCTATGACCTCTTCCTAATTTCTCAACTATTTCTCCAATAAAATCAATGCCCCATTGAACAGAAGGGGCTTCTACTATGACTGGGTTGAGGGGTAAGGCTCCCTCATACTTCAATTTAGATGAAATTTTTGGCATGGGTCGTATCTCTGAACATGTTCATGGGAATCTTTAAACAAAGTGGGCCAATAATATCCAGCCCGGACTATCTTACCAGCTATTGTTTTGGTAGATTAGTGACCTCCACATACCCCATCATGCATTTCAGTTAACACCCTTTTAGCTTGGGATCTGTCTAAACACATCAACAATGCCCCATCTCTATTTCGCCAATACATATCACCTTGAATAAGGACATACTTTTGAGATTTCAACTTCAATGTTCTTCTTTGATTGTGAGTCATCCCTTCTGAATATGTTCCATCCCTTAAAAAATATACTATCTCTGAGTACCAGGGCTGTATTTCAATACTTGTGACCAGGATGTCCTTAATTTCAACATTATTCACCTCAACATAAAAAAGGTTTGATTCAACCATTAGTTTAGCAAGGCCTAAACCTCTTACCAATTTACTAATTTTAATCTCTAGATCAAACTCCTAAATTCTGGTTATCCATCTGCACCTTTTACCGGTGACCTCGGACTGAGATAAAATGTCCTTGACAACCACATGTGGGACATAAGCAATTACTTGTGCATTTACAAGATATGGCCTAAATGCTTTAACAACCTTGACCAAAGCATATGCTTGTTTCTCCGTGATTTTATATTTTAACTATGTAGCTTGTAAAGATTTACTATAAAAAGCTATAGGATGTTCATATCCTTCATTATCCATTTGTAGAAGAATTGCAACCACTGTATGATATGAAGCAAAATAAAACAGAGAGAAAGGCTTACTGTAGTCATGGGACTTCAACATTGGTGCCTCCTAGATAGCCCTTTTAATTTCACCAAAAGCCTTTGAAGCTTCTTCATCCCAGTAGAACTTTGTATCCTTCTTAAGCAATCTAACAATGGGCTTGACTATCTTTGCAAAATTGACAATGAATCTTCTAACAAAATTTACCTTTCCCAAGAAAGACTGAATACCTTTGACACTTTTGGGCTCAGGTACATTATTTATAGCTTCAATTCTTTCAGGGTCTATTCTAACCCCTTCCTTGGAGATAATATGCCCGAGCAGGTTCCCTTCAGTGACAACAAAATGACACTTTTTTGGATTTAAGGAGACACCAAATTCTAGAGCTTTATTGAAAACCTTTTTCAAGTGCCCATAGTGGTCATCTGCCCTTTTGGAGAAACATGTTAAAACATCTTGATACACTACCATGATAATGTTAATGAATTTATTGAAAGCTACATCCATTGCTCTCTGGAAAGTAGCTCCAACATTTTTCAAACAAAAATGCATTCTTACATATACATATACTCCCCAAGGGGTGGTAAAAGCAGTCTTGAATTATTCAGATTCTTTTACTAACACCTAGTTATATCTTGAGAACCCATCCATCATAGACAACAGGTCACAACCAGTTACTCTCTACAACATTTCTTCCATATTAGGAGAAGAATAATTATCTTTTAAAGAAGCAACATTCAGGTTTCTAAAATCAACACAGAGCCTTATGTCCACATTCTTCTTCCTAACTAGGACCAAATTAGACACCCATGATGAATTCCTTATAGGCTTAATGATCCCTTCCCTCAGCTTGGTTAACTCTTGTTGCATTTTAGATTCTAGCAGGGGGTTGATAGGTCTTTGTTTTTGTTTGAAAGTCTTAGCATCTGGAAGCAAAGGGACTTCATGCTAAAACAGATCTTGTCTATGTGCCTTTAGATCTTCATAAGACCAAGCAAAAACATGTTTATATTTCTTCAATAAATTAATAAGGTTAACTCTGACATGAGGAGACAATTTTTTTCCAATATACACCAACTTACAGGATGATTTTGTCCCCAAGTTTACTTCCTCCAATTCATCTAACCTGGTGGTTGACTGTAGATGCAAATGACTGTCAATGTAACTAAACATACCTTCCAATTCTACTAATCCTTTAGGTATTTCATTATTTTCCAATTGAACCATGTCATTTCCAAACACAGTTTCTCTATCTTCAATCACTTCTACCAATGCATTGCAATCAATTTTTTGTCCATCATAGTCATCAATGCATTGCATGAATCTGAGAATGTCTTCATCATTCACAAACACTTACCAATTATATACATTATCAAGAATAGTGGGCCTAGCTTTTATCTCAACTGTGGATACACCAGTTAGTGTTATATCATCATTTTTTAATACAACATTTGCTAAGAAATCAGCCATGATATTCTTTGATCTTTCTATCCAATTAATAGAGAATGCACTAAAATGTTCAATCACATCCCACACTGCATGCTTATATATTTTCAAATGATCATTTTTAGATGCATACTTAGATCTAACTTGAGAAACAACCAACTCTGAATCTCCTAGTACTCTTAACAACCGAATCCCATGCCTTTTTGCAAATTCAAGCCCCAATAACAAGGCGTCATTTTTAGTAGTGTTGTTTTTACACTAAAAGGCTAGCAGAAAGGAATATTTGAAGGTTATACCTGATGGGGATACAAAAAGAACTCTTGCTCCAGATCCTTCTTTAGAGAAAGCTCCATCAAAATATATGTGCCACAAATCATGCTGTTGAGATTCCAATTTAGTCACAATAGAATCAATATTCTTCAACTAAGGTAAAATTGGTTGTATTCTAAAATTGTCAAGATCCACATCAATCATACAGTTTAGCATAGTAGGGTGTTAGGGTTTCAAGCAAATCCAAAGCAAATATGAACTAACAATTATATGCAGATTTAAATACAAAAGATAAAGAAATAAAATAGGACATAGATAACATAGAGATTTAATGTGGTTCACCTAAAATGGGTTACATCTACCATACACAGTCATCCAATATTTCTTATTATCCAGCAAAAACGGTACATCAACATTACAATGCCTTAAGCATCCCAGCCGCTTATAACATGCATTTTTAGGGCAACAAACAAAGTCGGCCTTTTTAGGGTTTTATTACAATGTCGGTTTTCATCAACAAAAAATGGCAAAAAAATTTTTCTCAGGGGCTACAACCCCCAAACCCCCGTAGTGGGCTTCGCTCGCTTTGGGGACTGCCGCACCCAAACCCCTGCCTGGGGCCTGGCCCAGCCTCGGACCTTGGCAAGGATACGTGCTGAGTGTACAATATTTTCTTGATCAGTCGCCACATTTCAACAATATCCCACTTGGAGACTGATCAGGCTCCACAACGAACAATCTCCCACTTGGAGACTGAAACTACATGACACCATTGTACATGCAACATCTGCTGCAAAAAATATGAGGACTCGACTGGTATACATTCCATAATTATGAATCAAGAAGACCAACATAAATTGATGAAGAAATCAACTTCTCCTGTGGAACTTCCTTCGTGAATATATCGACAAGATTCTCACTTGTGTGAATCTTCTCAAGCCATAACTGACCCTCCTCCAAAATAGTTCGGATGAAGTGGTACCTGAGCTGAATGTGCTTTGTCCTTGAATGAAAAGAAAAGTTCTTCGCAAGATGACTGGCACTTTAGCTATCAGTATACAATGGGTGATCCTCCTGTGTTTGACCCAATTCCTCTAGAAAACATTGTAACCAAATCATCTCCTTGTTGGCTTCTATAGAAGCAACATACTCAGCTTCAGTGGTTGAAAGTGTAACAACCTTTTGCAGCCTAGAAATCCAACTGACTGCAGTTCCCCCTATAGTAAAAACATACCTTGTAGTACTCCTCTATGAATCAATATCACCCGCTAGATCAGAGTCAACAAATCCACTCAGAGCAGCATTAGATCCTTTGAAACATAATGCCTTCATAGTAGTTCCTTTCAAATATTGAAGAATCCATTTCATAGCATTCCAATGTTCCATACCCAGATTACTCATAAACCTGCTCACAACTATCATTGCATGTGCAATATCTGGCCTTGTGCATACCATTGCATACATCAGACTACCAACAACTAATGAATACAGGATGTTAGACATTTTATTAACCTCTTCCTATGCCTTTGGGCACATCTCCTTAGTCAATTTGAAATGACTAGCCAAAGGTGTACTAACTGCTTTTGCATCCTGCATGTTAAATCTTTTCAACACCTTCTTTATATACTCACTTTTGGACAAATTCAAGGTTCTATTTTTCTTGTCCTGTGTAATCCTCATACCGAGAATTTGCTTAGCTGCGCCCAAATCCTTCATAGTAAATGACCTGGCTAATTTCTGTTTAAGATCATTTATATGTTGCATGTTAGATCCAGCAACAAGCATGTCATCAACATAAAGCAACAAGATAATATAACTGCCATTATCAAATCTCTTAAAATATACACAATGATCAGAATGACATCTACGATAACCGTGTTCAACCATGAAACTATCAAATTTTAAATACCATTGTCGGGGTGCTTGCTTTAGGCCATACAGACTTTTCTTCAACCTGCACACCAAGTTCTCCTTACCTTTGACCTCATATCCCTGTGGTTGCAACATGTAAATTTCCTCCTCCAAATCTCCATGGAGAAAAGTTGTTTTCACATCTAATTGTTCAAGATGTAAATCATCTGCAGCCACAAGACTAAGTACAGTTCTAATTGAAGTCATTTTTACAACTGGAGAAAATATTTCATCATAATCTATACCCTTTTTCTATGCAAAAACTTTTACCACAAGTCTGGCCTTATATCTTTTCTGACCTCCTTCCACCTCCTTCAACCAATAAACCCATTTGTTAGGCAAGGCTCTTTTTTCTGTAGGTAAAGGGACTAAGTCCCAAGTCTTATTTTTCATCAAGGAGTTCATCTCCTCTTTCATGCCTAGCTCCCATTGTTGTTTGGCATCCACCTACATTGCTTCTTCATATTCTTCTGGTTCACCAAAATCAGTTAATAATATAGAATACAAAGAAGGAGAAAATCTTTCAGGGGGTCTACTTGACCTCATAGAATGTCTAACACTTGCAGGAGCTTGTGGGACATTCTATTGTTGCTGAGCATCAGGTACCTGTGGCATTTCATTTTCAGGAATCTCATACAACACCACATATTCTTGCTTGTCTTGTTCATGCTTCTTTTCCTGCATATGTTCTTTATACATAACCTTCTCATTGAATATAACATCTCTACTTCTAGTTATTTTCTTATTTTCAAAATCCCATAACTGATAGCCATATTCATCTATCCCATATCCAATGAAGGTACATTTTTGAGATTTAGCATCAAGCTTGGTTTTGTTTTCTTTATCAACATGGACAAAAGCTTCACAACTAAAAGTTTTCAGAAAAGAATAATTTACCTTTTTACCAATCCATGCCTCCTCTGGAATACCACCATCCAAAGGAGTTGAAGGTCCTCTATTTATCAAATAGATAGTAGTATGTACAACATCTACCCAAAAATGTAAGGGCAATCTAGCATGAAATCTCATGCTCCTCCCACGTTCCATGATAGTCCTATTCATTCTCTCTGAGACACCATTTTCCTGTGGAGTTCCTGGAACTGTCTTCTGCTTCTAATCCCATTTAAGGAGTAGTAATCTTCAAATGCCTTACTGCAATACTCACCTCCATTATCCGATCTGAGACACTTCAACCTTTTTCCTGTCTCATTCTCAACCAAAGTTTTCCATTTCATAAAAGTTTCAAAAACATTTGATTTTTTCTTTAGGAAATATACCCATGTTTTTTTGGTTGAGTCATCAATAAAAATAACATAATAACAAGAGCCACCAAGAGATGATACCTGAGCCAGTCCCCATACATCTGAATGCACAAGCTCTAACTTCTCACTCTTCTTCTCTTTCCCAACCTTGAGAAATCTGACTCTTTTCTGTTTGCCATAAACAGAGTTTTCACAGAACTCTAAATCAATCTTCTTTAGTCCTAGCAATAGATTTTTGGAGTGAAGGATTTTCATCCCTTTCTCACTCATGTGCCTAAGCCTATGGTGCCACATTATCGAATCTGTTCTTGCAACATCTATTATTGTTGTCCCTACAGTAACTTTATTTGTAGCAGCTAAGGTAGAGTAAGTGTTACCAGTACACAAATATAATGTGCCTACCTTCACACCTTTAGCTACTACTAATGATCCTTTACTGACCTTCCAGATACTGTCTGAGAAGGTAACTTTGCAACCTTCACTACCTAGTTTCCCTACAGAAATTAAATTTCTTCCTAAGTTAGGAACATGTCTTACCTCCTACAGAAACTAGTCATTACCATTCTACAACTTGATCTTTATCTTTCCTTTTCCAACAATT
Source organism: Cryptomeria japonica (assembly GCF_030272615.1). Taxonomy (NCBI): domain Eukaryota; kingdom Viridiplantae; phylum Streptophyta; class Pinopsida; order Cupressales; family Cupressaceae; genus Cryptomeria; species Cryptomeria japonica. The sequence goes on from NC_081414.1 coordinate 881,984,798, forward strand.
TGATAGGGCTCATTTGTTGGCATATGGACACTCCAATGAGACATTGTGTGTGATTGAAGGTTTTCTCATTGATGGCAACCTTGCAATCCTATGGCACCGGCAAGAAACTATACCGGCAATGCATTACACAGGCAACCTTGCAATCCTATGGCACTGGCAAGACACTATACCGGCAAAGCATTACATAGGAAACCTTGCAATCCTATGGCACTGGAAAGACATTCTACCAACAAAGCATTATTCAAGCAAGACAGTGCATCGGCATCAGAAAGACCACTCTACACCGGCACCGACATAGAAGAAAAGATGTATACCGGCATAGAGGCCGACAAGATTTTTGATATGTAATATTTTGTTTATTATTGTAAGCCGACTTGGAAAATTGTAAAATGACTCTTGTATATAAAAGAGATCATTATAGACATTTGTAAGATATGGATAGCAAGCAAAACGAAATTTATTAGGCAGACCTAATGTGCGAATTATAGGTCAAGGGTATATGTAAAGAACAGAGCAAGAACCAGTACTGAATCTGGCATTGAAGATGCTATTGTAAAGCAGTACAAAATATTGGATTTGTATAATCCTCATTGTAAGTCAGTGTGACTTCTTATTGAGCAGTGCGCTCTAGGCAGTTGGCCTTCCTACATGTGCAAGCCCCTATTGTAAGTAATATTCTCTTATTGGCCAGTAAGTGAATATTGTGGGTCACAAATCCCACCGAGGTTTTTCCCACACCGGGTTTCCTCATTAAACATCTTGTGTTATGGTGTTCTTTTCATGTGGATGTTTTTGATTCTGTTTATTACATTAATTCTTGTATACCGGTATACTGTTACATTATGTTCCGCATGTTCTGTCTTAAGAAAATTTCATTACCAGTCAGATACTGATTCACCCCCCCTCTCAGTATCTGTGGGAACCCTAACAATTGGTATAAGAGCTTGGTCCTCAATTTTCAGAAGCCTAATAGCTTGAGGAAGATCTTGACACCGGTAAAGATGGAAAATCTAATGAAGCAACTTGAAGGAGCTCTTACTGACTATGATGCAGAGAAGTTGAAAAATATCAAATTAGAAGATGATTTAAAAGCAGCTCAGGATATCATTTAGGCACTTCAAGAAAATATTACTGTTACAAGAAATAAGAGAAGAGAACTTTGTGAAAAATTGCAAAATGAGAATGATGAAAAGGAATCACTTAATGATATGATAAGCAAGTTGAAACAAAAGATCATGACAACAAAAAATGAAATGCAGGATATGACTATGAGATTTTGCAAAGAGATTGAGGACAAAAAAAAGAATGAAGAAGAATTGACAAGAAGACTAAGTGATGTAGCAAATGAGAACACAAGACTTAGCTATGAAAATGACATGTTGAAGACATATCTGATGCATACTTAGAATGACTCGAATGAACTAATGAGACAAAAAGAAATCTTGGAAAGGGAATTGGAAACTACAAATCAACACAAAGAAAAATTCAAGAAAAGCTAAGAAGAACTTTGTACCTTATTGAAGAATCAAAAACCCAAAGGTAACACTTCTGGAATTGGATTTGAAGTTGGAGAAAGCTCTGGTACTGCAAATACTTAGGATCACAGCAAACCGGTAAGACCTCCTAATACTTACAAATTCAATGGAAAATGCTTTAACTGTAATAAATATGGTCATAGGGCAAATGAATGTAGATCTAGAAATTATCAGAATATCAATCCTCCCACTGGTCAATGCTCCAGATGCAACAAAATTGGTCATAACTCTGAAAACTGCAGAATGAATGTAAGATGTTATGTTTGTGGAAGATTTGGACATTTATCAAATCAATGCAGAACACAAACTGGCATAGGTTATGGGAAAGCTATTCAGAAAAATAATGTAACTTGTTATGCATGTAACAAGATTGGTCATATTGCTAAATTTTGTAGAAGTAAAGGTACATCGATAGACAACAAAAGTACTAGCTTGAAAGGTAAAGAAAAGGTTGAAGAGGTTAAGCAAGAATTCTCAAAGTAATGGATTAGAAAAGGTGATCTAAATATTGAGAATACTCCTCCACTGGTAGAACCAACAAATGCTCCACTGGCAAGAAGTTCTTCATCTAATTGAAGAAAATTATCTTGAGGGTTTGGCAATCTAATGACACATGTGCTATTATTCCCTCGGTTAGAGAAAAGAAGTTGAAAATCACTCATTACCAGAAAATAAAGTTAAGCTAATACATTACCGACAAGAAATTAATGTGGTAGGTAGCAGAAAAGACTTTATAAAATAAGGTTTTGGCTCCATTTCATTTCATCGTGATTTCAAACTTTCAGAGAGCACGAAGATTTCTAAGCTAAGGCATTTCGAGCAAAGAGGCAAAGCATTTCAGCAATCAATCCATCCAAAGGCAGAAAAAGGTATTTATCATCATGGCATCCTCCTCTACACCTGAATTCATAGAAAACCCTATAGTAGTCAAGGTTATAAAATGACCTAGGCCCGTGTTTCAACTAGTTCCCGAGGTAGCTAAGAAAGATGACAATATAGGTGCTTTTTCCCAAATTCCAAAAGGTGTTGTTTATGCAGAAGACCCTAGAATGTATATCCATTGCAACATAGAGGAATTAGGAGATGAAGAAATTAAAAACATGTATAAGACTATTATATGTGACAATTCCATAAATGTAAAACCAGAATATAAAATTGTTCAAACCCTAGGATTCATTGAAATCCTTTGCATTCCTGAATTTGCCAAGGAAGTGATTAGGATAGTTTTAAGCAGGGTACATCGTTCATTCTTTTGGCTTGATTCAGTTCACAAAATTACAAAGGAAGCTATGAGAGTAGTAACAGGGTTGCCTTCCACCGGTAATAGACCCGACAAGACTAAGAAGGTCTCCAATGACCTAGTAATGAACTTAACTGGTTCAACATCAAACAAAAGGTCTCTAAGGGTTAATGATGTGACCGATATAAATGTTAGATTTGTTAGCATGATTTTAGGGTACAAAGCAACTCATGCAAATAGACTTAACTCAGTTTCCAGTTTATGCATTAAGAGTGCTCATGATATGGTAAAAAAAAATGTGAAAATTGACGTATGTGAATGGTTAAAAGATGAGTTGATTGATAACTTAGCCAAAATCAAGAAGGATAAGAAAGGAACTTTTAGATCTGGAAATTTACTTGTATGTTTAATGCTACATATAACCAAATAGGTTTCTGGTATAGGACATAAAGATTTTGGATTTGACATACCTGTAGGAAAACAATTATCAGAATTACTCAACAACATGGGTGAAAACAAGGAAAAGAATATCAATGAGTATTTTCAAGCACTAAAGGTCAGAATGAACAAAAGAATCAAACTATCATAGGAAATTGTCAACAAATACAAGGATGATATATGTTTTGTAATAAAAAAGGATGAGATATGGATGTAAGCAGTCATCCCTAGGACAATCTAGGTAACAGAGATGGGGTATAAAACAGATGACCACATAGTGGAAACTTATGCCAAAGCACTTCTAGAAGCCCCCAATGAACCTAAAGAAGAAGTATTTGGTAGTGTTGAGACCATAGAAAGTCAAATTCAGTCAAAGAAAAGAGTGAAGAAGGTTGAGGCATTTGTGAGAAAAGGATCCAGACAAGCAAAAGCCATAAAGGAAGATGTATTAAAGAAAACTGGCATAACTGAAGATGAGTTGGTAGCCCAACAACCTGAAGCTCATCTATCACCAGTAGGTACTTCCTCAGAAGGAGATATGCCAGCAACTTTCAAAAGAGTTGTTAGGAAAAGAGACCCCTCACCAACAACCACTCCTTCACCTAGAAGGACAAGGTAGAAGCAACAAGCTGTGAGATCTCTGGTCAGAAAGGTCACACCTAAAAAGAAGTTGACCCCTAAGAAAAAGAAAAAGACAACAACTGACTTGGCACCTCTAGAAATTTTGTTAAATGAGATCACAGAGGAAGGAAAACTAAAGAAGATAGGGAAAATTTATGACACCCTATTAGATGATGAGAAATGGCAAGTTGAGGAGAGTGTAATATTACACATGGATATGTTTAAAAAGTTTTTGTTGCAAGTCTTAAATGAAATTCCTGATGACTTATACAAAAGACTTGAGGCCAGAAGGCAAGGAGTGATAGAATTGGATAAGAAAATAAAAATTGAGAAATTACTTGTTGTATATCTGGTAAAATCACCTAAAGAAATTGAGGATCTAATAGCTTAGGCTAACCAGACAGTTTTTTCCACTGCACACCAACAAATTTCATTGATGGCAGGTAGAGTTACAAAGGTTTCAGAGGAAATAGAAAATGGTTGGGACATATTTTTGGTTGAAAAAGAAAAACAAGAAGAATATAGGAATCCCAAGCCTATTAAGGTATATCAGAAGGACAAAGGGAAAGGTAAAGTTGGTGGACCACCAAGTATCAAGGTTAGAGACAACTTACCCCCACCTCCTTTAAATACTCCACCGGTAAAATCAACAACTACTGAAGATCAACTAGCAACTGAGAGCATGGATACAGGGGATGGCAATACTAATCCTGAAGTCCTATATACTATGAATGCTGATACTCAGAAGATCAACATAGTGGTAGATAAGGATACAACAGATAAATCAGATATAGCGAAAGAGCCCCCGGTAATAGGAAATACAGAGCAACCGATAGTGGATACAAAGAAAAAGATGGAATCTGGAACACAAATAGAGAAACCAACAGAGCTAAAGGCTCCAGAACAGATGCCACCAGTAAGAAATGAAGCAAGAAAACCAGTGCTTAAAGAAATGCAGACACAAACAGACCTACCAGAGGTCAATACAAGCATGGTCACTTCCACCAGTACTCAGTTTGTTGGGTCACCATCAAAGTCAACAAATGTGACTGAGGTATTACTTGAATCTATCAAGAAAATAACTGACTATAGCTCACAAGCTTACAAAGAAATAGATAATTCAATCCCATTTTTGAAATCAATAGCTCCTAATTGTAATATAGACAATAAAGATTCTTTAGGAGAGTTGGATACACTATGTAAATATATTTCTGGAAATTTTGAGCAAATAAAGGTAGAATCTATAAAGGAAATTGTAGAAAAGGAGAAACTGAAATTCTTTGAGGAAGGAATAAAGAAGTGTAACAGAGAGTTTGACACACTTCTACCAAAACTGTGTAGTTTGTTAAAAGAGTACAAAAACCTGTACAAAGATACATGTAAAAAAAAAATTTTGACTGTAGATATTGACAAGAAAATAAGCAAGGCATAGGATGAGATAAATAAACTTGCAGACAACTTTGTCAACTCACCTGATTCATTATCAGTTTTTGAAGAGACGATAGCAAATTTTGGGGAAGAATTGCTCAAATTGGAAAGAGAGAAAGAGAGAATAATAAATAAGGCAAAACATTTGAGATCTAAACTAAGTCCAAGATTGGGCTATTTAGCATCTCTGCGGAAGGAAATTTCAGAGGCATTAACACAAGGAAGCAAAATACCGGCAGAGCACTTGCAGTATCTCACCGGTATAGTAAAAAGCACTGAGACAACAATAAAATATAGTAAGAAGTTTATGGATGGTATAAACTTAATTTTGGGAGATCTTCTTCAGATAATAACTACCCAACTACAAGGTTGAGGTTATGGACTAGTATAACTACAAACTCTACTAACCTTTGTCATTGATGCCAAAGGGGGAGTAGTAGGATGAGAAAATTCAAAACATAGGAATTATATGCTCAGGGGGAGCTCTCACATTTTTGGTAACATTTTTGGTCTACACATTTTTGGATATCTTTTTGAAATTTCTCATGAGTGTTGCCATCAATGCCAAAGGGGGAGATTGTTGGCATATGGAAACTCCAATGAGACATTGTGTGTGATTGAAGGTTTTGTCATTGACGACAACCTTGCAATCCTATGGCACCGGCAAGACACTATACCGACAAAACATTACACAGGCAACCTTGCAATCCTATGGCAGTAGCAAGACACTATACTAGCAAAGCATTACATAGACAACCTTGCAATACTATGGCATCGTCAAGACATTCTACTGGCAAAGCATTATTCAAGAAAGACAGTGCACCGGCATCAACAAGACCACTCTACACTGGCACTAGCACCGGCACAGAAGAAAAGATGTATACCGGCACAGAGGCCGACATGATTTTTGATATGTAATATTTTGTTTATTATTGTAAGTCAACTTGGCAAATTGTAAAATGACTCTTGTATATAAAAGAGATCATTATAGACATTTGTAAGATATGGATAGCAAGCAAAATGAAATTTATTAGGCAGACCTAATGTGTGAATTATAGGTCAAGGGTATATGTAAAGAACAGAGCAAGAACCGGTACTGAATCTGGCATTGAAGATGCTATTGTAAAGCAGTACAAAATATTGGATTTGTATAATTCTCATTGTAAGTTAGTGTGACTTCTTATTGAGTAGTGTGCTCTAAGTAGTTGGCCTTCCTACATGTGCAGGCCCCTATTGTAAGTAATATTCTCTTATTGGCCAGTAAGTGAATATTGTGGGTCACAAATCCCACCGAGGTTTTTCCCACACCGGATTTCCTCTTTAAACATCTTGTGTTATGGTGTTCTTTTCATGTGGATGTTTTTGATTCTATTTATTACATTAATTCTTGCATACCAGTATACTATTACATTATGTTCTGCATGTTCTATCTTAAGAAAATTTCATTACCAGTCAAATATTGATTCACCCCCTCCCCTCTCAGTATCTGTGGGAACCCTAACATCATCATCACCCAAATATACCTGTCCAAAATCACCTTGAACATAATCTAGAAAATATTTTCTATGGGGTGTAGCATGAAATGAAGCCCCAGAATCTATTACCCAGGAATAATTAACATTATCCAAACATAAGATTAAAGTACCTTGTAAAGTATTACTTGCAATATTAGCTTCCTTACTGTCATTTTCATTTTTGTCTCCTTTGTTTTTTTGAGATCAACAGTCTTCCTTTAGATGACTAGGCTTTCCGCAATACGAACAATATTTCTTTCCTCTAGATTGAGAGCATCCTTCCTTTGACTTCCCTCATGACTTCTCATTCCAAGGGCCTTTTCCTCTTTCTTTTGATCTTCCTTTGTTCTCCACATTCAAAACACTACTCGATGATGTTGGAGTCTCACCTGTGCTTTTCCTTCGCATTTCCTCGCTTAGGATAACACCAACAATATCATCAAATACCAAAGTATTTTTACCAGAGACAAAGTTACTTACAACCATAACCAAGCTATTCCAGCTTTCTGGCAAAGAACATAAAATCAAGAGAGCCCTAACCTCTTCTACAAAGGTAATTTTTACCAAAGACAATTGACTAGTAATTGTATTAAGTTCATTTAAGTGCTCTGCTGCAAATCCTCCCTCACTCATTTTCAAATTAAACAAACGCTTCATAAGAAATACCTTATTTGAAGCCGAGGGTTTCTCATACAGCTTCGCCAATGTCGCCATAAAATCTACAGCCGTTTTTGCTTCTATTATATTGAAAGCTATAGACGGTGCAAGGCATAATCGAATGGATCCCAATCTCTTTCTATCTAAAATGTCCCATTCTTCATCTGACATTGTGGTCGCTTTCTTTGTCTTTCCTTCTAATGGCGCCATAAATCCTTTTGATACAGGTAATCCTCCATCTGCATTTTCCATAACTGATAATTTTGGCCGTTAAACTTTTTGACCTTGAATTTGGAATCCTCCATTGCTCCCACTCAAATCTGAAAGTCCTGCCAATTTACAGAAAAGCCTTGCTCTGATTCCAATTGTTAGGGTTTCAAGTAGATCTGAAGCAAATATGAAGTAACAATTATATGTAGATTTAAATACAAAAGATAAAGAAATAAAATAGGACACAGATATCACAGAGATTTAATGTGGTTCACCCAAAATGGGTTACGTCCACCATACACAGCTGTCCAATCTTTCTTATTATCTAGCAAAAAAGGTACATCAACATTACAATGCATTAAGCATCCCAGTCACTTATAATAGTACTTTGCTGATCAGTCGCCACATTTCAACACAGGGTCTACTTTCTCAATTACCCTAGGGGCACGTGGTTTTCTATAAAACTGAACCTGGCTTCCATTAATTGGGATAGTAGCATATGAGAGATCCAACTAAACATTTCCACCTACTGCTGCAGCCCACTGTCTAGATAACAACATGCCATAGTGAGGTTTTGTATTGGTTACTATGACATCCATCTTATATGTTGCTTCAGGGAATGCTGCTATTTTTACTTCCACATCTTTCATTGTACCTATAAATGACACTTCTCTATTATCCATAGCCTAACACTTCCCATACACTGTACTTACTGACAACCCTAATTCTTTCATGACACCATATGGTATCACATTTGTAGCTGCACCAAATTCTATCATACAGTTCTTAATTAACCGGTTATTTACTAACAAAGTAACATAGAAAGGATCAATCTGTGAAGGCTCTTGTGTAATAGTTGTTCCAACATATACCTCTGGGGTTTGCAGCTCATGATCCTTTTCATCCTTGATTGAACTTGAAGGCAAAGTTGTGCTACTATTAGATATCTTAGAAAATAAAGATAAAGCAGCTTCTCTATGTTCCTTTATTTTTAATAATTCTATCAATGGGACTGTGACCTTCATCTGGTTAAGAGCCTGAGTCATATCAAAAGTAGAAATATTGATCAACTCAGTATTAGTCTTAACTTTCTCTATCTTAGGATGACTTTCCTTCTTCATTGTGGTAGTTCCTTGTATATCACCAGTAGCATTATTATCCATACCCTTGGCTACATCTTTAATTTGGTTATTCTTTTCTTGACCATCTTGAGGCAAGGTGACATTACTTGCTTCTTTCTTCTAGGATACTTCTTTTATGAACATTGAGCTAGGTTTACCTTGATCCCCATCCTTCTTACTACTTCTCAAGTTGTAATTATGCTTGGGTTTGGCTAAGGCAGCCTTAGTAAGATTTCTTACTTCTTCATCACTAGGTCTTCAGAGATGAACTTCTTCATATTCAATTGTTACCACATTCAAAGTAGGATGCCAATCAAGTGTCAACTGTCCTTGGTAAGATCTATTACTATTTAGCACATCACATTCACTAAATTCACTTTGTAATGACTCATCATCACTTTCAATAATAGTTTCAAATATATTAATATTAGGCTCAGCCTCTTTTCTCATGGATTATTCGAGGGCCTGTGCTACAACACACTGATGAGAAAAACGTGGTCCATCACAAGCCATGCACCAAGGGGTATTTTCCATATTATGAACATTTCCTCCTTTCAAAGGATCTGCGATATCTTGGCTTTGAGTATTTTTTGTCTTATCATTTTGAGGTTTGCCATCCTTCCAAGTGGTGTTATAAGGCATGTCATGCAAGCTAGGAGGCCTATCTTGCCAATTGTAATGAGGCTTATCATTTTTCCTCACCTTGGTAGTAATATCTTTCATGGCAATCACTATTTTCTCTATTTTGTCATCTTCCTTAGCAACTTTATTAGGTTGTTGTTTTGATTCTTGCCACAACCTTCCATCAGTTCTCCTTCCTACTTTCCCAGATGCTTTCCTATTACTCTCAACATTGATGGCAATCCTAAATGCATCCCTCAGAGTATGCGGATTTTTATCCCTCAGAATATAGGTCATTTTAGAATCAAAAGCATTGTAATAAGTGTTCAGACACATATTATCATCTAACCTCATAACTTGATAGAGCCTATGCATTGCTTTCTGAAACCTAGCATTGAAATCTATGACAATTTCATTATCATACTTTCTAATATTGTTGAACTCATTGAGCATGAAGCTCACATTTGTTTTGTCACCATATTGTTCTTGAAAGAAGTTCTTAAAATCTTCCCAAGACCCAATGCTATTCATAGGGAGACCTCTATACCAATCACTTGCATCATTAATTAAGGACTGTACAAACAATTTCATGATGACATCTTCATCTATAATTTCATAATCATTTATCAAGTCACCGCAAGACATTAAGGCTCTTCTGCACTGATTGCATTAATGCCAGCAAATTTATGGAGTCTATCCCTTAATTCAGTGGGAACATGGTTAGGGTACCTGGGATTCCATCAAAGAAGAGATGTCTGTATACCTCCAACTTAATGGGTCTTCTTTGAAATTGATTAGCAACAAGGTTATTTCCCATTTTCATTCTTACATTAGGGCCATGAGTCAGAGGGATTTGGTTACCTTGGTTAGTAACAGGGGCTTGATTAGCTGGGATAGTGCTGATAGGCAAGGTTGACTGAATTTTGACTAGAGGGAGTGAGGCTTGTTAAGGAACAAGTTTATTTGGGTCTGCTGAAGGAAAAATTATAGGAGGAGCCTTTAGATAATTAATTTTTCTTTTAACCTCTTGATTAATGCTTCTAATTCAGCCTTTTCCAACTCCCTCTGCAGATCTTCCTTCTCTTTCCTCATCCTCTCTATCTCTCTATCATGTGTAGATAGCATATGAGAGATTTCCACTGTAGTCTTGGATCTAGACCCATCTTCCATGCACTTTTGTTTCCCTTTGTCAACATTATTTCTAACAGTTTGTGGGTCACTAAGGACTTCCCTATTCGGTTGCACAATAGATTTATATGCAGGGTTGGTCTTGGCAACTAGAATTTATCTGATGACTGGACCTTCTTCCTCACTCTTAGCCCTCTCTTAGGTGAATAACTCAAGACCAACAATCTGTCTTAGAAGCCTATCCCTCTTAATTAATTTATCTTTCACTTCCTTTTCTTTATTTGCTTCCTTTTGCGCTCTTAAGGAAATTAAGTGATGGACTCTTCTATTGAGGGTTTCAATTTCTTGGGATACCTTATCTTCATCAAGGAAAACTTCTTTAGAATTTGTCACATTGACTTGGTCAATATCAATTAAGCTAATGTTTCCATCAACTATTCTAGGTACATAATCTATCTTAATATTTGAACTATTCCTATCCTTCCTAGATAAACTACCATGAGAGATCCTCTAATTTGAAACTGGGACATCTTCAATATTACTAAACAAACTAGAATGGAAACCCAAAATGTCTTGCTCAGATTCACGGGAAGAAGAATTTGAATTTTCATATATGGGTCTTTTCGATGACTTACCTGTATTAATGCTCTTTTGTACCCAGGCAGCATTAGATGGCTCATGTAGGACTAATCTTTTCTAGCCTCTTCGTGCCTGCTCGGGTAATCCCTCTTGCAATGTCTCTTGAGGATTCTTCATCATGAAATACCTGGTGTTCCTTCCTCCCTACATTATACTTGTTTTTCTTAAAAGAGACACTTATTTAAAAGGACTGGTTATACTTGGCATAGTCGCCACCCACACAAATTGTGGGGAAATAAGAAAACAAGTTTCAACAAATCTCTTGGAAAGACTTAAAAAATCAGGAGGATTTCCAGAGAAAAGGATAGTACAAATGAGTGATAATACAATCTACCACAAACACACAGATATCTAGACAAACTTTTGAACTAGTTCAAGCACCAATCTGTAACATAGATACACACTATGACTCTCCCTAGCAGAGTCACCACTTTTGTTAGCCTCAAATTTTGATTTCCCTTCTATCCTTCTTGTAAGAAATTAAGTAACTCTGTTTGCATATGAGATCAGGGAAATAGAACTCAAGATTAACATATAACAAGGTTTCAAAACCTTCTACACTTTGAACTTATCTAAAGTTCAGGTGGGTATACCTTCTGTGAATATTTTCACACTTTAAGATTGAGATCCAAAGTAAACTAGTGCTAAAAACCCATGGATTTCATCACCTCAATGAAACTGAAACATTAAAAGAAAAACTTGTGTTCATTTTTAGTATTGATCTTCAAGAAAGATAGAAAGAATCCCACAATTGGATACTAGTTCCTTATTCAGGCTACAGATTCACCCAAATCAAATTAAAATTCCAAACCTGAACAATCAAATACATTTCACCACCTCGGCCTTAGTTAAGCCCATACATGCCTAACATATACATGAGTTTTATCCTCTTAAAACTAAAACCATTCATCAAATTCAAGATGAGCAAACAATTTATTTACTGATAGAGATATTTCATGCATATTTAATTCCTCTCCCTTGAAGAGAAAAGCTAGAAACATATCCATATGACTACCTTAGAATCCATGTTCAATCAAATAACCCTAGACTATTCAAATGAAACTAGTAAATTAACAAGTGCACACTAGAAGACAATACAAATTTAGGCCTGAAAAAGTGTTGATCTATATCTTTATATTCATTTTGAAAAATAATCTTGCATGATTCAAAGTATTCTTTGTGATAGCTAGAAAAACCCAGATATATTTATGCAAAGTTTCTTTACAAAAATTCTTGTGATCCCTTTTCTGTTAGTCCTGGTATCCTTTTATAACATTATGGATGCATACAAGCTTCAGACATTCCTAAGAATAAATAGTTACAACCGTAACTCCTTTCAAAAAAATAGTTACAAGTCCTCTTCGGTCTCAGTGGCCTTTACGGTTTGTTGCTCCCCTGTAGCATCTTCTAACCATTCTGGGATTCCTTCTTCTTTCACCACATACTTCTTGGTCCACTCTTGGAACATTTCATCAGCAAGCCATGAGTAGCCAACAATTTTCTCCTTCAACTTAAGTAACCTTTTCCAAGAGTTTCTTACTTTCCTCACCTCTGATTCCAAAAAGCCCTAGTGTGACTTTATCTTTTCTATCTCTTCAATTGTTTTAACAAACAGAGATGTGTCATCTTTGTTGATGATTTCATTCACCCTTAAAGACAAATTAGCTCCCAGCTCATCAAGCCATACCTGTTTGTCCTTCAACTAATTTTGGCTGACAAAACCCCCAGGAAACAATTCAAATTTATGCTCAATATATTCTTTCTTGTGCAAGTTATCTTTCCTCTCCACATTGGCTCTTCCTTTTGCTAACTTGGTTAGACCTTTTGCTAACTCACATGTGGATTTAATAATAGCATCAGATCTTGCTTCATCATTGGATGCACACATAAGTTCTAAATCCACTTCTCTTGGCATCCACTTATTCAAAATCAGTTCTAAAATAGCCTTGTCCTCATTTAGCTCACAAAAGGTGTCCAAAATTCTTTTCATATTAGTGTGCACAGTGGGGGCCTCTACTGTATCAGCAAAACTTAAAATGGTGGCCTTTACCTTCTCTTCATATTTAATTGCAAACAAGGCTTGAGCCTGTTTCAACTTTTCCAACTCATGTTGAATGGTCTCAGCTGGTTCAAAACCATAAGGCATAGGAGAAGGGGGAAATTCTATGATAGGACTAGTAGGTGGAGGTCTTGTTGGAGAAGATGCAATCATTAGGGTAGAGGACTCAATTCCTTGGTGTTGTACTTCTAATTGACTTTGTAGTCTAGCAATAGTAGTATCCCTATTGGCTACCTCCCTTTTGGCTTCATTATAAACCTTTAGAATTGTTTATAATTTCACTTGGAGATTGGCTCTCTCCTTTGCTTCTTTCTCTACCACTGCCACACTGAACTTTGCAGTTTCTAAAACTATGCTGGTAGCTTCTACCACCCCTGTATCCTAGACTCTTTTTACTATCATACCTCCTAGAAAACTAGATCCTGAGGTATCCTTCCTTCTTCTACTTTCATCCCTCTTTAGGGATCACATGACCAGAGAAAAATTATCTTTGCTAAATGTCACTCCCTCCATAGGCTTGGTTTCTTTTCTAACTACTTCAAGTACCAATGCATCTGCTATATCCCATTCAGGGAGGATTGATGGCTTTGAATTCAGCCATCATTTCTTGTTTAACTTCTTCCTCCACTAAGGTTGTATCTTTGTGAGGCTGCTCACTCATTCTCTTTTCACACCTTGCCTTGAATTGTTCAATGTTTTGTTTTGATACAAATTGCATGAAGGCCCTTGTTGTGACAAAATTGTTGTCAGCTAGGAACTCTTCACTAGCTTGCTTGACAGTTAGGTCTAACTCTTTACCTTTGATCTCATCTTCAGTTAAGTTCTTCTCGGCACTAGGTGGCTCTTCTGGCATTCCCTCTTGTGTCTCTTCATAGGTGTAAGAAATCTCTCTGAGGCTTCTTAACTGCAACAATTGTTTTTCTACTGCCTATTCATCTCCTATATGGATAGGGGATTGAGATGGAGAGTACAGAGGTTCACCTGTTTGCACTTCTTTCCCACCCTTTGCCTTTTAGGGGATTATTTTATGTCAATGACATGTTCTTGTTCTTTTCCCTCTTGAAGTGGATGGCTCACTTGTTACTGGCATCAGTACACTATATTTTGACTTTTTATGCATCACATAATCATCGAGAGGGATGGCTTTAGCAAAGGAAGGCTTAGCTAGAACTAAGTTAGCCTTGTCAAGGTTATCTCTTATTATAGCCTCCCTCTTTTCTTTCAGAGTTTGCATTAAATCTTCAAAATAAAGAATTAAGAATTTGATCTTTTCCTCAAAGGGATTAAAGCTAGACAAAAGGTCATAACTACTATCAAATTGATGAATGAAATCCAGATCATTTTTGTATGCCACCCACTTTTCTTTCCTCAATTCTTGCTCATCCAAACTAAATTCATTTCTAATTAGGTCCTCAGGGAAATGAAATTGGTGTGGCCTACCTTTGCATATTGCTCTCTTCCTGAACATACTATTGAAAAATCCTCAGGGTCAGCAAACCTGGTTACTGCAATAGACAACCTATATGGTTGAAAAAAATCATCAAATAATTTCCAACCACCTTTGGTGATCACGAATTGATGGGCCATGGTAACAGTTGGGAAAATAGTCCCTTTACCCCTACTTGTCAGCTCTACCTCTTGCACAGCTCCAATTTGTCTTAAGACCCCTGTAATTCCTATCTTCAATGGGACTTGATAAGGCAATAAATATGGAGTTCCTCTAAAACCATAAACTCTGAAAAACTGTAGAAACAGGGTACAAATACATATCACCCCAATTATGGAATATCTTAATACCTTCAATAAACTCCTTAGTCGTGAGGAACTCTAAAAGAGCCTTTGGGTTCCTAGGGTTTTGTGGACATAAAAGAATCCTATGCCTAGATGCAAAGCATATATCAAACTTCAAGTAACTAGCATCCTCTCTATCCCAAGACAAAATTATGCTCCATAGTTGCATAGGCATCTCCTCACCTTCTTTTTCTTTGACCAAGTCCATTTCCTTAGCAAAATAATCAGCTCCCTTGAACAAAAATATGCGCATTAGAAGAGAATACCATCCAGAAGGTCTATCCACCTTAGCATTGTTTATCCCTACCAGCCCTATATGAATTGCATCAGTGAGGTAAGCTGCATAATCAAATGTTACTACTAGAGAGGCGTTCATAATCTGTGCCATCATTAACATATAATGGGTTGGCATGGTTGTTTTAGCATCTTCCCCAAGGATCTGACATAGTGACCAATACATTCCTTTGGCCCTTAAAGTGAACAAATTCAGGGAGAAGGGTTCCATGGTGCTAGGGGCGACTATAGGTAACCCTCCTATTTTAACAGAAAACTCCTTCAAAGGGCCACTCCTAAGGTGATCTTTCTGCACATTATAAACCCAGGCCAATGTTTCAAAATCAATAGGCTCTAATAAATTTGATTCCTCACTGAGCTTAAAAACATTCCTGAATTCATCATCATTGATCTCTATCAGGGCTCCTCCATTGACATTCCTCACACATCTAGCAACAGGATCATAATTGTGTGCGATCTCAGTTAGTAATTCTACATCCATAAAAACCCTAGCGACTATGAGCTTCCCCACGTCTAGTTCCCATATGCTATTCATTGGGGCACTGGCATGTCTCTAACTGAATCCCACTTTAAAAAGACCCAGCCCTGAAATCCCTATTTGTGAATCCTTTAACCATCTACCTTTGTCATATAAACCATCTCTAATCCTTAGATGGGGGGCTTTAGGAACCAATTCTTTGATTTTGGCTATAGTATTTGTGGACATGGTCAATTGTTCCAAGAAGTCATCACATATGTTTCTATCTTGATAATTTACCTTCCTTGTGAAATCCCTTCTTGGTGCCATCCCGTTAATGCAATTATATCGATTGAGATTCAAACAAAACTCTGATAAGGCAAGGACACAGAAAGCACCAATTTTCAAACCGTAACTAGCGAGCAAGACACAAAAAACCTGTTACCCGCCTGAAGAAAATCGCTCTACACTAGCTCCTCTGCAACAAAATCATCAAAATGGTGCCAATATTCAATCGATGTGGACCTCAATACAACAACTTGGCATTGAATTGAGACATTAATCTCTCATGCTTTGGCCATCAACTCAGAATTGAATTCGCAAATCGAATTCAAAAAATGGGCTCCAACGGATCACAAGTTTTTAGAGTATAGCCTTGTTTCGTTGTTTCACCATTTCGCGGAGTTTAAAACCCTCACCCTTTTCCTTTGTGAAGCAACAATGTTCATCGGATCTTTGGAAACTTGCACTTCCTTTCCTTCTCCCGGTCCTTTTGTATTAGTAATAGGCCCCACCTTCCTTTTGCTACTTTGCGAAAGGTTAACCTTGTGCACTTCGATCATGCGAAACAACGCTGGTCGTCTGATCAATTACCACTCGCACGAACTTTACTACTTACAGTGACCACCAATCTTTTCTACTAACCACACACAACCATCATTGCTAGCATTTTTTGCCACTTCGCGAAGGCTAACCACCGTGCATCTTTGGGCTACGAAACAATGCACATCATTGGATCCACCTTGAGATGTACACCATTTAACACACTCAAACCTTTAAATTGGTCCCTCAGCCTCGAAACCACTTGCTTTGTTTCATCACTGGCAAATGAACCTTACGTGTCAGTCGACTATTCTCTCAAGAACTCCATTGGGCTCCATTCTAGGACTACCACGTGTTCTATTTCACCATGGGTTTCAACCCATCTCCGGTTAAATTAAAGCGGGCCCTCAACAATCCTGTGGAGCCACGTGCATCTGACAGGCCATCATTTCTCTCAACCAAGTGACCCACCTGTCCTGCCATGTTATCCACCATGTGACTACCATGTCATTTCGCTATTTCAAAAACAGTAAACTCTGTTTGGTTAAGGGGCTGCGAATCCACACGGGCCGTCCGATCAACTCCAAGTTGATCGGTCTTCAAAATCATGACTTGCCTATCTTTCGGGCCCACCAACCCTTTCACTACTTCACAGACTTTAAACCTCAGGAAACTCTTCTTCGTGAAGCAATGATAATCGTTAGATCTTTGGAAACTGCTCGTCTGTTAACCTTTTTGTGACCACCTTGCCCTGACCCTCCATGTTTTCACTGCTTCTCGAACAATAAACTACAGATCATTTCTGGCTATGAATCCATGCGCACCGTTGGATCAACTCCAAGTTGATCGGCCATTAACCAAATAACCGCTTACCTCTGGGACCCACCCATTGTTTCGCTATTTCACAAAGGATAAATCACATGCATATTGGGCTACCGAAGCAATGCGAGCCGTTGGATCCACTACGAGATGCATTCCTTTTACTTGACGAACAATCCTTTGACCGGGCCTGCTTACCCTTTTCACCACTTTGCAAATGCTAAACTGCAGGCATCTTCACCCAATGAAACAATGCACACTGCAAGATCAACTTTGACTTGAACAATTGTTAAGAAGCTTGACAAAGATTATAAACAAGACATAGGTAAAGGCATAAAAATTGAAAATATTCAAAAGACTGCCCAGGGAAAACCTAAAGGGGGAACACTTTCATGACAGACCGACCCTTCCTTAAGTGGAAAAAGTAATGCAGAAATAGAATGCGGGAAATTCAAAAAGGCGAAAAGCAACATCTTAAACCTTCGGACCTAAAACACAGAGGCAACATGAGGGGTTTAAGCATACCATTTCACACCTTAAAAAGATAGAGAACAGAATATCCAAAAATTAAAACAGTGATAACAGGATGTGTTGGACATCACGCAGAGAATTGAAAACCTTGACCCTGTGCTTGATTTGCAAACTATCAAGGATGATTTCAATAGGCTCAAGAACAACATGGAGGCTTGGGAAGCCCAAATGGTGGGCCTTAACAAATTCCATGTGTAGGTATTACACAGCTCCACGCTCACCCTCTCTCTATTGAGTGAACATTCTACGAACACTGAGGAGGACAAACAAGAGGCTAGGGACCTCTACAAGTTCCTGTCCAATGAATGGAACAGTGCCATGGATGCCACTAGGGTGCGCAAGGCACCCCTGTACTTTGTTTTTTGTTTTCTTCTATTGTTTTTGATTTCTAAAGACTTGGTTCCTTTTTGCTGATAGTTGTTGTTAATTGTTGTTATAGTATTGTTTCTGCACTATGATTTTTAATAGTGTTTCTATGTAAAGGGTCAGTGCCCTTGTTCTCACTACTTTATTAACCAAAAACAAAATTGATTTTGAAGATAAATGTTTGAAATTTTTTTGTCTTTTAAAGATAAATTCTACCAAATTTCAATTATTATGTCTTGTTTTTTATTGTATTGGCTTTAATATGTGCTAATCATTTAATGTCAAAAAAAGTAAAAGCCTAAAAATTTATAAATTCGCAATAAATTTTTTTTTATTAACTTTATTCAATATAATTGTTTTCATTGTTTTAAATTATTATTTTTAACATCAATTTCATATAAATTTATAATGTTTGATTTCATATATATTTTCATATTTACTATTTAATTTTAATATTTACTTATATCAAATATGTTAATCATGTACTATCAATATAACATCTAATTTCATATATATTTTTAATATCTCTACATTATATGATTTTAATATTTATTAATAGAAATTCATTTGAAGATTTTAATGTTTAAAAGAAAAAATATAATATTTATTCCCAAAAACCAGGTTTCCCATGTTCAAAAGTTTCAAAACTTAAATAAATATATTTTTAATACAAATAATGTGCAATTCTTATCTGAAAACATTGAAAACATAGAAAAATATTGTATTATTATTTTTAATTATTGTAAAAAGTTAGTAAATTTATTTATCTCAGAAAAAGGGGATAGAAAAATACTTAAAATTGGAAACGATTTTAGAGGTTCACGCGGTCAAAAGAAACAAGCTTTACGATTATAAATATTATCAAGAAAATAAATAGATGAAATATTTTAAAATCACATTCTTGCATTGTATTTTTACACATCTATCCAAATCAAAAAAAAAAAATTCTTGCAGGGAGGTACTGTCCCAATTAATATCCTCAACAACAGAGGTGTTATTGCATTAAATGCATCAAAATATGTATATATTTTTTTAAAATACATGAATTTTACACTTACACTATCTAATAAGAGTAAAGAGAAATTAAATTTTTATAATTATTTAAAATAAAAATTAAATTTAAACTTAAGATTTTTAGTGAAATGTTTTAATTCTCTGATTTCATTGATTAAATTAATTAGAAAAGGGAATTCAATGAACTTTAGTTTTCAAAAAAAATTAAGGATGCATTGATTATTATAAGATAACTATAGTTTCCAAAAAGTCACATGGTAAGTTTACTTTAAGAAATTTAGTTTAGTTTTTAAAGAAAATAGATTCTTTTTACTTTATTTAATTTTTAATAATATTTTATTAAACCATGCTATTTTATATATATTTATATATATATTTATATATATATATATATATATATATATATATATATATATATATATATATATATATATATATATATATATATATATATGGGGAGAGATAAGTACATAGATATAGGGAAGGTTAAATATGCTTAGCAATAGAAATGGGAAGAGAAAGATATGTATTCTTATTTAGAAATGCGTTTCCTTGTTGCAAACCATTGATTCAATGGAATTTTTTAGTCATTGATGCAAAGCAAAAAAAAATTACCTGCAAAAATATAAAGTGATTTATCTAATATCAAATTACTAAAGCTAAATAAATGAATATATTATTTTGTCTTAATTTTATGATTCATTGTAAATTTTTGAAAAATTGGATCTAACATGACAATTAGAAAACTTGAAAAATTAAATCTATTAACTAATGAACATGTCTTTTTCTTTTCTCTCAAAATAATGATACAAAATATTATTAAATTAGTAATGTATACACATAAGAATAACTTTTACCATTGATATTATTTCTCTTTTCCATTCACAAATACATTTTCAACAGAATCATTAATTAATCAGCTTATTGATCAGTATAATTGGTTGAATGATTAATGGTTTAGCTATTTATATTAATGGTACAAAGTTAAAGTTTAGTGAATTAGTAATTTCTCATTAAACTTTGGTGTTTAAGGTTTATATTAACCAAATTATAGCTTGATGTTTATAACAACTCACAAATTTTATATATATATACACATAAATGTATCTTTTAAGTACAAACTTTATTTGTAATTCAATATAATATTTTAATTAAATATAATATTAAAAGAATTTATTTGAAAAGGAAAGACTAAAACTTATTTCATGTTAATGGCTAAAAAATCTTATGAATTGTAAGCCACATACATAAAAGCTATTTGAGATGGTTAGAAAAGGTGGATTTAAGTGGATTAAAACTCCTATAGTGCTTTTGCACAAAAATGGTATATCTATTAATCAACTTATTCATCAGTATTAATTGGTTGAATGATTATTTTTTAAAATCTTAATAATTTAGCATATATCTATTAGATCACTTGTTAATAGATCAGGTCTAGGTTTTCATGCCGCCATGGTTTAGCTATTCATATTAATGGTACAAAGTTAGAGTTTAGTGAATTAATAATTTCTAATTAAAGTTTGGTGTTTAAGTTTTACATTAACCAAGTTATAGTTTGATGTTTATAATTAGCAACTCACAATTTTTTTTATATATATACACATAAATGTATTTTTTAACTACAAACTTTATTTGTAATTAAATATGGAATTTTAATTAAATATTATATTAAAAGAATTTATTTGAAAAGGAACTCATTTCAAGTTAATGGCTGAAAAATCTTAAAGAAGTGTAAGCCACATACATAAAAGCTATTTTGAATAGAATGAAAAATTATTCAAATTATTGATTAGCATTAATTGGTTGAATGATTAATTTGTAAAATCTTAATAATTTAGCACATATCTATTCGATCACTTGTTAATAGATAAGGTCTAGGTTTTCATGTTGACATGGTTTAGCTATTCATATTAATGGTACAAAGTTAAAGTTTAGTGTTTAAGGTTTATATTAAACTAGTTATGGTTTAATGTTTATAATTAGCAACTCACGAAAAAAATTATATATATACACACAAATGTATTTTTTAACTACAAACTTTATTTGTAATTCAATATAGAATTTTAATTAGATATTATATTAAAAGAATTTATTTGAAAAGGAAAGACTAAAACTTAATGGCTAAAAAATCTTAAAGAAGTGTAAGCCACATATGTAAAATCTATTTTGAATAGAATGAAAAATTATTCAAATTATTGATTAGTGTTAATTGGTTGAATGATTAATTTGTTAAATCCTAATAATTTAGCATATATCTATTCGATCACCTGTTAATAGATAAGGTCTAGGTTTTCGTGTTGACATGGTTTAGCTATTCATATTAATGGTACAAAGTTTAAGTTTAGTGTTTAAGGTTTATATTAAACTAGTTATGCTTTGATGTTTATAATTATCAACTCACGAAAAAATTTATATATATACACATAAATGTATTTTTTAACTACAAACTTTATTTGTAATTCAATATAGAATTTTAATTAGATATTATATTAAAAGAATTTATTTGTAAAGGAAAGACTAAAACTCAATGACTAAAAAATCTTAAAGAAGTCTAAGCCACATACATAAAAGCTATTTTAGATGGTTAGAAAAGGTGGATTTAAGTGGATTAAAACTCCTATAGTGCCTTTTCCAAAAAAATTTATATATATCAATTGTTTTGATTGAAATTATCTCAACTAAATTCTTTATGTCATGTAGATATTACATGAGGTAAATCGTTTTCAACAGGATAAATAAAATAGAAAAAGAAAAAGTACTACTACACAAGTTTCACCCTTATAAGTAGTAATCATACAAAAAATATAAAATGGATTGATTTGATATAAATAATGATATATTCTCTAAGGTGAAATTTAAAAGCTACATAAATGAAAGTATATTTCCACAACTCATAAATATATTACTTTTATGTTTCTAGTTTTGATTGTATATTGACTTTTTATCAGCAATGTAAACCTTAAACCCTAAATGTTGAACCCAAGGCCTTTAGTACTTAACAATAAATAATGACTCTTAATGTGCTTTAAAATATGACCACTTAGAAAACAATAAATATGTCTTAATGACATAGATTGAATGTAAGAACCTTAATAATAACATACTAAACATTGACATAAACTGAGAACTCTAATATTTAAACTATGAACCTTCAAATGCAAATCCTAATTTCAATTGTTGAACTACATGTGATAACTCTTGAATATTGAATAATGATCACAATAAAACTTGTATAAAACATCAAATATAAATGCTAAATGTTACACATTAAACATAAACTACCAAATATTAATGTTTATTGCTAACATCTACACCTTAAATGTTGATATTTGAACCTTGAATGTGAGAACCCTAACAAAACTTTGAACCCTAAAAATTGAATGGCAAGTTGTTTCAATATTGAACATTAAAGGGTTCATGATAAATACTGAACGATAAACCATAAATTATTATTTGTGAATATTTAGCATGGGCATAGTGATTGATAAATACATCCTAAGCTTAATGATTAAGGTTGATCTCTCTATTATTTTATCTCTTCATTTATCTCTCATAGAGTAAGAGATAGACAAAAAGAGAACGAAGGACAAAGGAAGATGGAGAGATAGGGAGAAAGAGGGAGACATAGGAAAGATGATTGATAGAGCTATATATATATATATATATATATATTTCTAAGTACATAGATATAGAGAAGGGTAAATATGGTTAGCGATAGCGATGGAGAGGGAAAGATATAGAAATAGGGATATATATTTAGAAATGCATTTCCTTGTTGCAAACTCTTGATTCAATTGAATTATTTAGTCATTGATGCATAGAAAAAAAATACCAACAAAAATATAAAGTGATTCATCCAATATCAAATTACTATAACTAAATAAATGAATAGATTACTTTATCTTAATTTTATGATTCATTGCAAATTATTGAAAAATTGGATCTAACATGACAATTAGAAAACTTAAAAAAATTTAATCTATCAACTAATGAACATGTCTTTTTCTAGTCTTTCAAAATAATGATACAAAATTGTAATGGGTGAAAAATTAGGGTTTCCACCCCAAAAAGGATGAAAATTGCTAATTTTTTCTTAGGGAAATATTACATTCAAAATAGGGTTGAATACAATATATTTAGTCACAAACCAACAATAATAAGGACTAAAAATACTGATTGGATTCAAGGGGTGGATTTGTTTACCCTCTTTTGTGAGCTGAATTGCTGAAATTAGGGTAAAGTGCTAAAAATTGAAGGTAAAAACATGAAAATAGTGAGCTACAATTGTCATATTGAAGGATGCACCTGGATTTGAGAAATATAAGAAGATTCAGACCTGATACCCAAAAAAGCTCCAAAAATGTTGGGACTGTAACAAAATTCACCCTGGTCTTCCTAATATTTTGCACACCAAAGGGGGTTGATTCATCTCTACAAATAATGTTGATTCTAAAGCTCACAACTTTGTACCCATTTCCTACACACAAAAAGAGAGGGAAATAGACTGGGAATAGGGGCTTGCCTAAGTCAAACCCGAGTTTAGGAATTAAACTTGATTGAAATATTGAAAGTACTGGAATAAATAATGGAAGGATATACCTCAAATCTGCAATGACTAATAATGATGCTTTACTTCTTGAATGTAATCACACATATTGTATGAAATGGCACGAACATGACAAAACCCTGATCACACACACATGCTTGCATATGAAACATGTAATGTTGCTCCACAATTAGTGAATGAAGAATGCATCCTTGAAGACCATACATTTCTGACACAATTCATCCATCCACACATCTTAAATATGAGATAAAACATTGAAAACCTAATTGAGGGTTGTCCAAAAAAAAAAGCAATATCACACAAAATAAGCCACCTTGACCTAAAATAATTAGATTGATCAACTCCAAGATAAAGAGGAAACCAAAACATATCACAATACATCATTTCATGAATGATCCAACAATCTAAACACACTAACACATACTCCAAAGGGTGTTACAAAGCATAACATGTAGATATAATCAACTAGTCTACCACATAACCACTTGCAATGCAAAATACTCCATGTGAATCTCCACACGACAAGCTAATACCCAAATAAATATCTCAACACATCTCCCAACATATATATGGACCAAAATAATATGATCCACTAAATTGCAATGCAATTAGTAACATATCCAGAGGGCACCAAAAGTATTCCAAGCCACCTTGAATACAAGATTACACAACCAACATTAAAAGAATATTTGAACCAACTTCCATCCAGATAACCAAGGTCTGACAAAGCATATCTAGACCAACATCCATCAGGATAACTAGGTTTTACATTATTGACAACCATGCAGGCTCATGCTATCAACAAACTACAATAATATCTCCAACAAACCTTGGAAGTAATTGGTCTCAATTATTTTTGTTTTATTTTCTTTCTAAATAGAAAAAAATTGAATACTCATTTCTAGTGGACAGTTTGGAATCAGGCTTGTGTGCATGCATCCTCTTTTGCTAAATTATGGGATCACTTGACTCATCCTCCTATTAAGACTTCTTTTCTTTAGGTTGTGTGGCTTATGTGGCTTTCTTTCATTATATGGTATCATTGGTTAGAACAAAATTGTAAGATGTTTCAAAATCAAAATTGGTGGTTCAACACATATGGAGGAAAATTGTTAATACTCTTCAAGATATAGTCTCAACTAAGTGCAATAATTCTGGTGCAGTGGATCCTAGAGATATAGGTATTCTTCAAAGGTTACATTTTTTTGGTGATGCAGGAAGAAAGCAGGTTAGGTAGTCTAGGGGTTTCTAGTCTAAATGGAGGATTGATCAAGTAGGCCAATGTTTCCCTCCTCCTCAAGGCATTCTAAAGATAAATACTAATGACTCCTCTAAGGGGAATCTTGGTCATGTAGGTATAGGTGGTATTGGCAATTTATCTCTAGTGCTTTTCAGTTTCTGTTTTCCATTTATAGAGGGTTTCATACTAATAATTTCATGGAGGCCCTTACCATCTTGTATGCACTAGGGAGAGGTTGTGCTCTTGGTTGGAAATAGATTATTTGTGAATCTGATTCACAATTGGTAGTGCATATATGTTGAATGAGAAACACTTGGATGGTGTTAATTGGCATTTAGTTGTGGTTATTTGATAGATTCTTTGGTTAAGTGAGTCTTTCAACTCTTTTACTTTTTTGTCATATTCCTAGAGAATGAAATCATGTAGTGGATTCTCTATCAAAATGGGCATCTGATGGATTGGAAGGTTGGGATATTGTAGAATGGGAACATTTGTAGGTGGATTTGTCTCATTTGTTAGGGAATTTGGTTGAAGAAGGTAGGAGTGGTTAATTATTTGTTCTATGTTGGGATATAGGCCTTTCTTACTTTGTATTCTTCTTTTTGATTAATAAATTTTTACCCCTTGTGTGAAAAAAATTAACTCTAATATTTTTTCGGAAATAAAATTATGTTTAGATTCAAAGGTATGAACAAGATAAATTCTTAAGATTAATACTCTAACTGAGGTAGGTGTTAGTGATGAGGTAGTTTACCATTCAGTGTTTTTTTTTTATCACACACCTTTCCTTGAGCAGAAGTGGCCTTCATTGTCGACAACTATGGAATGATCTATGGAATGTTCTAATTAAGTTGTACTTTTATGAAAACACAATTACGCATTCCATTGACCTGATCATACAATATGAGCATGACTACCATTGTCTTCGCATGAAACTAAATGAGGTCGTGGCGTGTAATACTCCACAAGCCAAGAGATCTTAAAAATATTCACTGCAAACGCTTGTCTTGCTCATTGAGGTTACTGTAAACAAATTGAATCAATTGATTTTATTTTTTGTGGAATGCACTGTATTATCATTTCTCAGTCAAAACCAATTTGATTGATCATGTAATTTTTTAAGCCTTCAAAAGACTCTTACGTTTACCCTTTCAAATCCTCAAATTCCATGGACATAATTTCAAGGCGGACAGCCGTATCTATCCACTCATCAGACTGCATTGGATTCTTAGTGTTAATGTGACTTCTTTGTCACTTCTCGACTGCTTTTGATGAGCCTAGAAAACAACATAAGTCTGGGAAGAGATTTGTCAGAATGCATTGGATTCTTAGTGTTAATGTGACAATCAAATGTGACTTCTTTGTCACTTCTCCATTGCTTTTGATGAGCCTAGAAAACAACATAAGTCTGGTAAGAGATTTGTCAGAATGCATTGGATTCTTAGTGTTAATGTGACATTCAAATGTGACTTCTTTGTCACTTCTCCACTGCTTTTGATGAGCCTAGAAAACAACATAAGATGTAAATGACAGAAAATGCAACGTGTTCTAACAAGATATTTGTCTCAAGTTCTTGGTTGTAATTGTTGTTTAGATGTGCACAAATTGGAAAATGTCTGCTATCTTTAACAAAGCATACATATGTTTCTGTTTAGAGGTATAAACAAGATAAATCCTTAAAGTAACCGCTCTAATAAATACATTTATTAGTGATGAGGCACTTAAACACTCCAATGTGTCTTTGATAAGACACCTCTCCCCATGAAGGAGTTGTCATCATCATCGACAATTATGGTTTATTATGTGAAAATTTCTAATTAACTTGTACTTTTATGAAAACACAATTGTATATTGTTTTCAATTTCACCCTACCAATGCCATTTTTCTCTTTATTTTTTTGTGCTCTTTAACACATATTCATTATCGTAAAAGTATGCCACTAACACTAACGCTAACAAACCCAGAAACTAGAACTAGACACTAGACACATCAAGTAAAAGCAACAAACAAACAAAAACACTCTCCCATTGAAAGAACAAACCAATGGCTTACCGGGCAGGAGAGTACTCTAGTTTCCTCTCTAGACAAACATCTTTAGCTTTCTTCAACACAATGAGCATTTGGTAGAATAGTTCCTAGAGGAAATGATTGGGGAGTCTGATGTGGCTTTCACCCTCAAACTAGATGCTTCAAGACTTGTTGTGGTTGAAGACTCTAGATGTCTTCTTTTCTTATCCTTCATCCTCGCAATTTAATCTTGGATGTCATAAAGAGTATCAGAGTTCTTCTCTGTAATCTCACCTATTTTGGTCAAACATGCTTTCCATGTTCCTCGTCATTGTGTCCTGATTTTTCTGCAGAGCCTCCACCATATCTACCAAGTCTTTCAAATTCTTGGTTAGGTCAATCTTCTCAGTGAGCTCCTTAATAGAGTTGTCCAAAACTTTCCATTTATCAATTGCAACAAATTTCTCCACTCCTATCCAAGCCCTCTGCTCCTTGTCATCCACCCAACTTCAAGCTCTCACATCCACCTCTAAAATAGCTTTGAGCCTATTGATTTTCTATTTTGCCACTTCAAATTGTCCTAGAAGCCAACATCTGGTAGGTTCATTCTTATTAAACCCCACGCAAAGTTTACTCACTTTAGCCGCAAAGAGGGAAAAATCCTCCTTGATTAGAGCACTCTGAGGAGAGGAATTAGGAGAATCATAAGGGAAAATAGGGGACGAGAGATTAGCCTCTTTAATCATAGTATTATCTAGGGTCCAATTTGACCTAGTAGACCAAGAAGAGGTCATCTTCTCCAATTCCTCTTCAACAATGACCATCTATTGAAAAGATATTTCACCAATAGAAGGACTCAAAGGAGTCATAGAGTTAGCAATCTGAGTGGGCACCTTTTGGGTTTTAGGGAAAGCATTATCCATAGTTGGATTTACTAGAAGCTTGACACAAAGACCCAGACCATACCTCGAGCCAAAGGGGTCAATAGGTGGACCACTAGAAGAGCTTAAAATCAAATGGAAATTATAGAGTCGTAGTATGAGACCTTGATATAGGGGGAGGGAACCCTTAGCAATAACTATCTAGACAAACAGGGATATGGAGATGAAAGTCCTGAAAAGAAAATTCATCCTTACCCAATGCCAAAGGTGATCGAGCATCAAGAATAGTTGAGAGTGAAACCGCTTTAAGTGCCTATCCAAGGTGAATAACTTCATCAAAATCACCATCATGTCCTTCCAAAGACCAAGCAGGTCATCTATTTTGAAACCAGTTTGGAGGCATGCCACCTTCTCTCCAGGGCCCATAAATCTTTTAAATTCTTCCTTGTAATTACTTTTTGGTTTCTTCTAGAAAGTTTCACCTTCTAAAGATAGACTTGTAACCATAGCAATAGTCTCCATTAACATAGTAAATTTCACCTTTCACACTTGTACAACACCATTTTTCCAGGAGTGCACAAATTGATCTGAAATCAAAGCATCAAAGCCCTTAATACCCTCCACATAATTGGCTGAATTTATTTCCACCACTTTCTCCTAGTTGGAATTGTTCTCTTTAAATTTAATAGGTATTGGGATGTGTTTGGATTAAATGTCCTCACACCTTGACCACAGCAAACGTGGAGCCAAGAGCCAAGATTGTTTTACACAAACTAGGGTAGAAAAAATGATAATCGGAAGAGGTAATAGAAATGTTACTTTCCTTACCATTAATAATACAAGTCCACCGTAGGATATGATAAAAGTACAATAGGGAGAGGATACCAAACAAAAATAAGAATTTCAAATCTTTAGGCTTCAAAGATTTAGTTGTCCTCATTTATCATGGCACATATTTCATTAGGAAAATTGTGCGGAGCCATCCAGAATTGAATGCCCTCGAAAAAGGGGCCCAAGTTGGCAAGCTTGTCAACAATTTTATCACCCTCTATAAGGATGTCTTGAAACACAACATGGTTAGAAGTGGAAGTAACACAAAGACAATTTGAAATTATATTCACCTCCTACCACCCAGATATGATTACACCTTGTAACATCATGATTACATTCATGGAGTCCCCTTCTATGATTAGCCTTCTCCCTTTATTCTTGGCAATGTAAATGCCAATAAAGGCCACAATCATCTCGACCATGCTGGAAGTTTGAGTGCCCAAATTTGCCATGTAGGCTGCCACCACTTTACTCTATAAATCCCTTATCACACCACCCCCTCGTTCCTAACTCGAGTTCCACTTTGAGGACCCATCAAAATTTAACTTTAACCAACCTAGGTCAGGGGGGACCATTTAACACTTCTCAAACCCTACATTGGGGTAAGAAAAATTGTTGGCAATTGACACTCATTTGATTTGTTTCAATATGTTGTCATTGATGGCAACATGTTGCGACTTTCATATTTTGGCTTGGCTATTTACCGACAGACACTTCACCGACATCGGCACCGGCACCGGCATGTATCTTCACTGGTAGGAGGAATTCTTTGGGTATCGGCATTGCAGGCTGACATGACTTCATCAGGTTAGAGGTATTCGAGGCCAACATCATTTCGAAGATCCGACAATTGGTAATTGATTTTGATATTTATGTATATATGTAATTGAGCCAACATGTGTATTCATTTTGTAATTATCTATGTAAGCCGATATAGGGAATGAAGGATTGTAAGGGTATATAAGTCAGTTGATTAGATCTTTTTTGATATAGGAGAATGTATTATGAGTGAGAGAGATATATTTTTAATGCGAGGAATGTTGATTATGTAAGAGGTCATTCTGGTAAGGGTTTAGGATAGCAAAATCAGAACAAACAGAGCTTAACCTGAACTGTGTTCAGGCATAAGAGACTCTATCTTTGCAATTCACTTATTCTTCTAGATTATAGTTTGGATTAGTATGTAGTCAGTGAGACTCCTTTTGTGATGAGCAATGTGCTCTAGGCTGTAAGCCTTCCTACAAGAGTAGGCCCCCATATTTTGTAATATCTTTTTATATGGCCAATGGATTGATATTGTGGGTCACAAATCCCACCATGGTTTTTCCTCTTTGAGGTTTTCCACGTATAATTCTCTGTGTTATGGTATTAATTTGTGTGATTGTCTTATTGATTGCTTTACTTCTTTCATTCTTATATGTACCGGTTTACCGATTGGTGAATGCATGTTTTAATAAGGGTAAAATTGATCATTCTAGTAGAACACTGATTCACCCCCCTACCCCTCTCTTAGTGTTCTTGGATTCCAATAATTGGTATCAGAGCCTTGTGCCTCGGAGGAAGTTTAATAGCTTGAGGTAGATCCTGAATCTAGAATCCATGGATATGAGTCTAGATAAGAAACTTGAGGTAGCACTTGAATATTTTGATGCTAAAAGGATCAACAAATTGAAGTTACAAGATGAATTGAACTCTACTCAGGAATTCATTCTTATCCTAGAGTAGAGGCTCTCATCTGTTTAAGCTAGGAGGAAGGAACTTCTACAAAATTAGGATAATGAAGAGAAGGATGCCCTTAATGAAATATTTTAGAAGCTGAGTTAGGAGAACATTGTCATGAGGAATGAAATGCAAGCCCTAACTATGAGGATGTAAAAAGAGATTGAAGAACGGAAGATGAATGAAGAAAACCTTGGGAGATCTCTGAAAGATAGATATGAAGAATGCATCTAGTTGGTTCATGAAAATGATATGTTGAGAACTGATTAAGTACAATCCTAGAGTAATGAACAAGAACTTGTGAGAAAAATGATAATTCTGAGAGATGATATGAGTGTTGCAAGTGAGTACAAGGACAAATTCAAGGTTAGTTTAGCACAACTTGATGAATTATTGAAAAGTCAAAGATAGAATGGAGATTCCAGTGGACTTGGACTTGAACAAGGTCAGAGCCCGGTACTGCAAATGTCAAAACCAGAAGACATCGGTAAGGCAACTTAATGCTTACAAATTTAATGGTAGATGCTTTGTTTTTGATAAATTTGGTCACATGGCTAGGCAATGTAGAAATAGAGCAAATCAAAACTATAACTCTGCTCTCGATCAATGTTCTAAATGCAATAAGTATGGTCATAAGATAGAAGATTGCAGAATGAATGTTAAATGTTATGCATGTGAAAAATTTGGACATATGTCTAATCAGTGCAAGTCAAGCAATTATATCAGTTTTAGCAAAGCAATTCAAAAGAACAATGTTACAAGCTATGCATGCAATAAGGTTAGACACATAGCTAAGTTCTGTAGAAGCATAAATCCATCAGTTAACAATGATGGATCAAATGATAAAGGGAAAGAGAAGGTCAATGAAATCCAACAAGATCATATCAAGAAATGGGTCAAGAAGTTAGATCATCAATCAGCATATGGAAATGCTTTGGTTACTCAATCGATAGAGGAGGTTCCTCCTACACAGGCACGAAGCTCATTCGGTAACTGAGACAGGTGCCTTAGGGGTAGGAAAAATTCATGACAATACTACTTAAGCCTCGGGAAGAGGTTTTGGAAGATTTTGTAGACATTGGAAATGCTTATCCAATATCGAGATGTTTGACCGAGATTCAGTATCTTTCATCAGAATTCATTCATATCAATGACGGATTAGGGTTTCTTGGAGGTTAAAAGGTTGAATCCACTTTGTTTCCGATCACCTTACATTCAGAATGATTCAGAGTGAGCTAAGTTAATTTGGTGCAATCGATATCTTCTTGAGCAATTTCACCAACAATCGGAAGAGTTATTTAGGGTTTCACCGACAATTATTTCTCAGGTACTTATCTGTATTTATCTTTCATCATGGAAGCATGATCATCCTTTGCACCAACTTTTATTGCAAATCCCACTATTGTTGAGGTCAAGGATCGTCCTAAGTTGATTTTCAAATGATATCTGCATATTGCCACCTTGGATGATTCGGTTGGGGCTTTTTCCCATGTCTCAGAAGGATTTGTATATGTGGAAGATGTCAGAGCATACATTCACTTCCACATTGAGTATTTGGGAACCAGTGATATTAAGAGCATATATATGAGCGAGTTAATGGGACACTCTGGAAAGATCAAGCCCAAGTACGAACACATCGAGGATCTAGGGTTTACCGACATTCTTGATATTCCTGAATTTGAAGATGAGATTAACATATATGTTTTGAGCAGAGTGCATGGAGAATTCATCTTGTTGGACAAACCTTATAAGATCTCTAAGGAGTCCATTAGGGCCATCACCAGTTTTCTGCATATTGGTCAGTGTCCGGAGAAGAAGATTTCTAATGATCAGTTGAACAAACTCACCAGCGCAGCTTTGGACCAGTGATCGATGAGGGTTAGTACCATCATAGACAGAGACATCAGATTCAGAAGAACGATTATTAGATATAAGGTAACTCAATCCAATCATCTTAACTCCGTTTCTAGCTCCTCCATTTATGCAAGACATAAGATCATGAGGGAAAATGAGAAGTTAGATCTCTGTGGATGGATGTTAGATGAATTGTTAATTAACCTTGGGAAGATCAAAGGAAAGAAGAAGGGAACATTTTGGTATGGAAATCTTATTGTCTTTTTGATGCTATTTTTCATTAATTTAACTCCTGGTTTTGGGAAGAGATAGTGGGCATTTGATATTCTGGTAGGAAGATAGCTGAAACAATCTATTGCTACATTGGGTAGTCAGCGAGATGATAAGGTTTGGGGCTACTTCAAGGCATTCCAAAAGGCTATGAATTCTAGAGAGAGGGTCTCGAAGAAAATTGTTGAGAAATACTCAATCGAGATATGCTTCATGGTTAAAAAGGATGAAACTTTGATGGAAGATGTCAAACCCCAGAAGATATGGATTGAAGAGATGGGTTATGAAGTTGATGCCTAGATTTTGGATGCTTATGCAAAGTTGTTAATTGATGCACCCATTGATGAAGCTGAGAAATCCTTTGATACTGCAAAATAGAAGATGTAAGAGGTTGAACCCGAGTTTAACCAAAAGAAGAGGGAGAAACAACAGGGCAATGCAAGCAAATTTGTTGAACAAGTATCTCTAGACATCAAGGCATTAATTGATGTTGTTCTAGAAAAAAGAAGGAAGAGGAAAGAGCCTAAAATATTTATTGAGCTTATTCCATTAGACTCTGGATCTGAGGATGACACACCCTTATCATTCAAGAGGGTATTGAGGAAGAATTGTGAAGAATCTAAGGAGGAATCAAGGAAGCAACTGGTTAGGAAGGTCATAATAAAGGTACTAACATAAAAGAGAGCTCCAAAGGAAATACCTTTTGCACTATCTAGTACTAGAAGGAGAAAGAAGATGGATGACACAAATCTTGCACTTGTCACCGGTAATGTAACTATTATTCCACACAAGACTTGTGCAGAATTGGTTGATGAAATAACTAAGGATTGTATGTTGAAAAATGTGCAATTTAATTATGAGCATTTAGATGTTGATGAACAAAGAAGTTGAGGAAGCAGTTTTATTATATTTAGATATATATAAGAGAGCCTTGTTAGAAATTGAAAATCAAATACCAGCACGGTTATATGACAATTTAGATGCTAGAAGGTTATCAGCTATGGAGGAGGACAAGCATATAAAGATTCAAGAGTTGTTAACTACTTGTGCATCCATTACTCTAGAGGAATTGGACAGGACTCTTGAGGTTGCAGACATAAAGATATTTCATAGAAAGCACAAGATAATTAGTCTTATGTTAGGAAGGGTTAATGAGATAGTCAACGAGACCCACAAGGAATCGGTTCAATTCTTTGCTAAAAACTCTGGTTTCTATACTTCATCGAAGGCTAAAACTGACACTATGAATATCCTGGTTGAAGGGAAAGGTAAAGGTATAATGGGTACCTCATCTACAATTTTGAAGGATATTAAGATATTGGATATAAAGCACCCAATAGAATCTAATGTACAGGACACAGAGGTGATACCAGCAAATGTTGAGATACTGGAAGATTTAGAGAATGTACAGGTTACTAATGTTGAAGACAATATTCCTCTAGATCAAAATGTATAGGTTGAGGTCACAATTCATAAGGTGGAACCGATAGTAACTGATACTGCACCAAGTGGTGAAGCCACCAGTGCAAAAGAGGAAGCTATTAAAGTTAAACTATCAGAGGAGAAGAAAGAGGAATCCAATAGGGAACCGGTAGTGAGCGCATCATTTTTGTCAATCAACACCTCACAGGTAGAACATAAAAGATTAACTGAGATGAGTTCTACTAAGCTCATGATGATGGTTGCACAAAAGATGATGAAGGAAGGATCTATGGACAAAGGAGTTATTGATCTGTTTATCCCAAATTTTACATGGACTTGTCCCGGAGTGCAAATTTGACCAAGGAGCAAGCCAATCCGGCAAGATTAAAGTAATCACATAGCACATTTCTAAGGACTTTCAATCTTTATAGTAGATATCAAACCGGGAGGCATTGGAGAGGTTCACATAGGCTAAGAGAAACATTTGATCAGATGATTGAGTTGGAGAAGAAGGAGATTAATGATAAGTTGAAGTTGATTGATAATTCTTTGAGGCAATGTACTAATAGTTATAGAGTATGTTGTAACACAGGTTTACTTACAACAGACTTAGATAAAAGGATTAAGGATACTCAGGAGAAGATTGTAGGTATAGTCAATTATTTTGATGGCTCAAATTCTTTGACTACATCTATTGATGGTTAGATTTTGGTTTTGGAAGCTCAAGTTTCAGCTCTTGAGAGGGATAAAGATAAAATTATTAGAAGAGCTAAAGGTCTTAGAGGATTGGTGAGTCCCCGGTTGGACTCATTGAGTGTACATAAGAAGGAGTGTATTGATATGGTTGGTAAGACCACACCAATAGAACTTCAGGATAAAGAGTCATATGCTCACATGATTAATGGACTTGTATCTATTTTTGACACACTCAAATCAGGTTGGGATACCTATCTAGAGCTTTTGGAGAAAGCCTATCTAGAAATTTTCAAATATATTTAGCTCTGGTAAGGTATTTTGGGACATTCTTTGTACAGACTTTCATTCTTCTTCCTAGTTTTTGGTATTTTTTTTGGCATTGATGTCAAAGGGGGAGGTATAGGTGAAAAATATATTCTTGGCATCAGGAGATATGGAGTATATATGGAGTATTTTTTTCAGATCATGATCACAGATGGATATTCATCTCAATGGGAGCAGTCTCAGGATGAAATCGCCAGATGGAAACCATTATCATTTTTCACATGAGTGTTGACATCAATGCCAAAGGGGGAGACTGTTGGCAATTGATACTCATTTGATTGGTTTCAATATGTTGTCATTTATGACAACATGTTCGGTCTTTCATATTTTGGTTTGGTTGTTTACCGGTAGACACTTCACCGGTACCGGCACCGACACAAGCATGTATCTTCACTGGTAGGAGGAATTCTTTAGGTACCGGCATTGCAGGTCGATATGACTTCATTAGGTTATAGGTATTGGAGGCTGACATCATTTGGGAGTTTCGGCAATCGACAATTTGTTTTGATATTTATGTATATATGTAATTGAGCCGACATGTATGTTCATTTTATAATTATCTATGTAAGCCAACATAAGGCATGAAGGATTGTAAGGGTACATAGGTCAGTTGATTAGATCATTTTTGATATAGGAGAAGGTAATATGACTGAGAGAGATATATTTGTAATGCAAGGAATGTTGATTATGTAGGAGTTTATTCTGGTAAGGGTTTAGGATAGTAGAACCATAATAGACAGAGCATAACCAAAACTGTATTCAGGCATAGGAAATGCTATCTTTGTAGTTCACTCATTCTTCCAGATTGTAGTCTGGATTTATATGTAGTTAGTGAGACTCCTTTTGTGATGAGAAATGTGCTCTAGGTTGTAAGCCTTCCTCCAAGTGTAGGCCCCCATATTTTGTAATATCTCTTCATATGGCTAGTGGATTGATATTGCGGGTCACAAATCCCACCATGGTTTTTCCTCTTTGAGGTTTTCCACATATAATTCTCTATGTTATGGTATTCATTTGTGTGATTGTCTTATTGATTGTTTTACTTCTTTCATTCTTATATGTACTGGTTTATCAGTTGGTGAATCCATGTTTTAATAAGGTTAAAATTGATCATTCTAGTAGAACACTGATTCACCCCCCCCTCTCAGTGTTCTTGGATTCCAACAAAAACTGGATAAAATATCTATAAAATCCCAATTTTTTTCCACCATCCAATCAAAATGCAAGGGGAGATGTTAATGTCTAGACTTATGATCCCTGGAGATTTTGGTATTATGTTCCTTCCATAAACACCATCCAGTATGGAGGAAAGCCTACCACCAAAGCTCCTAAGTAAGGGGATGAGAAGAAGGTGGAGACCAATCCAAAGAGGTCAATCTTGGGCAACATCGTCACACCTAGCAGATCAGAAAGGAGCTACAAATCTTTTGTCTAACTTGCTAGGTGTACATACAATGGAAAAATATATCTTCAATACTTTCCTTAGCTTCTTCACATAGAACACTTCTATTCACCAAATAGAATCCTCTCTTCTGAAGATTATCAATGGTTAAAATTTTCCTATGGGAAATCATCCACCCTAAGAAGCAAATATTAGGAGTAGTTTTAGAGATCCACAACAATGACCAATTAAAGGAGGGCCTAGGGAGAGGAGATAAGAGCTCAAAACCTAATTTGACAATTTATAATTCTCATCCTTAGACGGAGCCCAAACAAAGTTATCAACAACCTCTATATTAAGGAATCTCAATGGTTTGAGAATCCTAAATAGTTCAATAGAAACATCTCTTAGGGGAGGAGCAAAATCCTCCATAAAAGCAGAAAGGAACTAGGAACCCAATAGTCAACCAAGAAAACACCCAATTTATTCACCAAAGACAACTACAATGCCAAGCAAATAAGGTGGCTCCACAAAGGGGTGGTCAAAATGAAAGTGTCATTTAAGAATATTATATTTTTCCCATCACCAACCTACTGCAACATACCTTTCTGGGTTGGATTTTTTGATTTTACCACGTTGTTCCAAATGTAATATCCAGTTGTGAGGTCATCATAGTAAAGGAAAGATAAACCATTGCCACCATTTAGATATTTGCTTGATATCACCTTAGTCCAATCTTGAACTCCTTCGGTTTTCCATCTAATTTTAGCCATTAAGACAAGATTAATAGATTTAGAATCTCTGTTACCAAGACCACCATCAAACTTACTAGAGCAAATCATGTTCCAGTCCACCAAGGAGATTCTTTTTTTAAATTCCACTCCTGACCAGACAAATTATATATCCAATGTTATTAACAACTTTTCAAACTCGTTTACTATTATTTGTTACTTTCTTATAATTAGGGTTAAAGAAAAAGTAAGATGAACCAAAAAATATTATAAATAATAATAGCGGGAGGGAAATATAAAATGTTGTAAGAACATACACGTGACATGAAAAGGACAACAGTTACAAAATTTATTAAATGATAAACACGAACAATTAATTTTAATGTCTTTTTATTATTTCTTTTTAATGTTTTTGTTTTATAATTTAGATTTTAATTTATTTATATATTATGATTATAAAAATAATTTTAGTCTGAATTAAAATTAATGAGGATTAAGATTAAGATTAAAAGTAGTTAATTAGCATTGAGTTTAAGATTATAGATAAAAATAATTATATTTATGAACTAGATTTAAGATTAAATTTATTATTGTAATTATAATTAGAGATTACGTAAAAATTATAAATGTATAGTTTTAATTAAATCTCTATTACACTTAAAATTAATTAGGATATATTTTGTTAATTTTAGATTTAATTTTTAAGAATAAAAAAATTAATTTAAATTATTTAATATTTTTTAATTATATAGTTTTTCAATTTTAGGATTGACACTTATATAAAATATAAAATATAATTTATTAATTTAATTGTATTTACTTTGTCTATTATATTTTGTAATAGTGAGTGAGTGTGTTATTCTAATATTATGTATTATATATTATTTATATTTATATTTTATATAGTTGTTATTATAATTATACTGATTACTTTATATTATATAAATTATATACTATTTAATTTAGTCTAATATATATTAAATCATGATATTATTTAAAATTAATTTATACAAAGTTAGCAAAATTAATTAGAGAGGGGATTTGTGTGTGTGTGTGTGTGTGTGTATACATACACATATACATACACACACACACACAAAGAGAGAGAGAGAGAGAGAGAGAGAGAGAGAGAGAGAGAGAGAGAGAGAGAGAGAGAGAGAGAGAGAGAGAGAGAGAGAGAGAGAGAGAGAGAGAGAGAGAGAGAGAGAGAGAGAGAGAGAGAGGGAGGGTGCAATTGAGAGATAAGGAATATAGAGACTAACATATAGATAGGTAAACATAAAAATACAGAAAAAAAGAGAGATAGAAATAGGAGGGGTAGATATAGAGAGCTAGAGAGGGAGAAAACATAGTGGATTGGAGTGAGGTTGGTAGAAATATAGATAACAATCTCCACCCCAATTTGAAAAATGTCTTTATTTTAAATTTGATTGACTTTTATATTATTTTATTCAACTAATCATTTCTAGAAACCTTAGATTTTTGGACATATTTCCCTCTAAATATACATTTAGATTTTTTACCTTATCTATAATCTAGATTTTCAAATTTATTTATCAGATGTTTTTAATTCTCAAATATTATTTCGTAACATCACGTAATATTATTTTGTAACATAACCTAGGCTTTCTAAAAAACCTTGATTTTTAACCTCGTTTCTCTTTGTAGCATATTTGAGATTTATCTCATTTGTAAGAAGTTACTAACTCATGATAGAGGTTTCTATTTCTCTCCCTGTCTTTGTCTCTCTCACCTCCTCTATCTTTCCCAAGTGATACCCAGATCTCTATCTCTCCTTTTTATTCCTATCACTCTATCTTTCTATGCCTATATCTCCCTCCCTCTATCTATCCTTATCACTCCCTCTTTATATCATTATTTCTTGCTTATTCACTTCATCTCTCTTTCTCTCTATTTTCTCTCACTTCTTTATCTATCTATTTCAATCCATATTAATCTACCCCTATCTCCATATCTCTTTCTATATCTATCTTATCATCCCTTTCTATATATATCACACCCTCCCACTCATCTCTCTATCTTTCTATATCAGGTTCTCTATCTTTATATTTCTTTAATCTCCCTCTCTATATATTAATATGTATCTCCATATTCCCCCCTCTTCTTTTTGTCTCTTCTACCTCTCTCTTCCTTTTTCTTCTTGTATATCTCCATCTACATCTCTTTCTCTTCCTATATATATTTGTGTCACATATTTATCTCTCCCTCTCTCAATCTCTTTATCTTTCCCTCTCCATATTTATTTGTCTATCTCTAGTTCTCTTTAATGTTGTCTCCATGTCTCTCTATTCTTCTCTATGCTTCTATCACTCTATCTCTCCCTCTACCTGTTTCTATCTCGCTATCAATTTCTCTCCCTCTTCCTCTCTCCTACTATCATAATCTCTACCTTGATATTCCTCTCTCTACCTCTATCTCTATACATGTCTCCCTCCCTATCTATCCATCCATTTCTCTCTCCCTCTCTCAATCTCTTTATCTTTCCCACTCTCCATATTTATTTGTCTATATCTACTCTTTATTTTTCTTTCTCTATTTGTCTCCATGTCTCTCTATCCTTCTTATATCACCTTATATCTCTATGCCTCTATCACTCTATCTCACCACCTATTTATCTCTCTATCACTCCCTCTATCTCTTCACCTTTATCTCTCCCTCTACCTGTTTCTGTCTCGCTCTCAATTTATCTCCCTCTTCATCTCTACGTTGATATTCCTCTCTTAGTCTATATCTCTAGACATATCTCCCTCTCTATCCATCGATCCATTTATCTCTCCCTCTTCATAGACCTCTATATCTATATCTCTTTGCCTCTTTATCTCTCTCAATATTTCTTCTTCCATCTCTCTATCTATCTCTATCTTGTAATTTCTCAATCTCTATTTACCTCTATATCTATCCCCCTCTCTATCTCTCTTTATGTAGAACTTATCTCTACATTTATATTTCTATCTATATCATTCTCTCCCTCTCTCTCTTTATCTATATATTTCTTTCTTTCATCTTTCTCATCCTCTCTCTCTTCATATCTCCTTTCCTTCTCTCCATATCCTCCCCCCACCTCTGTCCCCTCTCTCTCTTCATATCTCCTTTCTTTCTCTCAATATCATCCCCCCACCTCTGCC
This sequence comes from Cryptomeria japonica, assembly GCF_030272615.1. Classification (NCBI taxonomy): domain Eukaryota; kingdom Viridiplantae; phylum Streptophyta; class Pinopsida; order Cupressales; family Cupressaceae; genus Cryptomeria; species Cryptomeria japonica. The sequence goes on from NC_081414.1 coordinate 882,025,172, forward strand.
CCCTCTCTCTCTCACGTCCCCCTCTTTTTATCCTTACCTCCCAATTGCAAATATAACACGATCCTATTGATAATAGAGCTTAATTTTATTCCTAATTGAAAGGTTTTTTAATTTTTTTTTGGATCTTTGTAAGTCGATGGATAGTTAATTTGAAGCCATCACTTCTCCATTGAAACCTTTGTTGCACAAACAACATTATTTTCTAAATGCCCTACCAATATCTCTCTTTCTCTATCCCTCCCTCCCTATCTCCATATCTATCTCTCTATTTCTTCACATCTCTCATTTTTTCTTCCCATATATCTATATCACTCTCACTTTCTCTTACCATATTTTGGTATCTCTCCTTCTTTCTCTCTTCATCTTTCTCTCTCTCCATGTTTATTTCTCTATCTCTATCACTTTATCTACCTTTATGTCATTCCCCCCTATCTATATCTCTTTGTATGGTTATCACTCTATCACTTTATTCCACCAACTATATCTCTACCTATCTTACCCTCCCCGTCTTCCTCTTCCTCTATATATCTCTTCTTCTCTATCTATATATTTATCTATTCTATCTCTATCTATTCCTCTTTCCTCTCTCTTTATCTCTCATTCTCCTTCTCTCCATCTCCATATCCATCTCTATCTCTATCTTCCTCTATCTATATATATCCCCTATCTCTAACTCCTTACCCCTCTCTCTCACTCTTCCCCCATCTATCTTTCCTTCTTTCTATCCATGTATATATATTTGTCCCTCTCTCAATATTGCAAACATAACATGAGCTTGTTGGTAACAGCCTCATTATCTTCCAGATTCGGTGGTTTTGTTTAGATCATGTTTAAAAGGATGCATACTTGATTCAAAGCTATCAGTTCTCCATTAAGACTTATTACACAAAAAAATATCATTTCCTAAATAGCCTACCAATTAAACTCATGTACTGCACATATGTATACAACTAATAGACCCATTTTTTTTCTAATTAACCTTCTACACCTTTTTGACATGCCCCATTTTACACTAAGATTAACTAGTGATTTCCATACAATCGTATACTTGACGACTTCACATTATTTATACAAATTTCTTGTTGTCCTGATTGAATGATATGAACATGACTACAATTGTCTTCGCATTTTCCAGGAACTAAAGGAGGTCGTGGCGTGTAATTCACTGCAAACAAAGTATTGTTTTGTTCAATCTAGTTACTGTTCACAAATTGAATCCATTAATTTTCACATTGATTTTTTTTCGCCAATGAAGTCACTGCGGGGTGCATTGTACTATCATTTCTCTATCAAAACCGAAATTATTGAGCATGTTGGACAAACAAGTAGTTTTTTAAAGCCTTCAAAAGACTATTAGTTTTACCCTTTCAAATCATCGAATTTCCATGGACATAATTTCATGGTGGAATTCGAGTGTTATTGTGCCTCTCAAATATGATTTTGTCTGTTTCTTCTTGTGCTCCTTTTGTCGAACAACATTAGAAAAAGTATTCGCAAGTTTTTTAATCACACTCACGAGTTGGATCAAATTTAAATCTCTCCATTGTCGAACAAGTAGCTTTTAATCTGTTCATCAATATCAGGATAGAGCAATGGAGAAAAATCTGTACACAGCAGTTATATCAGACAACTTAAAGGCACTTACAAGATTGCAAGGTGACGATCTCAACATTCTACAACAGCTTACACCCACAAGGAATACTGCACTTCATGTGGCAGCATATCATGGCCACTTACAATCTGTGAGAATGTTGCTTTCGCTGTTGAATCAAGACATAGAGGCTGGTAATCAGGATGGCCATCGATTTCTAACCGCTAGAAACGAGGAAGGTAACACTGCCTTACATGAAGCGGCCATTGGAGGACACTACGGGGTAGTAGAGGCTTTATTGGAGTATCACACTAATCTGGTGGATATAATCAATCACAACGGGGAGACCGCGCTCTTCAAAGCTACAGAGGAAGGTCAAAATAAAATAGTTAAGAAACTTTTGCCTCTCACATCTTCACCCTACCACAGGAGGACATCTGATGGCCAAACCCTTCTGCAGTGCGCAATCTACAACACACACAAAGGTATCCTAATCAAATCTTTCGATCTTTCTAGCTCTTTGTAAAGGAAATCTTTCACAACAATATTATATATAATTTTCTAAATATTATCTCCTTGTAATGAAAATCTTTTGCAGGCGTGCTTAAAACTCTAATTGCTGTTAATCCAGAGCTCCTTCAACAAGTTGACAATTTAGGGAGAACCCCATTGCATAACGTTGCCTGTCTCAGTGGAATATCGCATATTGCGAAGACTCTTTTGGAGAAAGATAGTTCTTTGTGTTATAAAGTGGACAACAATCACCAATCAGCACTTCATATAGCTGTTAAAGAAGGAAACCTAGATTTGGTCAACGAGATATTAAATTACGCCAAAGATTGCATTGAAATTGTGGATAATGAAGGGAGAACTGCTCTACACTTGGCCGTTGAAAATGCAGTAGAGATATTTGACAGAATCTCCAGAAGTATAAAAACTCTGGTATTACTGGTAACATCAAGGAGGCTGATTAATAAACCTGACAAGCTGGGCAGAACAGCTCTAGACATAGCAATACACAACATGGGCAATGACGAACGCCTTTTCTATGGGGTAAGCAATCCATATTCTTCGTTTTAAAATCGCTTTTCAATTCCTATAAGTATTCATATAAATCAATAGATTTCACTCAAAACCTATATAATACTGCTTAACTTACATATTCTATATAATACTTTCTACTAATAATATATGTAAACGAATCAAAACGAATAAAATCAAACCCTAGCATGTTCACAGGTTAGACTAAAATTTTCCCATTTCAGATCTCTTTCATTTACTCTGGAAGTTATTTCATTAGACTAAATTAAATGTTGAATACCAATCAGTTTCCTTCAATTTAAAATATGTAAATTTTCGTATAGATAAAAAGGTTGCTAGAAACAAATGGTGCACGAAAGACTGCAAAGACGATGGAGGAAACGAAAGAGTGCTCATTAACATCTCCAAAGTCATCATGGAAATTCAACCTTGTTTCAGTAAACGCAGTGTTGATCGCAGCGGTAGCATTCGATACACCTTTCAATCTCCTGGATAAAGCACACTCTCAAAAGTATCGTGTTTTCTTTCCTATAAGAGTGATGTCCGACGCATTAGCATTCTGTAGTTCAATTACATCCGCAGTTCTGCTAATTTATGCACTTTATGGTAAACAAGAAGACCCTTTGCTTCTCAAAACCTCTCTCACAGGATTATGGATAGCCTTGATATCTCTATTGCTGACATTTGGGGCAGGCACTTTCATCATGGTGGAACCACACAATAAATTGGTGGCAGTAACTGTGTTAGTAATGGTGACCATTGTTCCGATTTGCATAAGGATAATGATATTCCGTTCAAAGAAATACATCTTCAGAGAAGACGAACATCACCTCTGGACACTCTTAATAGTAGGCTCCATCCAGATGACACTTTTATTTACACTTAGGAATACTGTTGGAATCTCGTTAGGAGAGGGAATGGGTATGGTTCTGGGTTTGATGATTGTGTGGATTGGCATATCTATAGGCCCCAAGAAATTCTTTCGTCCTAAGCGCGACATTTCCAGAGATAATGGGTATTACATCTGGTTTTTGCTTATTGGTTCGATGGTGGATGCCTCCTTTATTTTGGTTTTATTAGCAGCCGAGTTTGGATGGTAATGCTGAAGCATTCGGCATTTTGGAATCAACTCTATATCTTTAAGATATTATATTAGCCTTATATACTTTTGGAAGAAAGATACTATATATGGCTTTTGATTAAATGAAATATATATTCAAAATATGGTGATGGATTTTTAGTTTTAGAACTAAATTTAATATCTATATTTTTTAGATATAATTTTTCTTTTCCACTTGAAATTATTAGATCTATATTTTCTACATATATTTTTTTTCACTTGCAAGTATTATTTACAATTTTCAATGATAGACTTGTTTAATAATAGGGATTTAAGTTAAAGTACTCAAATGAAGAAAACTCATAAATAAAACATAGACAATCAAGGATCAATTAACAAGAAAGGGGAACTCTTATGTATTTTATGCTAAATAAGGCCAAGGAGGGTGACCATGGAGATTTAAAAGGGACATTTAAAGAAAAATGCAGTGTTACCCAGGAACACGTTTCTAGCCTTATGGCACCCGTTTCGGAAACAGAAACCATTTCGGGGACTTGGGGACGACCGGAAACGTTTCCAAGCCATCCTTGATCCCTGAAATTTTTTAGAAAGCATCTTGGGAACTCAGAAATGGTCAACTATTTTTCTAGGGACCGTTGACCGTCCCCAGGATAGCGGGGGATGCCCAAGCCGTCCCCTAGCCGTCTCGAGGACAGGTAGCCGTTTCCGGCGGTAAGGGAAATTAAAAAACATTTTTTTTAATTAAAAAAATAAAAATATTATTTTTTAGTTTGGAAAGAAATTAATCTTTTTTTTAGAAAATCTGGATCCCTGATCGCACGGAGTAAAGTTTTTCTGATTTTTAAAAATTAATCATTTGTAAATAATTATAATATTTATGGCATATAATAAAAAAACAATAATTCATTATCACAGATTGGCAGCACTAGTATAGTCCATGTAGTGCTTGTAAATCATATAACCACATTTTCTACTTCATCCATCTCTATAGCATATGTTATCAATGTATATAGCTTTTCTAATATTAATAATTGGTGCTCAAGTTGGCCACCTCTAGGTCATTTATGGGTTATATGTACTTTCCTTTGTTTTTTCTTGTCAAATTTTTAAATATATTCAAAAAGCCTAAAAACATATAAATTTATCGTCGTCCATCATTTTATTCTATTCATGTAAATAATAACTCTTAGCAAATCATACTATATGTATCAGTCTATATGAATAATTTGTTGCTAAATAATTATTGCATTAGCTTATGGATACAAGACCAAAAACCATCATTTAAAATTAAGAAGACATGTATGCAACCATGAATTGTAAGAAAAAAATATGCCCTTAATGTTATTGTCATTCAAGATTATATTTCATACAAAATTTAAATGATATAAAATTGTAATATATAACCCTCTAAAAATGCTTACTAATATTAGCTCTTATAAAATATATCAAGGTGTGTTTCTATTGCACTACACAAACTGGTAGAACACGTAAGACTAAGAAGATATGGAAGAGGCAATATATTTGAATTATTCTTCAAAGTAGTAAAAGAACTAGATGGCAATACCTAGTGCCTTGACCTCAAGGGTGACAAAGTCAAGATATAAATTTATGTACAAACATAGGTGTAAATATTTAGCCTTTTGGTAAAGTGAACCAAGGCTAAATAAAGAACTAGTACATACTTAAAGTCCTATAATATTCACTGTATATTCATCCAAATGTATTCATTTAAATATGTTAAGAACTTCAATAAGGAAACATACTAGTAGCGCCTTTAAAATTTTTAGGGTTTTTCTTGAGTGTCGTAGGGCTTATTCTTCAATCCTAGCTAAAACACTAAACACTTAGCATGGCTCTTGTGTTTTATCTTATAATTTTAAGTTGACATGTTTTGCCAATTGCCTATCACTTAATTTGTTTCATAAAGTCTTGTTGAACATGTGATAACGACACTCTTTGTCTTTGAGTATCCTAATAGTCCTATTTTAAGCACATGCATTTCAAATAACTTAAGTCATATTTTACAGGCTTGAGAGTTGTGGTATCCACATTTATGTACATGGCATCTTCTCATTGCATCATATCTAGGTCCTCTATCATGGTTTAAATTCTAAAGTAAAATTCCTCCTTCCAAAGCCAGAATATACTTTGTTGTCTTCCATGTCACCTGTCATGCCAACCCCTACACTTAGTTGTCATCATATCATAGTTAGCTTGTCTATTGCAAATTCATTCTCTTTCTATTTACCAAAAATTATGAATCCCTGATTATTTACCATGCCATCTAAGTCACTAATATTTTTTTTACCACAATTAATTGTTCTATTGTAAGTTCCTTGGAGGGACCCATCTTTAAAGTTGTGAAAGGCCAATATCCCGACATAGATCTTGTTGATGTCCAAGTGGTAGTTCCATATTGCTATTGCAATTTTATAGCTTGAGGATTTCTTTTCCTCTTGAGCTTTGTGCAACCGCTATATGTGTACATGGTAGTACTGAGCCATGGGATCTACTCTTTCCTATGTGGTGGCATTTCAAACATCCTTAGTACATCATGAAAAGATTTCAAAGAAAGATTAATTTTCCATGAATCCATGAGATTGCACACCCTATATCCTTAATCATTTTGATATATTCAAAAGTGCATGCTTTGTAGTTTATTTAATGCTAATTTTTTATGAATAGTAGCCTTTTCTATTAATTAATATAGAGTACACTATTCAGGAAAAAAGGTAGGGGGATACAGGATCACCCCTCAAGAATCAAATGTGCAAAGCCCAGATAGCCAAAAACACAATAAACACAAGCCAACTCTAGAGAGAATAAAACACAAAGATAAACCACCAAGTGGCTAAAGTAGTGGCTGAAGGAGGTTGATTTATCTCATCCTTAGGACCCCATACATTAGAAAGGTCACGGTTGTCATCTACGAGGGACCACCATACTTTCGTAGAAATCTTTTCTTTCTCTTTGCCTTGAATAGTACAAGAGAGTGAGATTGCTAGAGCCAGATGTGGCAAACCTTTGGAGGAACTAGGACATCCACTATCAACACCAAAAGTTGTCCAACCACTCACTAGTACCACCAATAATTGCATCCACGCCCCTTGAACCCCACCTATAAGAAAAGATCTTGCATAGCGGAGAGGTAAACCATTGCCTATTAAAATCACTGTCACCCCTAGATTTCCAGTGGAGAGATTAAGACTATGGGATTTGAGTCTGGGAAGTGGAAGAACTACAACCATGGTGAGAGACACGGGACAAAGATCAATTACGAGAGGTAGAAGGACTGGCAGAGGTGTTGGCTAAAGGATCTAGAGGCATTCTGGTAACCATACAATAGTATTTCACTAATATTCTAGATGGGTATAATGGTGGGCCAACTCCAATGCAACCTTGTTAGCTTTCACTTGAATCTCAAGCATCATATTACTACATATACATGCTTTAGTGAAAAATAAAACATGAACATCAATTCAGTGGTGAAAAAAAATAAAAGTTTCTATCTTTCCATATTATAAATAGGTTTTTAACCCTAAAAGGATATCACATATGTTTAAATTTGAAGGAGATACAAGGTGAATCCTCCATAAGGGCCATATGCCAATACATGGGCTCTGGCTGAAAACGCTAAAAGAAATCATGAATCAACTTCCACAAATTTTAAGCATGACAATAGAATCAAAAAATGTGTATGGAATTTTTAGGTTGTCCACACAAACATCAATGCAGATTAGAAATACCCATATTCCTCAATTGAGAGCCCAAAGGCAAGCCTTGGAAAATAATGTACACCAAGCAAAATGAGCAAGCTTGGGCTCAAGGATAGAAAACCAAATATTATGGAATCTACAAATCTAATTTTCCTGAGAGGATTTTAAATGCCAATATTCAAAGAAAGCACCATAGGCAGATGCAAAGAGAGCCAGCAGTACCCTAGCCGAGGTTCGTAGCTACAAAAAGAGGTATTGGGGAACCAACACTAATCTTCCTACTAGGGCTTCACATAATGAATACCCAGTTTGTGTAGCATACTCAAAGGCAAGAAGACATGATAGTGTCAAATGTCTACTGATTTGGCCAGTCAAGCTGGTATGGGGTTTGCATATCTTACCATGAGTGGATATTCATAGAAACTCTAGAGAATAAGTTTCGTGGAATGCAAGTGTCATCCTTCCGAAGGTGTAGAGAAAGAATTATGGGCACATGGGATGGTGGAAGCTACTGAAGCTGAATGAGTGGAGACCACAAAATATTTGGTTGGTCGAAAGAGAGACCACTGCTAAAATTGAACCCAGTCCACCATAGCTAAGGTTTAACAACTTCCCAAGAATGCGAGATTCTCTTGGAAATGAAGGTGCCTTTAATACAAATGGTATCCTTCATAATGAGAAGGGTTTGAAAGCGAATCCCCTTCTAACAAGGCCTGCTAATAGGAAACCTTAAAGAAGTATGATGTCAAAGAAGGATTTTCCAAGCCTCATTGCTAGAAGTGTCACGAATGATCCATTTAGCACATAGGTGTGAAATGGGTACACTAAAGAGGTGTGGAAGGTCAATTAGGAAAAAAATTGGTCTATTTTTTACATGTATTTTTTTAGTACAAAAGAGAGTGGGAGCTAGAGAGGTTTAAAAAGATGGATAAATAGATAGGGTAGAGCGAGAGAGAAAGGAGATAGAGTTAGGGGATAGAGATAAAGATGAAGATAGAGAAGGAGTTGGATAAAGAGATAGATAACTTGGGCAAGAGAGAGAGGTAGAGAGAAGCTGATGGTGAGGTAGAAAGGTAAAGATATAGGTAGAGAGGGATATAGAGAGAGAGTGAGATGAGGTGATAGAGAATTTGTTAGGATTCCCAAAGATACTGAGAGGGGCGGGTGAATCAGTATCTTGTCAGTTAACTGATTTTCTGACCTTATTAAATAAATTGCATTCCAAAATAGTGTACCGGTAAACAAGAATTAATGCAGTAAATAAGAAAAATAAGCACACCATAACACAAGATTTTTAATAAGGAAACTTGGTGTGGGAAAAACCTCGTTGGGATTTGTGACCCACAATATTCACTCGTTGGCCAATGAATGAATATTACTTACAATAGGGGCCTGCACATGCAGGAAGGCCAACTACCTAAAGCTCGCTGCTTAATTACAAAAAGAAGTCACACTGACCTACAAAATGGATTATACAAATCCAATATAATGTACTGCTTTAGTTCAGCATCTGCTATGCCAGGTTTAGTATTGGTTTAAGTTCATACAATAACCATAAACCATACTCCAAAATCTGCCTTAATATTCGCATGTTACTTCTACAATATGTCCACACCTATAAATGATCTACAAGATCTCATACTTAAATATGAGTCTTATTACAATATGCCTTGTCATCTTACAAAAAGGTATTACAAATAAATACAATATGCAATAAAAAAAATCCCATCGGCCAGGGTATTAGTAATCATCTTTGCTGCTATCGGTAAACTATTTGTCGGTGTCAGTGTCATAGGATTGCAAGGTTTTCATCAATGACAATACCTTCAATCACCTACAATTTCTCATTGGAGTGTGCAATGCCAACAATCTCCCCCTTTGTCATTGATGGACACACCCATGAGAAAAATTTAAAAATGTATCCAAATTTGAAGTCCAAAATTTTTACCAGAACTGTGTGCTCCCCCTGAGAAGATGATCTCTTATGTCCATCATTTTTCTCATCTCTACTACTCCCCCTTTGGTATCAATGACAAAGGTTGTCAAAAATGTCAATTGAGTGTAGTTCTTAGGTAGAACCCTGTAACCGGTTGGTTACAATCTGAAAAAGTTTTGCTAGTATAAAATTTAGGATCTCAGTCTTTCACTATCCTTCAATGTTGCTTCTGTCCTTTGTATTGTACTAGTGAGTATGTGCATTTTCTCTTCCGATGTCTTTAGTCCTGGAATAAGTGCCTCTGGGATCTCTTTTCTCAAAGAGATGAGGATATCAAGTTTTGGACAACGTCTACATTTCATTTCCTTATTCTTGAACTATATTCTTTCCTTATTCTTGAACTATATTCTTTCCTGCTCTATAACTGATATGGCTTCTGATGAACCGATGAGATTATCAACTATATCATTTATTTCTTTCTGCAATTTTCTTGAAATTTTCTTTATGTTGATTTGTAGTAGCCAATTCATTTTCCAAGAAATCCTTTTGTCTCATGAGTTTAGTTTTATCATGTTCCAAGTGAATCACATATGTCTTTAACATATCATTTTCATGACTGAGTCTTAGATTTTCATTTCCAGCATCATTGATTCTCCTAGCCAAGTAATCTTCATTTTTCTTTCTATCTTCAGTGTCTTTTTCTTTGTTGGGGGCCTTACTGCCTGTTGTTTTCTTCTCTTTGGTGTAGGAGAGGGTGTCGGTGAAGGTTTCCTTTTTCTTTCTACCCTTTTAAACTCTCATGGTATTTCACTGTCTGATACCAATTGTTAGGATTCTCAAAGATACTGAGAGGGGGGGGGTGAATCAGTATCTTTCTGGTTAACAAATTTTCTAACCTTATTAAATAAATTGCATTCCAAACCAGTGTACCGATAAACAAGAATTAATGCAATAGATAAGAACAATAAGCACAACATAGAAAGTACACCATAACACAAGATTTTTAATGAGGAAACCCAGTGTGGGAAAAACCTCTATGGGATTTATGACCCACAATATTCACTCACTGGCTAATGAATGGATATTACTTACAATAGGGGCCTGCACATGTAGGAAGGCCAACTACCTAAAGATCACTGCTTAATTACAAAAACAAGTCATATTGACTTACAAAATAGATTATGCAAATCCAATATAGTGTACTTCTTTAGTTCAACATCTGCTATGCTAGGTTCAGTACCAGTTTAAGCTCATATAATAACCATAAACCTTACTCCAAAATTTGCCTTAATATTCGCATGTTACTTCTCCAATATGTCCACACCTATAAATGATCTACAAGATCTCATACTTATATATGAGTCTTATTACAATATGCCTTGTTGGCTTACAAAAAGATATTACAAATAAATACAATATGCAATAAAAAAAATCCTATCGGCCAGGGTGTCGGTAATCATCTTTGCCATTGTCGGTAAACTATTTGCTGGTGTAGAGTCTGCCAGTGCCGATGTCTACCGGTGCCATAGGATTGCAAGATTTCCATCAATGACAATACCTTCAATCACCAACAATTTCTCATTGGAGTGTGCAATGACAATAGAATTAATAGAGGAAGAGACTAAGAGGTAGATAAAGAGATAAGGAGGGAGGAATAGGGAGTGTTTGTGTGTATGTGAGTGAGAGATATATAGAGGTAGAGATAGTGAGAAAGAAATAGGAAGTGTATGTGAGTATGGGTGAGAGAGAGATACAAATATTGAGATAGATTTAACATTGGATTTGATTATCTATCTCTATATTATTTACAAATTTAATTGTTAACCAAAAAATACTATTTCTAAAGTTATAAATTAATTAATAAAAACATTATAAAAATCTTGTAAAAAATAATTAACATAATATTTAATATAATTTTTGATAAGGATAAATGGGTTTTACAAGGATCCGAAACCTAAAGTTTTACAATAGCCGGCCAACAACCAATCTGATAAGAGACAACAACAAAATAGGGGATCAACCCCAAATAGAAACAGAGACAAAAAATGCAGACAAACAAGCTAAAGAAAAAAATCTCTCAGTTGAGTGAGAGCACCAGATCCTTGTTCTTTTGGATGGAAATCCTGTTGATTTCCTCAAGTTCCTCCATGATGAATTTTGAGGTACCCTTGTTGCTGCTTCTGTTGTTGGTTCTCGAACTGGGTCCAGTGGTTTTGCTGTCTCCAATAGCCACATTATCTCATTCAAGTTATTTCACCGGGTCACTATGGAAGGATTTGTAATCAACAACCATCTTGTTAATCTTTTCAAGCCCCTCAATGTTGTTATCCATGGCTTCTTTACTAATGTCGACTAGATTCTTGAGATTTTTCTTAATCTCAGCCATCGATTGTTCCACCTTATCAATCCTCTGTTCATGGTTACATTTCATTGCCTCAACATTTTGAGAGAGTTTTTGAGTCATAATCATGAGATATTTCAGCTTGCTGGGTTCAGGGGAAGCAGTGAAAATGTCAATAATTTCTTTTACCCCCACCTTGAGGATTTTGATTTCGCACTCAACCCACTCCAGCAGTGCTCCTAGGTTCTGGTGGCTTCCATGACAAGATTCATCAGACTACCATATTTTCTGTATTTATCTTTCTGGACATTGATGGGGATGTCCAGTTTAATCCATTGTTCTGTAATCTTCGGGCTGTGATCCTTCGCCGCTAGCTTTTTGTTTTTGGTGAGGGGTTCGACCTTGGAGATCATCTTGTTGTTGGTTTTTTATTTACTAGCTACCCATATGGGAGGGTTCTTGTTGCCGAGCATCTCAGGAGTGACCATATTTTCCTTTTCATCTGCAAGTTTATATTTATGGTCATCAATAGGAACCCCACTATCACCTAGGTCCATCTCTGAGTTAGAGATGTCTTGGACCTCCATTTGCAGACTAACCTTAGCAAGCAGGGGCACAATTTCAAGGGATTTGGCATGTTCCATGATGAGGACGATAAGTCCCTCATGTAGAATGGGGTTGCTAGGGTTTTCTAGGTGCTTTTCCAAGCTATTTTCGAGGGAGGAGGCAAGATAGGAGGGAACAAAGATAATTTTACCATGGCGGAAATGATTTAAAATAGTGAAATGGTAGGAGAAGAGGCTTCCATACCTACCATCAAGGGTCATATATCTCATTATAAACTCAGCCATATTAGCCCATGGGGCCATGAGGTCTTTCCTATTGTAGCTGCCATCGCCCATCTTGGTGACTCTGGAGCGCTCCTTGTCTTTGTCAAAGAAGCTCGACAAGTCCTCCTCCCCTATTTTTCTGTCCCTATAAAACCTTCTTCCAGTCATAGCCAGACCAAGGACGGTCGCCACCAAAGTTTCATTAATCTGATAATCAACACCATAAGCCCTGAGACTCCCTTTTTTCCATCTGTTAAGAAAGGCCTCCGTAATTAGAGGAGAGGTGCCATGAAGCCTATCCTAGTAGGGGATGAGACCACCATCAACGACTTCCTGCCAAACATCTTTATTATTTTTCCACTTATCGTAAGTAGAGGGCTCTTGTCTATTTTTATCCCCTACCATTATGCTCCTGGTTGCCAGATAATAGGAGGTCACTATCGCCAACCAGTCACAGAAAATGAGCCACGCCCAAAGGATATCAAAATAGTAGCAGAAAAGCCACACAATGAGATAGGAAAACTAGACGCCGAGGAGGTTTCTAGAATTTTGATTAGAGAAAACCAAAAAGAGTGTTTTCCCTATCAACTTAGTCATGTCATGATGAGGGATCATTGATTATGCAATAATCATTACATGCCAGATCACACAAATGTTTGGGGAAAGCATCCCTACTACTCCATCAGTTGGTTGACATGTATCCCACCGCCAGATTGGCCTGTAGATCCGCCGCCTTATTGCCTTCTTGGTATATGTGTGATATTTTGAAATCTATTAGATCATTAATTATATTTCGGTAATCCTTGATCAGGCTGGCAATCATCCAGCTAGGATCCGTGTGACCACTCAAGCAGTTGATAGTGTTTAGCAAGTCGGACTCTAGCCAAACTCTAGTAAACTCCTCTCTTTTAGCCATGTGTAGCCCAATGTGGGCAGCACTGGCTTCCATGTAATGGTTAGTCTGGGTGCCTAAGGGAAGGGCCACCACAGAAACTAGCACACCAGAGTGATTCCTAGCCACTCCCTCGCACCCGGCCAACCCATGATTTTCTTTAGCCACCCTATCCACATTGATTTTGATCCAGCCCATAGGGGGAGGATGCCAAAAAACATTTTGTCTACATTGCTTTGTTTTGTGGACAGGGTTGGCAATGTTCCAATCAATTTTCCACTGATTGATAGTATCCCAATCCTCCTGGAGAGTAGGAATGGGGGAGTCATTCTTTCTATTGGGGTAGGCATGGAGAAAGTTCTCTTTCATAGCATTGTGTATTCTAACAGCCACAACAAAAGGAGGAGTATCCAAGTCCCTGAAAACTCTATTATTTCTTTCGAATATTTAATATAGTTAAAAAAGATAAAATATCAAAAATAAATTTAATAAATATTGTATAAATTATGATGAAGTTCAAAATATAATTATAGTGCAATAATTCAATTTTTTTTTTAAAAATTAATATCAAATTGAAATATAAATTTAAACCGAAAATAGAGTTATAAAATGCAAAGTCAAAATATATAATATCTAAATGTTAATAGAAATAAAAATTTAAAGTAAATAAAATTACTAATAGACAACAATATCCTTACTATATAATAAGCTTATTAAGTTAATAAAAAAATCGAATAAAATAGTAAGTTATATCTTTATGAATATAAGATGTACATTTTGTATATTAAACAACTTATGTTATAAAAAGACAATGAAGGAAAACTTGGCCTAGAGTGAAGAGATTGAGAATTCTTTGGCATATAACATTAATTTGACTATTAAGTGAAGTGGTGAAGTGAATAATTGATGTAACAGAAAGAGATGTTTATTTATAAAGTGTTAGAAAATTTAATTTGACTATTTTATTAATCAAGATACAAACATTTTGAAATTATAATCCAATTAAAATCAGTTATGTTTTAACTTTTTAAGTAATTTTAAAGGGTCATTTATTTCCTCTAGATAATCATTTAATTGAAAAATAATTTTTAAATTTTAAATACTATAAGTAATCTAATATTATTGATGATATATTATTTAAGTGGATTAATGGGAAAATTAAATAGATGTCTTGATTTATGTATAATTATTAAAGATATGTATCCTAGTTAATATCAATAATTTAAACAGTAATTGAAATGTAAATTACTATCACTACTAATCAATATAATGCAAAGACATTTAAAATATAACGTAATGAGTATAAATATAAAATTTTATAATATGCAGCTCACATAGGTAACAGAGTCTGGCTTGGGTCATGGGTTTTCTCCCTATAGGTCACAAGTTTGACTCTAAGGACTGGATTTCACCCAATGCACATGGAAATTAGGCTTCTTTGTACATCCCTAAGGACTATTTGTTAGAATCAATGACAGTCCCAAAGACACTAAGAGGGAGGGGGGGGTGAATTAGTGTCTAACCAGTTAGCAGAATATTTAAACTTATTAAGAACTTTGTAGCCCAAAACAGTGTACCGGTAAATAAGAATTAATGTAGCAAATAAGAATAATAGAGATAGCATAGAGAACACACCATAACACAAGATATTTAACGAGGAAACCCGGTGTGGAAAAAACCTCAGTGGGATTTGTAACCCACAATATTCACTCACTAGCCAATGAATAAATATTACTTACAAGAGGGGCCTGCAGATGCAGGAAGGCTAGCAACCTAGAGGTCACTGCTCAATTACAAGATAGAAGTACAAGATAGAAGTCTCACTAACATACAAAATTGGATGATTAAATCCAATACAATGTATTGTTCAAAACAACATCAATCATGCCAAGTTCAGTACCAGTTTAAGCTCTCTCTATAACCAAAACCTTCACTGTCCTTATCCTTTACATATACATATCCATACACATATTTCCATTCATATATAAAAATGACTTTACAAGACCTCATACATATATGAGTCTTTACAATAAACCAAGTCAGCTTTTATAAAAAGATAATTACAATTTAAAACACTAAATAAAAGTTTATTCCATGTCAGCTTGAGTGTTGGTATGCATTATTGCTGATATTGGTGAAGTGTATGCTGGTGTATGTAGTAGTCTATTATCGGTGCTGGTGTTGGTGCCTACCGGCGATCGCTAGTTGGTTGCCATCAATGATAACATCAACCATTCTCATAAGAGTGTAGAATACCAACAATCGCCCCCTTTGCCATTGATGGCAACACTCATGAGAAAAATCCAAAAACTGAAGTCCAAAAAGTTGCCAAAAAAAAATGTGCTCCCCCTGAGAAAATGATCTCCTCTGAATAAGTATTTTTCTCTCCACTACTCCCCCTTCGACATCAATGACAAAGGTTGTCAAAAAAAAGTGCAAAAAATTTACCTCAAGGTCTATAACCGGTTGATTACAATCTGAAGAATATCTGCCAAAACTAGATTTAGACTCTACATAAACCTTTTGTTGTCATTCAAAGTTGCCTCAATTTGTTGGATTGTGCTAGTGAGATAATGCATGTGTTCTTTTGGTGATCACTCTCCATGAAGTAATGCCTTAGATATCTCAATTCTTTGAGAGATAAGATTGTCCAACTTGGGACCAAGTTTATTTTTAAGTTCACTAGCATTTGACCTTATCCTTGCCTTCTCTTTCTCAAGCTTCTCTAATTTCTCCTTAGAAACTGTCATTTCCTGCTAAAAAACTAATATGTATCCAGATGATCCAATTATGTTATCAGCTATGTCATCTATTTATTTCTGTGTCTTATTGATTTCCTTATCTATGTCCTTTGTCAAAAGGTGGGGTTTGCATGATTCCTTATACAGCTCTTTGTGCTCTAAAATTGTAGAGTTAAGTACCGATAATAATGTATTCAAGTGTTTTGTACATTTCTTTATGGTGTCTTTAAAGAATTTATCCTTCTCTTTTTCAACTCTCTCCCCGATTGTGTCCTCATTCACTTTATCAATAGTTATTACATTGTCAGCAATAAATTTGGACAATGTGTTCAATTTACCTAAAGAACCCTTAATATGATCTATGTTACAGTTAGGTGCAATCAATTTAAGAACCGGTAAAGTGTTATCAATTGCCTTATAGGCCAATGCATTGCAATCCATTAACTTTTTGATTGAGTCCAAAAGTACCTTTGTAACATTTATAGGTCTGAATTCATCTGAAGATGTGTCGGATGTCTGACCAATTACCTTTATTACCTCTGGTGTAACCATTTTACTTATATTTTCCTTTGGTGGATTAGTCTGGGTTAGCATCTCAACCTGCAAAGGTTTCTCAGACTATTTTAATGTCTCAGTGATTGTTGGCTTCTCTATTTCAGTGTGTACCTCTGCTTTAGTTTATTTTTCTAAATGTTCAACTACCAGTATCTCTAGCTCTGGTGGCCCTGTGCCATCATCTTTACTTTCAGTAGGTTTTTGAATTTCTGATGGTTTCTCTGTTATGTTTCCACTATCAACATTGTCTGCCTTAACCTCTGAATCATCCTTATCCATAAAAATATCTTCCTGAGTATCCACATTCATGGTAAATAGTATCTCACATTTAGGATTTGTATCATCATGTGTAATACCTTCATTGTCAGTAACCGGTGGATCTTTTGTGTATACCGATGTATTATCCAAGGGTGGTGGTAGATTGTTAGTAATCTTGATGTTTGGAATTCTACCAATTTTTCCTTTTCCCTTGTCCTTGTCCTTCTGATACACTTTCAAAGTCTTTTTAGGTCGGTTCATTTCCTCTTATTTTTCTTTCTCCACAAAAAATATATCCCAGTTATCTGCAATCTCATCTACAATCTCTTTTACTCTTCCATCCATTAAGCTTACTTGCCGGTGCCCACTGGAAAAAATAGATGGGTTAGCCTCAGCAATAAGTTCATCAATTTCTTCTTTTAAATTAACAGGATGTACAGCTAGAAGTTTTTCAATTTTTAGCTTCTTGTCTAGTTCCATCACTGCTATCCTTTTTGCTTCCAATCTTCTATAAAGTTCATTAGGTAAGTCATCCACAACTTCAATTAGAACCTTCTTATATATGTCCAAATGTAAAATAATACTGTTCTCAATGCTTTCCTTGTAAGCATCATTAAATGTATTATACAGTTTGTGCACATTAGCCAAATTACCATCATCAGTTATTTCATTCAACAAATCATTTAAAGAAGGGGTAACCGGTTTCTATTTCTTCTTTGGTGTTAGTTTCGTAGGCGGTTCCCTTACTGCCTGATGTTTCTTCCTCAAAGTCCTTGTTCTGTTAGGTGAGGGAGAGGGTACCAGTGAAGGTTTTCTCTTCCTCCTTTCAACTCTTTTAAATTTTGTTGCCTTGTCACTGCCAGTCCCAAAAGATGTGTCAATCAGTGAAATATGTGCCTTTGGTTGAAGTCCTTCAAGCTCACTAGCCGATATGCCACTAAGGTTCATGACATTTTCCTTAATTTCCTTAACTTTCTTACAAGCATCTCTGATGTATTTTTGTCTTTTCTTCCTTTTCTTCAACAGATTTACATTACTCTCAATAGTCTTAGCACTACCAAATACCTGTTCTACTGGTTCTCTCAGTGCATCTAGTAAAGCTTTGGCATATGTTTCCAGAATATTAAGATCTACTTCATATCCCATCTCAGTCACCCAAATAGTCCTAGGGAGTACTGCCTCCATCCATGTCTCATCTTTTTTGATAACAAAACAAATCTCTTTATCATATTTATCTACTACACTCCATGGTATCCTTTCTCTAGCTCTCATCTTAGCTTGGAAATTTTTGAAGTACTCTATTATGTTGTTGTCTCTATCAGTTCCCATGCTGATAAAAGCTTCTTGTATTTGTCTTCCTACCGGTATATCATAACCAAAGTCTTTGGGTCCTATACTGGGGATTTCTTTCGCAAAGTACAACATTAGACATACCAAAAGGTTTCCAAAGCAGAAAGTACCTTTCTTATCTCCTTTAATCTTTTTCAAATTTCCAATAAGCTCATCTTTTAACCATTCACACACTTCAATCATTGCATTGTTGTTTACCATTTCATAAGCACTGTGTATATAGAAACTAGAAACTGAATTTAGCCTATTAGCATGTGTGGTCTTGTATCTTGGCACCATACTTACAAATCTCACATTGATGTTGATATCATTTACTCTTAGTGATCTATTATCTAATTTTGCTCCGGTTAGGCTTATCACTTTGTTGTTAGGATTCTTCTTTGTTTTATTAGGTCTGTTGTTAGTTGAGGGTAAACCAATAACTTCCCTAATTACTTGTCAGGTTATTTTGCAAACAAAATCCAACCATAAGAATTCTCCATGTTCTCTACTCATCTGAAAATATTATGAATGTCTGAAGAAATCACTTCGCACCTTCTCCTTGAATGCCTTCATTCATTTTTTTGTGCTCTCTAATAATTTAAATGTTCGATGAGTCAAAAATGAGGAGAAATCAACTGATTAATAATGATATTTCTTCCACCAACCGCATTAAATGCTTGTCGGTTAAGTGAAAACTTAACACATCTGCCAGTAAAGAAGAAATTTATCTTCTCACCATCAACCGAGGGTCATCTGCATGATTTTCAACTTGCTACATTACCCCCAATGGGTTACTTCTCAGTTGGATGAAGAATTTTCTACCGGTGGAGGATTACTCTGTTCTACCAGTGAAGATGTAGTTTCATCAGTTCTTTGATCTCTTTTCTTAATCCATTGCTTTGAAAATTCTTGCTTTACCTCATCTACCTTTTCTTTTCCTTTCAAACTGGATCCTTTATTATTTGTCAATGAAGTCTTGCTTCTACAAGTTTTAGCAATATGTCCAATCTTGTTACAAGCATAACAAGTTACATTATTCCTCTGAATAGCCTTTCCATTTCCTATGTTGTTTTGAATTCTGCATTGATTAGATAAGTGTCCAAATCTTCCACAAGCATAACATTTCACATTCATTCTGCCAGTTTCAGAATTATGACCAACTTTGTTGCATTTGGAACATTGACTAGTGGGTGAGTTTGTGTTCTAATTATTTTTGAATCTACACCGATTTGCTCCATGACCATATTTGTTACAATTGAAACATTTTCCATTAAATTTGTAAGCATTAAGTTGTCTTACCGGTTTGTTCTGATCTAGATTGTTTGCAATACCGGAACTTTCTCCAAATTCAAATCCAAGTCCATTAGTATCTCCATTAGGTTTCTGACTTTTCAGCATGTTGTCAAGCTCCTCTAAAATTTTCTTGAATTTATCTTTATCCTCATTTGCAGTAGCCAATTCCTTTTCTAGAATTCCCTTTTGTCTCATAAGCTCAGTTTTATCATGTTCCATGTGAATCAGATCTATCTTCAACATATCATTCTCATGACTAAGTCTCATATTTTCATTTCCAACATCATTAAGTCTCATAGCCAAGTCTTCTTCATTCTTCTTCCTATCTTCAATATCTTTACATAACCTCATAGTCATATCCTGTATTTCATTCTTCAAATTATTTCTCTCTTGTCTCAATTTGTTTGCAAGTTCTCTAAGAGTTTCTTTTTCATCATCCTCATTCTACATTTGCATATGAAGTTCTTTTCTCTTATTCTTTGCAATAGCCAGGTTATTTTGAAGTGCTAGAATGAATTGAGCAGTTTTAAGTTCACCATCCAATCTGATGTTCTTCACCTTTGTGCATCATAGTCTACAAGAGATCCTTCCAATTGTTGTCTTAATCTTTCCATCTGTACTGGTGTCAGAATCTTCCTCAAGCTATTAGGCTTTTGAAAATAGAGGACCAAGCTCTGATACCAATTGTTAGAATCAATTACAATTCCAAAGACATTGAGAGGGGGTAGTAAATCAATGTCTAACTAGTTAGAAGAATATTTAAACTTATTAAGAACTTTGTAGTCCAAAACAGTGTACCGGTAAATAAGAATTAATGCAGCAAATAAGAATAATAGAGACAACATAGAGAACACACCATAACACAAGATATTTAATGAGGAAACCCGGTGTGGGAAAAACCTCATTGGGATTTGTGACCCACAATATTCACTCAGTGGCCAATGAATAAATATTACTTACAAGAGGGGCCTACACATGTAGGAAGGCTAACATCCTAGAGCTCACTTCTCAATTAAAAGATAGAAGTCTCTCTGACTTACAAAATTGGATGATTAAATCCAATACAATGTACTGTTCAAAACAACATCATCATGCCAGGTTCAGTACCAGTTTAAGCTCTGTCTATAACAAAAACCTTCGCTATCCTTATCCTTTACATATAAATATCCATACACATATTTCCATCCATATATCAAAATGACTTTACAAGACCTCATACATATATGAGTCTTTACAATAAACCAAGTCAGCTTTTACAAAAGATAATTACAATTTAAAACACTAAATAAAATTTTATTCCATGTCGGCCTGAGTGCCGGTATGCATTATTGTCGATGTCAGTGAAGTGTTTGCCAGTGTATGTAGTAGTCTATTATCAGTGCCAGTGTCAGTGTCTACCAGTGGTTGCCAGTTGGTTGCCATCAATGACAACATCAACCATTCTCATAAGAGTGTAGAATGCCAACACTATTCTCACCTCATGTTGCCCCTAATGGGTGTTGGGCTGGGTTGTGGGGATACCCTATGGCAAGAAAAAAACTATTTAGAAAAAATCTAATAATTTATATTTAATTTTAAATTAAATGATATATAGTTTGCAAGAATGACCTCTTGCATCATTCCTTTTTGTCCTCATAGTTGATGCCCTTGGATACCTTTTACATCACGCTCAATCAAACCACTTCATCCTTGATATTTCTCTTCTTGGTAATAGTTCTGCTCTTAACTTTCAATTTGTTGATGAGAGCATGATATTCATTCAAAACATTATTGATGATGGCAATAATTTGCTTGATATATGCTTAAATTTTTTTTTCATTTTCTTGGGCTCTAAATGTTATATGCATAAAACTAAATTCTAGATGATACACCCCAACCCTCATCCTCCTTAGATTCCAAAATAGTGGAAAGAAACCAAGCATGGTATCATTACTAGATACCTTGGAATTCCCTTTGGCACAAGGGTTTCACTGAAAGAAATGTGGAGGTGGTTCCTACACAAGTTTAGAGAAAAGAAAATTATCATGGACAAATTGGTTTTTATCTAGATGGCTACATTTATTCAAAAGGCTAATAAATTTGTTTTAGCTAGCTAAGTCTATACCTCTTCTTGTTTCCCTTTCAAACTTGTTACAATCAGTTAATGCAACTCTTACGATATTTTATCGAGTAGATAAAATGTGAAAAAAAAGGCATGTGAACTACATCTTGGTCTCATTGCATTCTCTCAAAAGGTTGATTGGGTATCAAAGATCCTTTCATAAAGATTTTTTCCTCTCAGCTAAATGAAAAAAATAGAACTTTGGAAGGAAATTCACCTTGAAGACTCCTAGTTAGGTATCATATTCAAAGAATAACTAGGGGTAAATAATGGAGTTCTATCCAATGGTGTGGTAATATTATTTTATCTCCTTACTTTAAGACCCATGGATCAAATAGGATCTTAATTGCATATGTAAAACTTGGCAATATATCCCACACAAGCTATCTTGGTTTGATCAAACATTTAGCCATGAACTTAGTTTTGCTATGTCTTCAATTTGGTGGAATTGTTTGATCCAAGAAAATAACAACCCACCTTCTATGATTCCTATATTCAAAGATAAATAACACTTCAAAAAAATAATTTAAACCTTAAAAGATCTTTGGGAGTTGTCTAGCTTCACATGGAAATCACGACACCATCTCAAATCAACCTTCAATTTAAACTAAAATGGTAAGATTTCTATCATGCGAGTTCAAAAATTTGTGCATTCCAACCTCCTTATTCTTATCTTTTCTAATTGTCATTAATGATTCCTTAAGGATTGGAGTTGCCCTAATGGTTGCAGCCTTTGATTTTTTCCTCTCAAAGTCTTATACAAGCAACTCGTACCTAATCTACCCATCTCTAACTGAATCAACTCACTCTAGAGATGCAAATTTAAGTGGCCTACATGGAATAAACATATCTTATAAATTTGGAAGTCTAATGTTGATGTCTAGTTTGAGTTCACTACTTAGAAGCTTCTACATGCTAAACTCCTAGCAACTTCCCACCTAAAATTCCTTGGCCCTCTCCCTTATGTTCATTATACAGTAAGAATTAAACCTTCAAACATTACTTCTAGGTCTTCATCATGTCAAAGTGTTACAGGCTAAACCTTTTTCCCCCCTTCCTACACTTTTCCAAATTCCCATGGTAATAGAAATCATCTCTTCTAGGATATTCTTTAGTTCACTAAATAATGTCCATCTCTTGCCATTTCATCATTATCAACTTCATTTGGAAGTTTATGTGTCTTGCTACCCTATCACACTCCTTTTCTCCATGAGACCTTAAAGTGAATACTATCTCCAACATTCTATCCCATATGAATTTCTTAGCTACATCACTAAAAATCAAGATATCAACAATGTTGCTTTCAATGTGTAGTCTGAATATCACCTCTCTCACCTTAAAGCTATGGTCTTATATTTAGGGAAACAATTCAACATAGTTCAGAGTCTTGAAGACTCCTCAACTATTGGCATAGTTTGATGTTATCCAATGATGTGCATTTTTTCTTTGAGATACATGCTATGCATTGAATTCATGGTGGTGATTCTCATACTATGAATTCTCTTCATTGTGCATGCTTTATTCTACAATGATGATAGAGGCTTGCTTCTATTCACCACCATTTGTGGTTAGGAGTTGTCAAGACCAATATATTATGAGTTGTACTTCTCTTGTTGTGACTGCTACTACTATTTATTGCTTTTTTTCATTGTATTTTGTTGTTGGAAATGATCAAAATCAACATTATGTTAGTTGTAGTTGTATACGGTGAAAATGGATAACAACAATATTGAAAGGCTATAAGGAATTCAACCACAAAACCCTATCCTAACAACAACAAAGATCCACCATAACATATGAAGATTACCTAAGACAATGCAAATCAAATGAAATCACAAAGATTATACCATCACATGTCCAATAGGGTTTGGATATCCATTCTTCCTATCTCCATTGATTTTGCTTGATATATTTGCTCTGAGATTTTATGTGCACAAGAGCTCAACAAAGAACGGAAGTGTTGTTGCAAGTAGGATCGCATATGAAAGTTCAAAAGCATAGTGTAGTCGAGTCGTAAGTGGGGCTGAATGTATAGTGAGGGTTTGCTAATGAAGGAAGCATCTCCTTATATAGAAGACACTATAAGAAATGGAGGGATAAGATTGAGAGGTGTAAAAGATAAATGGTCGGCTATGATTATAGGGTAGGTAGAGGAAATAAAAAAATAATAAGAGGGTAGGTAGTGTAGGAATTAAGAGATGAATGACATGTGTCATAAGTAGAAAAGCTAATTAATTAATTAAATAAATAAAGATTTATTTAATTAATAGAGGAAGTGGGATCAATTAAATAAATAAGATATTTATTTAATTTAGGAAAAGGGTAATTTAAATAAATAAATGTATTTATTTAAATGAGAAATAAGGCTAGAAGAGGATAAATGAATTAATTAAATAAATAAAGATTTATTTAATTAATAGAAGAATTAGGCTAAAGTAATTAAATAAATAAAGTATTTATTTAATTAGATAGGACAATTTTAGGGGTCTACATTTTGCTCCTCTTTGAGACAATGCAGCTTGTTGCGTTGTTTCAAAGAAGATAAGATGAACTGATACAAAGTTGCCCCAAGATGGGAATGATATGCCCCCTCAAGAGATTGGATGAAAATGTCTGAAAAGTTCACAAACAATCTCTCAATAAGAAAGAAAGGCTAGAATGGACTGATCAGATAGGATAGAGTGACAAAGTCACGAGATAATGAAGACTGACTCGGGAGATGAGGGCTAGGGTAGTCTATAAAATAGACCACGAGGGCAATACATCCTCATTGTCATCCACACATCCAAGAGATCAGAGTGCAGAGAGAGAATAGAGCAACAATAGTCAGCAACGATGGCATTGGTGCATAGATTCGATCGTGTTCGCCAATTTCAGAGGCTAGCAGATGTAGGAGAGCTAGTAGGTACCACAAAACCTCCTTGTACTTTATCGCAATAAATGTTGTCATTAATGCATCCTAGGTAATTCAATAAATGTGCTTTAGGATAATATCAAAAAATGTCAAAAATGTGTAGGCGCATTTGCATTGGTGCCAGGCGCGTCTAGGTTGGCTAGGTGCATCTATGTTTGTGTCAGGCACGTCTATGCTAGAAAAAGTGTCTGTGCCAAATGAGAGCGTGTCTGCATTATGCAGGCGCGTTTGTGAAATGTGGGCATGTCTATGCAGGACAAGAACGTCTATGCAGAACAAAGGCACATTTGTGTATTTCAGGCACATCTGTGCAGAGCAAGTGCATTTGTGCAGTCTATAAGCACGTTTATGTCATGAAGGGGTGTTTATGTCTTCAAGGTCAAATCGGCAGTTCTGTGATGAACATACGCTGTCAATTGGATAAGCTGCTAAGAGGATACACTCAAGCAAGTCCTCTAGGGAAGACTAGGATAGCAGATAGGGATAGGATTGACAATTCTATGATAGAACATATGTTGCCAATTAGGAAACTACTCAAGAGGATACACTCAAACAGAGGCCCTAGGATAAGATAAATTGAGGCTCTTTGTGATGAATAGGGAGTACCAATAGGAGTAGCACTTTGTGATGAACAAGGAGTGCAAATATGAGTACCACTTTGTGATGAATAGGGAGTGAAAGAACATGTAGTACTTTGTGATAAACAGGGAGTACCACTAGGATAAATAGCAACACTTTGTGATGAACAGTGAGTGTCACTTTGACTGACATGGTTGATTTGCTTGATTGTAGAAGTACTTACCTATGCTGGAGTCATAGGAGAGATTCCCATCGACTCAGAGGTTATGACCAGAGTTGACATTCAAGGACAGGGCTATCATTGAGGTTATGGGTCTGAGACATATTATGTATGTGCCTGAGTTTCAGGCAAACATGGGTTTGCTGACTGTGTCAGTTGAGAGGTGGTATTCTAAGACATGCACATTTCATTTGTCTATGGGTGAGATGATAGTCACCTTAGAGGATGTGTACAGGATACTGTGGATATCGATCGATGGGGAGCTGATACCCTACGATCGAGATGGAGACTGGGAGGCATTGAGACGAGTGTTCCAAGATCTAAGATTGGAGATGAGGGCTGGACACATGGCATGGGACACGATGACAGTGACAGGACTAGCACTACTAGCAGTACTAGGAGGAGTGATTAGTGGGTTCCTATGTCCAGATAGGGTGACACGAGGGTTGGTTGTGGGCTGGGGGAGCACTTTGGAGACACTAGTTACACAACATACCAGTTATGCCTGGGGACCATGCGTGTTGGCACATTTATATTATGAGCTCCATCAGTTCGTCTACCATGGATTTGTAGGATTGGGCTATGGAGTTACATTGTTACAGGTATGGGCATATGAGCATCTGCCAGTCACATGACCGATACATTTAAGAGGTCAGGCCATGGATGTAATTTTGTTCATCTATATGATATGATTACCTCATAGCCATGGATTGACAAGTTGGAGCACTGGCGTTGAGTGATCGATGACATTTACACTATGATATGGAGGTTGTACCGTGAGTGTGAGTAGTGGGAGGACAACGCAATGGAGCTACCCAATACCTTCAGGAGCAGATATCTGATTGGGCAGATGCCCTATGTACTGGAGAGGTAATTAGTGGACAGGGTATGCAGGTAGTTTGGCAGGATCCAGTAGATGCCATGGGGTTCTGGTATGTATGCGCGGACAGTGCAAGACCAAGCACACTTTGGGCCACTGTTATCATATGATTAGGTTGTGATGTAGCTGGTAGAGATGGTGCCCATGCCATGGGATATATGGCCTGAGATTGAGGATGCAGGTATGGATGTAGAGTACACTACATATTGGGCATATTGGGCAGAGCATCCATTTCCATGCTTGACAGGCCCAGGTGAGCAGATAGATGGAGATGGCGGAGGGGATGGGGATGATGAT